>NC_142346.1:19802500-20110000 GCF_054954075.1 Amborella trichopoda
GGGTCATGCAATTAGACCTCAGCTACAAATTAAGGTCATAGTTTGGACCATGGCTGAGCAGTTTAGGGTCTTGTAGTATGGACCGAGCAGTTTAGGGTCATGCAACTAGACCTCAGCTACAGTTTAAGGTCATATAGTTTGGACCATGGAGTTTAGGGTCGTACATCTAGACCATAGCTACAGTTTAAGGTCATATAGTTTGGATTATGGAGTTTAAGGTCGTGCATTTAGACCATTGTGTGGGTCTCCATGTAGGTGAAGCTCCATGGAGAATAGGTTTGTGGATGGCAATCTGACTCCCTAAGGATAAAATGGTTAAGGCCATACACAAGCAGAGGGTTCAGATGGAAATGGTGACTTGATGAAGGATGACCAACAGAGGTGGACTTCACTAGGGTTAAAGGGGGTAAGCATATTCTCTAGGGTGAAAGATGGGTCTCAATGGAGAATTGGCTTATGACAGGTAACCCGACTCCCTAGGAATAAGGTAGTTTGGTGTGAAACTGACCCGAGGAGGATTATAGGGGTAAACATGACTCCGACTCCATTGGGCATAATGAGCTATAGTATGGGTGTGACTCCTACTGGGGGATGAGGGACGGCTCCTGACTCCATTGAGGAGGTCACGGTTTGGGTGCAATGGCCCAGGTGCATGTCCATTAGGGATGACACATCACGACTTGGGTGCAACTCTACTAGGGATATTGATAGGATACACTGCTTCAGCCTGGAGTCGATGACAATGGGCTGCTTGTAATACAGCTGTCCCCAGGTGTAGTGTTCATGGTTTCTTGCAAATGTCCAACCGACATTGAGCTCTTAAAAACACAATTGGCACTGGGTTGTTAAAAACTCTGCTGGCACGAGCTGTGACGTTGTTTGAACACGATCGACGCTAAGTCAACCGGTGCTAAGGTGGTCTAAAACTCACTTAACGCTAGTCAATCGACTCTAGGGTTGTTTTGAAACTCACCCAGCTCTGGTCAACCGGCGCTAGGGTGATTTGAAATTTACTCAATGTTGGGCGATGGGTTGATGATAGTTACCTCGGGCCTAGAGTCAAAGCCCAACCCGACTCACCATTATTAGCTTTCCTTGGACACGACTGGAATTCTCAGTTTGTGAGGGGGCATCCGAGGGCTGTGTAGTCTATATAAGGGGGTAAAACCCTATTTTTTCCTCATTTTTCACCAAGGGTAAAAAAATAATTAAGCAAACGTTTCTTTAACGGTGAGGAGAGGGTGGTCAATTGAAGTTCCGCGAGTAGTGAGACTTCAGCAGAAGTTTTGCAGGAAAGGTTCTTTAGCAGACAGTACAATTCCAGCGATTTGGCAGGGAAAACCTTCGACGAGCAGACCTTGCCAAGAATTCGGTGAAGTTACAAGGAGAGTAATGAGGAAAGGCGAGTTCTCTGGGATGTTTTCCAAGAAATAAAAGAGGTTCCGACTTCATGTTTTTTAGTAGAAGAGGCAGGAAACGCCGTAGTGAGTATTTTCGCACGTCCTAGGAGTTTTTTGGGAATTTTTAAGAGTTTTCCCGGTGTTGTGATAACTTTCTGACACTGTTCGTGGTGTTGCAGAGGTTTTTGGGAACTTAGGGGAAGTTTGGAGAAGTTTCCCGACGACGTTCTGGTGAAGCCCAGGCCAAAAGACGTAGGCGAGAAAGTTTTTTGTTGAATTTTCGATCGTGTAGCAGAAGTTTCGACGGAAGACGAACGGTCACAGGAGGTGGGCAGTACGATTGTAGGATGTGAACTGTCAAGGGGAAGTATACAGTTGCTGGAGGTGAATTGTTACCCTTGGAAATCGTGTAATCATTAAGAGGATGTGAAAACTTAAGCTTTGAAAAACGGGGAGTCTTGAGAGGCGGACGATAGCGACAAGGCCTTCGTTAACAGAAGTGCAACTGACGTTAAAGTAACCGGCACTGATGATTTGGAGTGCTAATGCAACAAGCGTAGACCCTCAAGCAAAACAGCCGGCACTAGGGGTTGGGCACGCAACTGGCGCTGATCAGAACGTGTGGTTTATCACGATGCGAAGAATGATGCTCGCATGTGTCGATAAGTCACGTGCGGGGTTTGCAATATTCGGCGATGAGCTACACGCGACGATGTTCATGGGCCGACAAAGAGTGATGAAGGATGTGGTGTGGGCTGTGGTACCTATTGAAAACCAAATCCAGCAGTACGACAGTGGGGTCCATTTTGTTCTGTAGAAGGGCATCCATTGTGAACAGGGTGTTCTTTTCATCATAGGTCAGCTCCTTTTCAGGGCAACCCATCTTGTATGTTTGATGTACACATCGAATGAATCTTAGTTGTATTTTTGATATACACGTCAGATGAGGTATCTGGCTTGTATGTTTGACATACACGTTGGATGGATTGAGGCTAACTTCTTGGAGTGGCTCTGGTTTGTCTTCTGGCTTGTAACCATCCTCTTACTCGTCCGATGAATTAAAGCTAACTTTCCAAGTGGTTTCGCTTCTTCTTCATGAGGGGGGCCTTCCTTTGGTTGGTTTGCTTCTTCTTCATGAAGAGGGCCCTCCTTTCATGGGATAGGCATTTGTTTTGGCCTGTAACCGTCCTCTTACTCTCAGATGCAAGAGCAAAAGTACAATTTTTGGTTTGTAATCATCCTCTTATCCTCAGACGCAAGAGACTTGTAACCTCCCTAGTAATGGGTTCTTGTAACTTGTAACTCATTTTTTTGCTGCAATAAAAAGAGTTGGCATTTTTGTTTGGACTATCTTGCTTATTTTTGTGCTGAGTCCCTTTCTTTAGAATGCACATTACAGGTATCGCCCATTGATAGGGGGCATGGGCTCCTCTCCATCGGATGTGCCAGTATGTAGGCTCTGTTGGGTGAGACTTTTACCTTCTCACTTAGGCTCAAACTTCCCTTTACACTGGCCATGCATAACAATAGGCCTCTTTACAGCTAAGACTAGATCACCATGGGTGAATGAGCAAATCTTGACAGACTTGTCGAAAGCCCTCTTCATTTTCCCTTGGTTGAGTTCAAGGTTCTGCTGAGCCTCTAGCCTCTTTCCATTGAGTCCATCCAGTTCTTAATACTAGAGCTTAATCTCTCATCTTTGGTTATTCATTGGTGAATAGCGACTTGCAGTGAAGGGATTTGTATTTCAAGATGTAAAACTGCTTCACCCCCATAGACCAGAGAATAAGGAGTGGAATCAGTAGAATTTCGGGTAGTAGTATGATAAGCCCACAGTGCTTCGGGAAGCTTCTCATGCTAGTTCTTCCTCGTTTTTGATACTGTCTTTCTTAAGACATTGCACAGAGTCTTATTGAAAGCCTCAACTAATCCATTCACCTGAGGGTGGTACATAGTCGAGTACCGCCATTTGAAATCGAACTGATTAACTAAGAGATCAATGTGATGACTCCTAAATTGTTGGTTGTTGTCAGATATAATCTGGTTGGGCACTCCGAATCGGTATATGATATGATGTCGAACGAAGTAGGCCACTGTCGTCCCAAGAACCTGCTTAAAGGGAACTGCTTCAGCCCACTTAGAGAAGTAATCTGTTGCAACCAGGGTAAAAATATGGCCCATCGTGGAAGGAGGGTCAATAGGCCCGACAATGTCCATACCCCATTGTGAGAAGGGCCATGACGCAACCATAGGGTGTAAGGGCTCTGGAGGCTGGTGAACTAGGCTGGAATGTATTTGGCATACTTGGCACTTTTTAACATAGATTAAGGAATCGGCTATCATGGAAGGCCAATACTATCCCAACCTACTTATTCGTTCATAGAGCTTAGGATCGGACTGGTGTAGTCCACAGATGCCTAAGTGGACTTCTTCTAACACCTTACTTGCTTCTTGGATATCGATGCATCTAAGAAGAATGCCATCAAACAATTGTATGAAGAGAGCATCTCCTTCGAGGAGGGTATACTTGGTGGACATTCGATGTATGCTATTGCGTTTGGTGCGATCATTCAGGAGCCTACCATGTTTTAGGAAACTGGTGATGGGCTCTCTCTAATCTTCTACTTGCTCAATTTCTGTGCACATTGGGTCAAAGAATTCTGGTTCCTGATTTCGACCCTTAGCTCCTTGACTGTGTTTGTTTAGTCATGATTACTTCTTTGGCCGATATAAGTGCTCCAAATGGATAAGGGGGACACTCGGGGAAGATATTTCTCTCGTCATCCGCATCGACCTCGGTTCTGAGTTCGATGTATCTCCATTCTACTACCCAAACAAGCGTGGGTTCTGATGCGGAAAACTGAATTGTAGCACCGAGTTTTGCAAGTGCATTAGCCTGCGAATTTAGCATTCTGGGGATGTGACTCAAGGATACGTCTTCAAACTGAGTTATATACGATTTTGCAGTATCGTGATAAGGTTTGAGAGTGTCATTTCTCACATAATAGATCCCTTTGATGCCGAATAACTAACTCAGAGTCGCCATAGATCTTAAGCCGCTCCAAGTGGAGATCAAAGGTTATCTCGAGTCCGATTATAAGGACATGATATTCTGCCTCATTATGAGAACCGGCTTGAGCTAGAGAGAAAGAAAGTGGCAATACTCCTCTCAGAGTCAGGAATACTACTCTGACACCTCCTTGATCTGATTGGAAAGCTCAGTCGAAGTATATTTCCCACACATGAACAAGGTCAGCACGAAATACTTCTTCATCGCGGAGGTTGCTTGATAAAGGAGATGCTGCAGGTACGGGGTGCACCGCAAGAAAGTCAGCCAAGGCCCTGCCCTTGATGGCCTTCTGTGGGACATACATGATATCAAACTCCATCGGAAATAATGCCCACTTAACAAGGGGTCCCGACAAGCATGGGCATGTCATGAGATACTTTATAGGATCAACTTTTCATATAAGTTTTACTTCATGACCAAGCAAGTAATGGCGGAATTTCTATACTGTGAAGATCAAGGCTAGACACATCTTTTCTATTAGGGGATAATTCTTCTTGGCCCCTTGCATCCTACGGCTGAGGTAATATAACGCAGTCTCTTTTCCCTCTTCATTGTTTTGTGCCACCAATGCTCCGAGTGACTCATCTAAAGCAGTCACGTATGGAATGAGGGGCTTTCCCAATACTGGTGTAGAGAGTACTGGAGGGTGAGTAAATAATGCTTGATGTCATCAAGGGCTGCCTGACATGCTTCATTTCAGATGAATGGTGTATCTTTCTTTAGCAGGTGTGTAAGGGGTTTACAACAACCCGAGAGGTTCGAGATGAACTTGTGAATACATGACAGTTGCCCTTGGAGGGAGCGCTATTCTCGAAGTGAAGTCGGTGACAGCATTTCTTGGATTGCCTTGATCTTAACTGACTCAACTTCAAGCCCTCAATATCTGATGATGAACCCCAAGAATTTTCCCAAATGCATGCTAAAAGAGAATCTCAGCGGGTTCATTTTTAGCTGATGGAGACGCAAGCGCTTGAACACCTTTTCAAGATCTCTCATATGAGCATCCTTCTCTTTGGATTTTACCACCAAGTCTTCCACATAACACTCCACCTCTTTGTGCATCATGTCTCGGAAAATGGTCGTCATTGCTCTCTGGTACGTGGGGCCAGCATTTTTTAATCCAAAAAGCATCATTGTGTGACAGAAGACCCCTTTCAGAGTTAAGAATGCTGTGGCCTCTTCATCTTCGGGCGCCATCCTTATTTGATTATACCCGGAGTATAGTCAATGAATGAGAAGATTTGACAGTGAGTTGTAGAGTCAATGAGCATCTCGATAAATGGCAATGGGAAATCATCCTTGGGACAAGCAGTATTCAAATCGTGAAAGTCAATACAGACCCTGATTTGACCATTCTTCTTCTTGACCAGAACGACATTTGCTAGCCACTTCGGGTACTTGACTTCACGGATGAAATCTTCTTGTCTAAGTTTGGTTATTTCGGCATCTATCTGCATCTCAAGATCAGGACTGAACTTTCTTGATTTTTGTTCGACAGGTTTGACAGTCAGATAAATGTCGAGACGGTGATGATGACTTGAGGGTCTAAACTAGGCATCTCATGGTAATGTCAAGCCAAGACGTCTCAGTTTGCTCCCAAGAAGGTAGTAAACTCCTCTTTCTCGTTTGGGGACATACTCGCTGAAATGAAGGTAGGTCTGGGATTTGCTTCATCTCCAAGATTTATTTCTTCAAGTTATTCAGCCGTGGCCTGACTACCTTCTTCCCATTCTTATGAAGCCTCTCGCAACTCCTCATCGTTGTTTTCAGAGATCTTTTGATCGACTTCAAGTGCAGAGACCCATGATCCTGACATCTTTGCTTTTGATAGAGGCCTAGATTGGATTATAATTTATGTATCTTCCCTCGTTTGAGGAATGGAAGGGTCTTCCATAAACAAGGATTGTTTCTTCAACTACAGGGGGTCGTCTTGGAGATTACAAGGAATTTGGGATTCAACGATTGTAGTGCAAGAAGTATGCCAATGCGAATCATATGGCCTTTGAGCAGCTATCTACAGTGTTTGGTCCACACGGGCTGGTGCTTCACAAACTTGTATCATGTGGTAGATTTCCTGAGAATAGAAACTTTTCCCCCTTGACTCTCTCAATACCTGCTCAACTTCAGGCTCAGGTGGCGACTGAGGTTTCTTTGGCTTCGATTTCTTGCGCTTCTTTGTGGTAGGTGGCTCTGCCTTAGCTTTTGCTACCAGGGCATCAGCAACTGTTAGGAATCCTGCTTCCTATGCCAGAGTCTTTCTCAATCATTTATGTTGCGTCTTTGTTATCTTCGATCCCTTATGTTCTCTGTCGAGAGACTCAAAGACCAAACATATCAAGGTTATACCTGCAAGAGACATAGATGAGGAAGAGTGAGAAGCATGAGAAGAAGGAGAAGTACGGTTAGAAGGTGGGGGACTTTTAAGGTCGTTCCCCTCATTAGACTGATCTGGGCACCTTTTTACGTCAATGCCAGAGTTGGACGGATGCAAGGGGTTGAGGTCTTTCCCTTTCTTAGACCATTAGGGGGTGCTTTTAACGTCTTCACCCTTATCAGACATTTGCTGAGTGGGAGATGGGACAGGAACATCTGACAGGATGAAGAAGAAAGAAGGATTGTGTCGGGGATGAAGTTCAACAAAGTTGGTAACGGCCTGAGAAATTCCTGCTCAACTGTGGGTTGAGCGATTTTGTTTCTTCGACAAGCAGCCCTTCGTGCTCGTCTCTTTTTGGTTTTGTGAGATGATGTTTGATTGGTCAAGGGCTTGCGATCTGCTCTAGCTTAGCGAATCGCTTCTTGCCTTAAGGGCTTGAGTTTGCTTCTGCTATGGTAGATTATACATGGGTGGGAAGTCAAGGGTTCCGCAGAGTCTGGGTCACTGATAGGAAGGTCTTGCTTTGCGAGATCCTCTTGCTCTGATGGGGAAGCGTCTTGGGGATGACTTATGGGGAGGTTGTGAAATTCTTGACACTCCCGCATCTTCTTTGTGAATATATCAAGGAAAGTTGTGCATTCTGTCAAGTAATGACCTCTTATTTGATGGTATGGACACCAACGATCTTCAGTCCCCTTAACAAGGCGAAGGGATTGCCTTGCCTACTTAAGTGTGATTATGCCTTCCTGAAGCATCATGATAAAGAATGCATAGAGAATACCAGGCATTTCGTCCTCCTCTTGGATGGCTACAGCATGGGAGGCCTCAGCTGCCCCGAAGGCCTTCTTTAAGTCTTCAAGCTTTATATGATCTTTCTGAATCAGGGCCTCAATAATATCCTTTAGTGTGTAGCAGTCATCTGTGGGATGATTGATCCTCCGATGGTAAGCACAATAATTCACCTGAGTGCCAAGGCCAGATTACTCAAGGAACCTGGTTTTTGGAAGATGGATCATATTCTGTTCCAATAATAATCGGAATAGTGCAGGGACCCATTCCTTCTCGAAGAGACATACCTTTTTCTTATGCCTGGTGAAATAATCACTCTGATCAAAGTTGGCTGATGGAGGTACCCGATTGTACTACTGTCGTTGCTTGCCAACTTGGGGTGTTACCTTTACGGCGGTTACCCCTTTAGAGAGGTCCAAAGTTTGAGAGGGAGCCTTCTTTAAATTAGTGACCATGACTGCTGCACTAATTACTCCTTTCTATTGGCTGCCCCGTGTGTTATTCCAAGAGCTACTATTACCCCAGTTGTTTACTGAACTTGTAGATGGTTGTCGTGTCCCACTATGATGGCGTGACAAACTTTCTATGCTAACTGATTTAGAGATCAACACTAACATGGAGGTCGGATTAGAGGCCTCGACATGTAGAGCGATTTCAGGTCGCATGTTCCGCATGCAAGTTTGGTATGCTTCCTTCTCGGGCATATGATTAGGGTGGTGGGAAGCCAAGTTTCTCTATCTTGATATGAACTGATCCACGGGCTCATCAAGGTCTTGAGTCAGGGTGAGAAGTTTGATGGCTTGAACCTCTCTCTCGACCTCATAGAAGTGTTGATAGAATAATTTCTCCATCTCCTCCCATGTATGCACCGAGGTTGGAGGAAGTCGGGCACAACATTAGAATGCTGGGCCATTGAGGGTCTCAACGACCTATCAAAGAAGAAGTCTCCCATCAGCTACTATTTCCAGATATGCTGCTCGGAAGTGGGCAATATGCTGGTTTGGGGAGGTGGTTCCACTAGATAAAGGAAACTTTCCTTTCTTATAGTCTGAGGGGAACGGGACCCGATCAATATAAGAGGGCTATGGTTTTTGATAAGGCGTCGCACCCTGTATCGCTGGAATTTGTCTGTTCTTTAGGCTATGGGTGACCACAGCGTCAATATCTAACTGAGAGACCAGATGAGGGACATAATTGTCTTGTGAGGTAGACGGAGGGGGCTGCCGTGAAGGTACACCATCAGAGTGATGGGAATTGACCTCATGGTTAGTCGACTAGCGTGTGATGTCAATACAATCGATCTTTTCCATTATCGCGTGCACCATATCCTCAAACTTGTTCATGCGATCCTCCTGTGCATCACCAGGCTCTCTTACGACTATTACACTGACCGTTTCTCTAGTGAGGTCAACGTTAGTTGCAGCTGAAGGCTCGCGAGCTTGACGGGTCGTACGTTGTAGGTCAGTCAGTAAGGGGTCAGCATGCTCTGACTGAACTCGACACCTGTACGTAGATCACATTTGGACAGGTTCTCGACGGTCTTGAGATGGTGGCTGTTAAGTGGACAGGTCTTCTTCTGTGATAGTAACCACAACACATGGCTCATGGAGCTCTTCTTCAGGCTTTATCGTCTGAAAAGGGTAGAAGGGATTCAGGTGACGAGGGTCGTCAAAATTGGCTGTTTCGACTGCCTTGGTCACCTTCCTGGTCAAAATTCGTAGAACTTCATCATGTTTAGCCTTGAGGTTTTGATGGACCTCGCGCCGAAACTACGATCTAAGTTGTGGCTGGTTAGCTGTTCTTGCACAGGAGAGAGCTGTCTCCATCAAGTGCGGTAATGGATGAGGGCCAGAAACTGGAGTCATCTTGGGCCAGGGAGGATGAAGGACTTGATCTTCCATGAGGTCCATGCCCCGAGCTCTCTTATGAGCTCCAGAGACATGACCTAAGTGATGGGGTTGGTTCAGGATGGTACTCTTGGGGAGAGCCTTCGAGTACCAAGGGTGAAGGTGCTTTCTTGATGAAGAAGGAGCAGGCAGGAGCAGGGTTGACTCATGAGGAGGCATGAGTTGAGGGCGGGGGACGCTTGAGATGGCAACGCATGTGCGCCCCTTGAAGAAGGATCTCGAGGGACCTGGGGGTCCACTCAGGCTCGTGCAGGTGATCTGTCCTTAAGAGGCCAAGAACTATGAGCAAGTGTCCGTAAGAGAGCATGTGCAGGCCTGCCCCTTACAGGGTGTGCTTGTATGTGCATAGTAGGAGGACGAGGAGGTCGTCACCTATGTACTTGGGTTGGCGTCATAACCGCGTTGCCCCGAGCAGTGAGATACATATGAATAGCGTGCGCAGGACCTGACCTTGGAAAGTTTGATCTTGGACACAGACTTGAGGTAACAGAAGGCCCCGAGGTGTCGCTCGAGTGGGTGACCCACGAGCCAGTGGTGTGTGTGAGGGGTGGAGACCGTGGGGTTTCCACCTCTATGTGTTGAGCCTGTAGCGATAGAGAGCATTAGTGTAGGAGTGTGGGGAGTAGCCTTATGGTGACCCACAGAAGCAATGACAACTTGCTTGCCTTTTGTAGAAAGGGACTGGGCAGCCTTCCGACGTACCTCAGAAACATGACTAACAAGTGACTTGCTGGTAGCTTGGTACATGCTGTGTGGGGCAACATAAGTGTCGCCCATGCAAGGCGCCTTGGTGGGGTTTTCACCAGATCGAAGTGATGGGGAGTGAGGGACCTTCAAGTCCCTTCTCACATCAGTCCAGGTTAAGACCTGAGAGCTAGGTAGGGGGTCTTTGCTCAAGAGGATGATCAGGAACGAAGTCGAAGGAACTTGTTCCCTAATGTCACTCTCGAGTACGAGGATAAGAGAATCCCCGATCTAGATAAATGGGTTACAGAACCCAGCAGCCATAAGTGAAAGTGAAAAGATAATGAAAGCAGAAAATAAAAGAAGAAACTAGCCAAACAAGAACAACTTGACAAAGGGGTAGTAAGTACCCAGTGGAGTCGCCAAGCTGGTTAGGTGCCTCGATCTTGTTGTCTAGATCTGGATGATCAGGAGGCATGCGTCTCGAGTTTCGAGAGAAGGCCTGGGATGTTTTTGAGATCGCTCTCTCGAAAACCTCGTTCATGAATAGGGGTAAGTGTTATCAACTGGTGAGAGAGGAATTTTAAAGGTGGGTTCGGGACTTTCTCAGGCTGGCTCGCGTGGGCGCCCTCTTAGATCATGAAGAAAGCCCCCTAGTAATGAAAGGGGTTCGGAATCGCCTCCCTTGGCTCGTATTCTTCTTATTTTATGCAATTACGTACATATATGGCAAAGGTTGTAAGACGGGTGGACCTCACCCTTTTCCTCTTTGATGAACGTACACAAGCAGGTGCATTAAAAAAGAAGAAGAGAAGAAAGACGGGCGAGAGAAAAGTTTCACTGAGAGAGAGGATCACGCTGGCGAGTATTTGGCCTGACGTGGTAGCAAAACGGGCTGGGTACAAAGATCGACTCACAAGATCACTACTAGATGTCATTACCAATACCGACTAGCTAAGCACGATGGTCAGTCTGTCGTGGTAATAAAGCGGGCCAAGCAATCCTAGTACAACAACATTACGGCTAGATGACGGGACTTCCATGAGAGGCTAACTTCAATCCCTCTTAGTCGAACGAAAGAATGGCAGAGTGGTGGTTATCGGGGAAAGAATGATGTAAGAGAAGAAGGGAACATATAGAAGGAGGGAGAAAGATAATAAGATAAAAGAGAGAGGGAAGGAAGATGTAGTTAGTACTGGACATTTTCGACTGTTTCATAAGAGAAGAGAGAGAAAGGGCAGTCGATGCTAGGCTTCGCCGACTGTCTAAAGAGAAGAGAGGAAGAGAACCAACCGACACTAGGCTTACGCCGGCTGCGACGGGAGAGAAAGAAGGGAGAGAGATCTAGCCAGCATTAGGCTTCATTGACTATGACAAGAGAGGAGAGAGCAATCCAATCGACACTACAATTTGTTGACTATTAGGGAAGAGAGGAGAGAGAAATCCAACCGGCATTAGGGTTCACTGACTGTTAGGGAATAGAGGAGAGAGAAATCCAATCGGCACAAGGGTTCACCGACTGTTAGGGAAGAGAGGAGAGAGAAAACCCCACCTGATGTCGAGGATGAAGGAAGAAGAAGAGAGGGAAAACCCCACCCGACGCTGGGGATGAAAGAGAGGAGAGAGAGAGGAGAACCAACCAATGCTGAGCTTGTGTCTATTGTATTGAGGGAGAGAGAGAGATGAGAAGAGGGGAGGAGAGAGAAAGTTACCTGCTCGAAAGGTACCAACCCTTTTCTTCTCTCTCCTCTCCCTCTCTCTCTCCAAGACATACTTATGGGCTCAAGTAAGAATGCAAATTTCTATTGAATGATCAAAGAATGAACTGAGGGTCTCTTTTACAATGAGGCAGTAACTGTTTATATAGAATTGGGCTCAAACATTAGTGGACGTCCAAAAATAACCCTAATTGAAGGTAATTACAATTTAATTGAATTTAAAAAAATTCTAAAAATGGGTGCAAAAAGACTGTTTTGCCCTTGTCTAACAATGTGTGGAATTTCAGAACAGTCCATGTTGCTGCTCGAGATCTTGCATGATTTTTCATGGCTGACCTGGGGTGTTCTGATGCCCGTTGATCAAAATATTATTGTTTTCTTATTGAGCTAGACATGACGATCATTTTGATACCAACTTCAAGCCATGAATCATGTTTTTGAGCCATGATCACGAGACTTGAATCTTGGATGAATCTTGAAAACTTCGGATCGATTGTGTGCCCATTCCTTGATGTTTCTTCATGACTTCTTCATTTAATCACACTAACATGCCGTCACGATCGCGTTGCAACAAACATAACTCGAGTTTGTGTCCGAATGAAAATTTTGTCGTTTATGAGTTTTTGGCCGGAATCTTGAAATCCGGTGGCTGCAATTTATAGTAGCTTTAACGCCTTCGTGTGTGAAATCCAACCATTCATCGTACGTGAGGTTCGGACTAGAGATAGTCTCGAACCTCATGCACATAATGTAATTGGTTTCGTGCTGATCAAGTATGCACGCGTCGTGATTTTGTTGCTCGAATGAGGCACGTTGCTGCTGAATTATTTGCAACTTCCTTCACGGATGAACAACTTTCGTTAAGTTTTTGTCCCTGCTCTGACATCATCAAAAAGTGTACCGCATCTTGAATTACTCGTCTCGATGAGACGAACACACTCACCAAATTTGGGAGTGATCAGACTTGGAACGAGTGAGTTATAGGCCTCGAAAAGTGACTGCCCATGACTGTAAAAACAACCACCTTTAATGGTGTTTTGATAGAGTGAGGCCACATGTGTATAGTGTGCGGATTACCCCTTTTTGGTATTTTACCCATAACTTTGTCTTGGAGTGCTCAATTAAGCCGAAACTTGACCCATAGGGATTTTCGACCGTGCCAGATCTAATGGTGGTGGTCCCACAACTGTTTGACATACCAAAAATATGGTTCTAGTTACAGGGTTCATTTCAGGGTGCTAGAGACCGATTTCACTGAAATTGTTTCTTTGTGTTCACTGCCTTAGACATGTCTGATCATGATGAAACTTGATAGGTGGTCTTTTGAAGTGTTAATGAAGATCTTGATCAATTTTGGGGCCCTATTGAGATTATTGGGAATTTCCATTGTTTTATAGGCTTTATTGACCTGCTTCTTACTAGGGACCAAGGTGCTAAAAAATACGTTCGAACACAAGGTCCTCAAACTTCCTAATCCTTCACTTTCCCTTAAAACTAAACCTCAAACCTCTACGTCCCTAGTATAGATTCCTATTAATACCCCATCAACCCAAACTGCACCGACTGAACAAAGTCAGCCAGTGTCACAAACCAAAACCCAACCAAGGACTGTTCCTAAACCTACCCTACCACCTACACTAGTGATTGGATCAGGAACACAGAAGACTAATGAGGAAAAAGTGAAGTATGATGTAATTGGGCACTTGAGAAAGCTTCCAGCCCTTTTAAGTATCTATGATGCCCTCCTGTTGTCTAGAGACTATCGTTTGGCTCTGGTTCAGGCTCTTTCTAACCCAGAGGTGTACGAGACTGAGGTGGAACCTATTGAAGTTAATCCAGCCATTTTAAGTGGGTACCTGACAATCTCCTTGTCGAAAGATGAATTTCAATTGGGAGGAAAATTCCACAATCGCCCCCTCTTCGTGAATGGTGAACTACACGCCTACCCTCTCAATCGGATCATGCTGGATTCCCAAGAAGGATTCTCACCTGACTGGGATTATGGTCTGACAACCTCACTCTTACCCACATTACTGTGCAAGGGTTGAACCAGTCAGGAGAAAAGCCAGCTGGCACAGTGCGTCTTCGCCTCAAGATCGATGATCTCAGTGATTATGCTCAATTCCATGTAATGGACACCGACACCTATTACAACGTCTTGCTTGGTCGTCCTTAGCGTCACGATCAGGGGGTGGTTCCTTCCATGCTCCACCAATGTTTCAAGTACAACCGAGATGGAAGGCAACACACAGTCTATGCTAACAAAAGATTGTTCCCCATAGCTGAAAGTCACTACGCCGATGCCAAGTACTATTTCATAGACCTTCAAGCACTAGGAAAGCCAAAAGATGACGATCCGAATTTTGTGAGAGAGACAAGACCTTCATCTCTTGACAACGTTGAGGATCTGGGGCGAATGATCACGGACATGTTCAAAGAAGAAGAAATACAAGGAAAGATCATCCCTCTCCACTCAAGTATACCTAGCCACCTCTCCAAGGTCATGGTGTCCTCTCTCGAAGACGACGCCTCTTCCTCTACTTCTAATTCGTCAGAACAAAACGACGTGTCGGAAGTAGTCCCTGAGTCTAAGGAAGCCCCAAAGGTGGACCTTCCAGCAACAAGGGTGACCTATACATCAGATCGGTAAAAGGTTCTGCATGTCCCTATCGCTCTCCTAGAGGCAGAACTGGCGCACCAACCGCCACAAAAGGTGCTCCAAATTCCGTTCTCTTTGAACGAGGAGTAAGCTATTCTCTCTCGTCTCAAACCATGAAAGGTATGAAGCAATGAAATAGAAAGAAAGGTCAAAAGAATTGTTTCATTCGCAAATCAAACGGATGTTACAAGATGCCTTCCTTTACAATGGAAAGAAACAAAAAAGAAAAGAGAAAGAAGGCATCAATTACTTCATTGATCTTTCCCCTGTACAATGCAGTTGATGTTTTTGTCCATTCAATCTCGTTCTTCAGCTCTGCTACCGGCCCTGCCACTTGCTCCATCAAGGTGGTCGCTTCTCCCAAAACTGCTGTAGAGCCAAAGAGTTATCAGAAAGCACTTTATCATTCGCTTCCCAATCCGCAGTCTCTTTCTCTAGCTTGTCAAGCCTCTGTGTCAGCTCTAATATCTGCACTCTCAGAGCCATCACCTTGCGATGGACGGTGATGGCCTCATCAGCAAGGCCTGATCTTTGAGATTCTGCGGCATCCAGATGCTGCGATTGAGTGTTTACCAATTCATGATAGCACAGAAGAGAAGACTCCAAAGGGGGCAACCGCAAGCTTTTCAGCCACTGCGCAGTTGCTTCTTCTCGCAGGGTGTCACCCTCGATCCCTCCAGCTCATTGACAACTCTGTCAAAATAAGGAAGGACTTCGGGCGGATTCCCTAGGGCAATCTCCCTCATTCGTTGGATCGCAACTCCAAGCTCTTCAAAAGACAGCTCTGTCAGTTGCTGGAGGTCTGTCTGAAGCATCACAAAAATGATCCCTGACAACCCATTGAGAGAAGGCCTTAGCAATGCAGCAAGAGCAACCATAACAGGAGGACCCTCATCTACAGCTGATGTCTCAGGTTCCTCAGGAGCGACCTCAGGCTACTATGGTACCTCAGCAACGACTTTCTCGCTCTTGCCCCTGGACATGACCACGTCGGGCTCTATCCTTTCATGCCCAGGCACCTTCGCCTCATCCTTTGTAAGCACCACAACCAAAGCTAGAGCAAGACTAACCTCCTCACCTGGAGCCACTACCTCAGTCTTGGGCAGTGCCTCAGTACTCTCCTTGCTCGGGGCAGCGATCTCTCCCTGTGTCCCCTCCTCCAGAGCCATCTCCACCTTCAAAGGTTTGACACCCTCTCCCTCTCCTTCTTCACCTTGGTCTGCCACGATGATCATTTCGTCAACTGGCTCTCTCACGACACTTTCTTCCTCTGTAGTCACGAGTGCCGCCTCAGGACCTGGCAAGCTTGATCCCTCAGGGTATCTTGCCTCTCCACCCCCTGCAAATACATTGCTCAAGGCAGCCGCCTCCTACTACTTGGATGACCCCTCTCAAGCTCTTGAGGGTTCGTCCTCTTCTATTATCATGACCTCCATCAGGGTTTCCCTTTCCTCTGTAGGCACAATGACTGTCAAAATTCTAGAGGTCCTCGTTGCCTCTGCCGCCTCGTTAAGACCAGCCTCATCAGCCCCACTCACTTCCATCGGGATTGGGCCCTCCTCTTCTACCCCAATCGGGGCAGTAGGCTCCGAGGCACTAGCTCAAATCTGAGGAGTCTGGAGAAAGCTCAGGAGAAAGAAAAGGCGAGACCACAAGACCAAAAGGTTATGGGGAAATGGCCAGAGACGTAAAGCCTTCCGAAGTAGCGGAGGGCATGGAGCCATCTCCTGGCTCGCGAAACCCGGGGCCCTTACCCCCCTTACGGCCGAAGCCTTGGTTGCCTTTTGGGCTCGCTGGGGCCATTCACTTTTTCTCCTTTCCTTTCACCAGCTCGAGCAGTAGCTTGGTTTTTCCTCTTCACCAGCTCGGGAGCAACAACCTACTTTTTGCTCTTCACCGGCCCAGGCACAACAACCTGCCTCTTCTTCTTCACCGGCTCATGAGCAGTAGCCAACTTTCTCTTCTTCCCTTTCTCCTGCTCAGGCACGGTAGCCTTTGAAGCCCCAGACTTGGAAGAGCTAGCAGCTAGTTTACTATGAGGGCCGCTCCCTATCAGCTCATTTAAGTCTTGGACCGGATGCCCATCATACCCCGGGACTTTATGGCCTTCCTTCCATTTGAAGATCTTAGAGAGGTAGTAAAAAATACTCTCTGTCTTCATCTCCAAACTAAGAAGTTGCGACAAAGACTTGTCCACGATAAGTCGGTAAGGCTACCCGAGTACGCGTCAGTCATAAGGAAAGCCTAGGGTAAAGATTTCTCCTATGGGAGGGGTCTTAGCCAATTTTTGCTGCCGGGTGTCTTGGCTCCAGCGGCCATCCTCCCTTTTCCAGGGGTGGTTCGTGTCCCAGTACCCCTTGTTCATGATCCACCACCAATGATCATGGGCTTTGGTCACCTGTGCCATTCTGCCAAAATGGGGCAACACGTACTTGTTGACCCGGGTGGCCTCCAAGCATGTAGCCCATGCAGTGTGAACGTGCCTCGGGTGCCAAGTCTCCCAATGGGTTCCCAATTCGTCCTTCTTCTAGTGGGCTGCCTTGCTATGCTGCTTCTCAAAGAGCACAAAGAATGGGCACCCCTGATCCAGCCCATGCTGTCGGGAGAACCGGTGAGGAAAGTAACCCTCAAGCTTCGCGTCATCAATAGTGGGATAGGCGAGAATGCTACCTCTGACACTTAACATATACATCAATCCTTTTGGATTGGTGAAATCACCATCCAGGTGATGACGCAGCCCATCGATGTATGTGCGGTCTATGAGGCTTCCAACTGAAAATGCCACCCGGGTCATGTGGAGGTGGTCGTTGAAAAATAGGCTGTGTGCATGGCCCGGGGGATGGAAAATTGCCTTCTGCCGGCAATCTTTAGCAAAAATGGACACATGCTGTCCTCTAGCTCCTTGGTTCTAAGGTATGTGTCCCAAAAGTAAGCTCCAAGCCAGTCGTACACGTAATGAACAGGGACAGGGGTCTTGAAATCCCTCCGGAAGGCCTCACTTTCTACTATGCCATTTTTCCCCTCTTCATCCCCTTGGTACGGCCCCCCCTGGAAATGGCAACCAAATTCTACACAGTATGGGCTGTGCGAGTGCGTATTCCTCCCTCACACCATGTCACAGGCCACACAAAAAGTGCCTGGACGAATGATGTTTGACTCTCCCGGTAGGGTAAAGTTTCACAAGAAACGTGCGAAGTAAGCCGCCAAGAAGACATGTCCATTCTTCTTTCGCAGCTCGAAAACTGGTTGGGATTCCTTCCCCTCATTTCTCGATGGCAGACTAGCTTCATCTTTATAGTCGCCATAAAAGAACGCTACCCACTTGGCAAAGGTAACCCGCCCCTTCTTGGGCTCATCATAGAGTTGTTGATAGATCTCAAACAACTCATGAAGGCTAGCAGGCGGGGCTCCTTCCCTACCTTTTTCCCTCAAAAAATTACTGAGTTTGGGAGAATAAACTCGTCATACATGGCACCGAGGAGCAGCAGCCTGTAGACGAAGTGCAGATCCATCAACGAAATTCTTGCCTCTTCGTGACCAAGTAGCCATGTGTTTCTAGCATGGCTCTAGGTCTCCAACAACACTTTGACCATGTTTGAACAACGGTCATAGTAGCCCAACAAGCACTGAAGGGCAGCAAGCAAAGAATCCAGTCTCAAAATATCCCTGAAGTCCCGTAGCACTTTCAGGGTCTAGGAAGAATAACTCTTTAGATACTGGTGCTCCCCTTGCACCCGCAGACCAGAAGGGGACCATTGTATGCTCGGGGTTTCCACCATTCGCTTGCCTAGGGTCGGCAAGTTCGTGTTAGAGGCTGCGTTTCGATTCAGGCAATGCAAAAGGCCTACCCCTTCCTCTATGCTCACGGCTCCATCATTATCTTCCCTTCTCACTAACTGAACGGGGGCACTCACAAAGGTGACACTCAGGGGCCACTTGGGTTCACATAAGGCTTTGGTGTGCCATATTGGTCCACCTCTCACCCTGCTCTCGCTAGTGAAAACACCAGTGCTAAGCTCCCCTTTCTCATGGGAGGTTCTTTACATCTGGAATGGCCCTCGAAGACTCGATCATTAGAACAAAAACGAAGGACGCTAGGCAGCCACAAATAAACTACTCTCACAAGGGCAGGACTATCACCGTCTACCCACCAAGATGGGATCACTATCTCATAAACAAGGGCGGGACTATCATCGTCTACCCACTGAGATGGAATCGCCGCCTGCTCACTGAGATGGAATCACCGTTGCCACTAGGAGGGATTGTCGTCTCACGATCAGACAAGGACTATCAATGTCTCGCGAATGAAGGCATATTAATGCCTTGCTCCAACTGTCAGCACGCACCGCACGTGCAACCCTTGAAATCTGAACGTGCCGCCTGACACTTGTGGTGTGGCCTGTCATCGCGTGTACGGAGGGTGACCATTTGCCACCCCACGACCCTTCATCTTCAGGACCGTTACGATCTCCCCAACCCTATGGGTTCCCATAGGTGTTTCCCCTCTTCGTTGGGAATTCATTCTCGTTCACTAGAAAAATCCTTCCCACCTTCTGCTCGTTGCTAGAGTTGATGAAAGCCACCGAAAATCCCCGAGAGTTTCCCTGCGACCCTACGGATTGCCTTTCTCCCTGGTTTCCCACTTCAACAGTTCACCAAAGCTCAACAGAATTCCTCTAAGTTTTTGGTGAACTCAATGCAGCCCCGTCTCCTTCTCCTCCAACAACCAGAGAATTGACAAAGCCCTCTGAACTCTCCATAGCCTCCCCTTCAGTAGCAGAATGACCGAAGGTACTGGAACTCAAGCAGGGCACCTCTGCAAATCTTGCTAAGGCCTCAAGAAACCATGTTCCTTGCTCAGAAAGCCTTGACACTTCTCAAGAAGGTTCGCAATCACTCTGCGAAGCTTCGCACTTCCTGAAGCTCGTTAGAAAAATCCCTCAGGAACTGTCCCCGCAAGTTTTGGCCAGAAAGTGCTCACCAAAAAACCCTCTTCAGAAAGCTTTGTCTCTCTCTCTCTCTAAAAAGCTTTCTGCTGTTTTTACCATTCGGTAAGACAGTAAACTGGGGTTTCTCCCCTTTTTATACCCCGTAGTACCGCGAGCTTCCCTTGACAAACTTAGAATGACACTCTAGTCCTCATCTCTTGATGGCGATAAGACCAGGTCGGGGCGGGCCAAGCTCGAGACTCGAAGCATCATCTCCGCACCTCATTAAGATTTGTGCTGCGCTCCCCATCAAGACTTTTATCAAGTGCCTCGACCAGAGACTATCGTCGTGTGCCTCATCAGAAGGCTAGTGCCACACGCCTCGACTAGAGACTATCGCCGTGCGCCTCAACCAGAGACTATTGCTGCGCATGTCGTCCAGAGGTTATCGTCGCATGTCTCGCCCGCATGTCTTGTCCACAGATCACTGCCACATAGAACATCTAGGCCTACTGCATCATGCTTCACTAAGGGACCTAACGCATCACCTGAGCTTACTAATGCATATGCCACTCCACACTTGGCGTCGCGCGGATGCCTTGGTACTCCCTTATGGACCATTGTCCTGCCTCTTCAGGAAGTTCATTCTTTACATCACAGTCTCACTCCTCAGGGAGTCTAGTATCTGGGAACGGCCCTATTCCCTATGGATTTGCATGCCTTCACCACTTAATGGTCCGCATTGCATGACCTTAAACTGCACATCCATGGTTCGCATTGCATGACCTTAAACTGCATTACCATGGTCTGCATTGCATGACCTTAAACTGCACAGCCATTGTCTGCATTGCATGATCTTAAACTGCACCTTAAATTGCACAGCCATGGCTTGCATTGCATAACCTTAAATTGCACAGCCATGATCCACATTGCATGACCGTAAACTGCACAGCCATGGTCTGCATTGCATGACCTTAAACTGCATAGCCATGGTCCACCTTATATGACCTTAAACTGCACAACCATGGTCTGTAAAAGTGGATGAAAAGGGTGGACATGACCACAAAGTCATGGGTAAAAGAGCCCAAAAATAACAGAAGTTGGTGAAAACTGTCTTCACGGCACCACTTCTCCTGTTCAAGTGAAAACCCGCGAAAGGGCGCTTAGATCGACAAGACAAGCTGACGCACGACTACCGCCTCAGCCGACATTCAATTTTCAAATGGTCACGATGCTACTGAGTTCTGCCTAAAATCCTCAAAAGCCAGCATCCATTCGCAAGCCAGATGGCTCGTTAGGGAGTGAGAGCCCCACAAGATCTCCCCAGTTTCATGGCTTGTCAAGGAGTGAGAGCCCCACAAGATCTCCCCAATTTTCATGGCTTGTCAGGGAGTGAGAGCCCCACAAGATCTCCCCAGTTTCCATGGCTCGTAAGAGAGTGAGAGCCCCACAAGATCTCCCCAGTTTCCATGGCTCGTCAGGGAGTGAGAGCCCCATAAGATCTCATCGGTTTCATGGCTCATCAGGGAGTGAGAGGCCCACAAGATCTTCCCAATTTCCATGGCTCGTTAGGGAGCGAGAGCCCCATAAGATCTCCCCAGTTTCCGCGGCTCGTCAGGGAGTGAGAGCCCCACAAGATCTCCACGGTTTCATGGCTCATCAGGGAGTGAGAGCCACATAAGATCTCCTAAGTTCGACAATAACAAGAGTCCTTGAGGGTGAGGACGATGACCAAAAGATCCCTCTGAAAATGTTAAGAGTCATCATGAAGGCAATAAACTGATGAAGCCAGGGTCTAACCTGCTACAGGCTTCAGGGTAGTCTTCGCCAAACTCCTTAGCCTACATGGGACCAGATTTTCGGGTTGGGTCCGAAGCCCCCGACTAGACCCCATTAGACGAGACCTACAGGAGATACCTTGAGCATCAAAAGAAAACCTGATGTAGTAGTAAATAATGCCAAGCGAAGGTTCATAGCATTTAGCCTTCAAAAAAAGGCCTGGTTTTGTACGAGGAGGTCTTGACAAAGGCCTCATGCTCCAGAACCACAAATAGTCTCTTGATGGTGCGGACTCTACAAAGATCCCTCAAACTTCCTGAATGATTACACTTCTTGATTCTCTCGAAGCACAACATTTGGCGGGGCATGCTGTTGGAAGGTATTTTTCATCATCATGGGGCCCTCGCTCAATAAAGGCCTCTTGGAACAGCCCTAGAACGGGCCAAGATCTTCATGACGTCTCTCAAGAGTCTCCTGTCAAGTTTCGTCGCATTCCGACATTTCTAAGGCAGTACAGATTGAGAAATAATTCCAGAAGAATCAACGTCTAGCACCCTAAAACGAATCCCTATAACTAGAGCTACATTTTTAGCATCTCAAATTATTGTGGGACCATAACCATTGGATCCAAAATGGTTGAAAACCCTCAAAGGGTCAAGTTTCATCTTAAACGGACATTCCAGGAAGAAGTTATAAGCAAAAGACTGAAACAAGAGAAGCCGCACGCTATTGCCATGTGGCCACCCTGCAACACTACACCATTGAAGGGACATTCACGACCATTGAATTTTGATGCTCATATCTCACTCATTCTAAGTCGGATTGTGCTCAAATTTGGTGATCATGTTCGTCTAATCAAGACGAATGATACAATATGTGGCACACCCCGTGACGATACCCAAGCGCGAAGAAAAGCTAGAGAGAAGTTGTTAATCTGTGAAGAAAAGTGCAGGAAATTCAGCAGCGTCATGACTCGCTCGAGTGCCCAAATCACGTCGCTCGCGAGCCTGATCAACGTGAGACTAATTCCATTGCAAGCGTAAGGTCTCTAGCCATCTTTGACCCGAACGACGTACATGATTAACGGTCAGATTCTACACACGAGTAGATTGTAAATTTCGTTGCCAGAATCTTTGATTCTGATCAAAATTCCAAACTCACAAAATCTTTGTTCGGCCACCGAATCGAGTTAGTGGCATGCTCAGTGTGATTCAGCAAAGAAAACACAGAAAAACATCAAGGAACGAACACTCTATCGATTCAAAGTTTCAAGATCTACTCAAATTGTAAGTCACATGATTGTGCACTAAAAACATGATCCACGGCTCGAAGTTGGTATCAAATCGATCGCCATGTTGAACCCTACAAGAAAACCATCATCTTACGATCAACCAGGCACTAGAACGACCTCGGATCAGCTATGCAAGATCATGCAAGTCTTAGGGAAACACATGAACTGTTATGAAATTCCACGACTTGTTAAGAAGGGGCAAATCTGTCATTTTGTACCCTATTTTTTAATTTAATTTAATTTAATTTAATCTTAATTTCCAGCAATTAGGGTTACTTTTGATCATCCACCCATGTTTGAGGCATACCTCTATATATACATACCATCATTGTACATAAAAAAAAAGAGGCTGAGGCATACACACACTCAAGAGAGAGTTTTCACTTAATAAAAGTTTCTCTCTCTTACCATTGTAGTGTTACATTTGAGAGAGAGAGTGAGGTGAGAGAAACTTTGGGTCGGTACCCCAAGGGTTGAGGTAAATCTTTCTCTCTTCCCTTTTTTCTTTTGTTCTTCTCTCTTCTCCCTCTTCTTTGTCTAAGTCCCTTGTGGTAGTGCCGTGTATGCCTCTCCCTCAGCTTCATAGGTTGTGCATGGCGATGGCAGCGCCATGCACGAGTCCCCTTCCCCTTGTATTCGTCTGTCTCTTTCTTTCAGTGAAGTCTGTAGATGGTGCTGCCGATCGCCATCCACAGGCGTAGATGTAATGTCTTAGTGAAGAGCCCATACGGCGAAGCTTGTTGCCTCCCATAGGGGTCTTCATTTATTACGCGTTTAGTTGAGACGACGATACCTATCACCACCCGCTAAGGGCTTAAGCAACAGCTATCGCCGTCTGTGAGCTTCCTCGGCATGACTGGCGCCCACTGCCATTGTCCCTGCATCCCACGCCTATCGTCGTGAGACCTAGGAGAAGTAATCGACGTGTGCCTCGTTAGGAGCTGACACCGTCCACAAGGGATGCGCCATCTCTTTGCATTGCCCACTGTGATGCCTATTGACATCCGGACTTCCCTTTTCTCTTTCTCGTCTCGTTCTCTCCTCTCCAGCTCTTTCTCCTCTCACTTGGCTGAGGTAGACCTAGCTTATCACCAACACATCAACCTCGGTTTCGAGTAGTATTGCCACCGTGCTGGTCCTGAGAACCATTCCCGTTTTGTTACCACTCCGAGTCGGTGATTACTAGTCGTCATGCTAGTCTCACCCCCATGTCAAGCTCTCTTCTCTTTTCTATCTTTCACCGAACCTTACACTTCATCGCTTTCTCATGTGAACGTGCATTGCCCTAAGACAAGGGTGGATCTCCTTTTTCGTCTCACACGGTGAAAGGACAGAAGTAATAAAAAGAGAAGAAAGAGAAAAAGACATGTCACACACAGAAAGGGAAAAGAGTGGTTCCATTCATAAATATGTTTGAACGTATTTTTCATCACCTTGGTCCATGGTAGGAGCAGGTACATAAAGCCTACAAAACAGTGGAAAATTATCGACAATTTCAGAATGGCCCCAAAATTCTCGAGATTGTCATCAACACTTCAAAAGACCACCTGCCAAGTTTCGTCACAATCAGACATGTTTAAGGCAGTGAACACAAAGAAACAATTTTCAAAAAATTGGCCTCTAGCACTATGAAACGGACCCTACAGCTGAAGCTACATTTTTGGTGTCTCAAATTACTGTGAGACTACCACCATTGGATCTAACACGGTCGAAAGCCCTTATGGGCCAAGTTTTGGCTTGATCAAACACTCCATAACAAGATATGAGTAAAACATTGAAACAAGAGAGGTCGCACACTATCCCCGTATGGCCTCACTACACCAAAACACCAATAAAGGTGGTTGTTTTTATAGTCACGAAAAGTTACTTTTGGGGCCCATAACTTACTCGTTCCAAGTCGGATCGCTCCCAATGTATTCATCTCATCAAGATGAACAATTAGATATGTGACACGCCCCGAGACGATATCCGACCAAGGAGAATAGGTAGAGAGAAGTTGTTGATCCATGAAGAAATTGTAGAAAATTCAGCAGCGACATGCCTCACTCGATGAACCAAATCACGACGCTCGCACAACGGATCGATGCAAAACCAATTTCATTGTATGCGTAAGGTTCAAGGATATCATTGAACCGAACCACATACATGATGGACAGTCAGATTTCATGTACGAAGCCGAAAACTTTATTGAAATTTTGGTCACTGGATTTTAGATTCCGGCCAAAACTCAAAAGTTGCAAAATCTTCGTTCAGGCTCCAAATCACGTTCCGATTGTTGCCACGTGATCGTGATGACATGCTTAGTGCGATATGATGAAGAAATCACATAAAAACATTAAGGAAAGACCACAATATCAATCTAAAGTTTCCAAGATTCAAACAAATTTCAAGTCTCGTAATCATGACTCGAAAAAATGATTCATGGCTTGAAGTTGGTATCAAAACAATTGCCATGTCGAGCTCTATAAGAAAACAATAATCTTTTGATCAAACGGGCATCAAAACAACCCCGGGTCAGCCATGGAAGATTACGCAAGTTCTCAGGCAGCCACAGGAACTGTTATGGAACTCCACACTTTGTTAGAGAGGAGAAAAATAGTCTTTTTACACCCATTTTTAGGATTTCTTTTAATTCAATTAAATCTTAATTTTCAGCAATTAGGTTTAATTTTTATCAATCCACCCATGTTTGGGTACAACTCTATATAAACAGGCACTGCCTCATTGTAAAAGGACCAGCCCGTAAACTCCCCACCACCTCTCGATCTTGTGTGAATTCTTTGAAGATTCAATAAAATTTTGAGTCCTTGCTTGAGCCTATGAGTATGTATTGGAGAGAGAGAGGAGAGAGAAGAAAAGGGTCAATACCCTTTGGGTAGGCAACTTTCTCTCTCCTCCCCTCTTTCTCTTTCTTTCTCTCTCTTCTCGCTCTCTCTTCTCTCCCTGTCAACTGGTGAGACCTAGCACCGGTTGGCTCTCTTTCTTCTTCTGTCAATTGGGGGAGACCTAGAGCGAGTTGGCTTTCTCTCTTTTCCTTTATCAACTGGCAAGAGCTAGCGTCGATTGGCTTTCTCTCTCTTTGTCAATCAGTCAACGAGATATAGTGCTGGTTGGTCTCCTCTCTCTTCTTCAACCAGTCGACGAGACCTAGTGCCGGTTGTTCTCCTCTCTCTTCTTCTATCAGTTGGCAAAACCTAGTGCCGATTACTCTCCTCTCTCTTCGTCTATCAATTGGTGAGACCTAATGCCGGTTGTCTTTTCTCTCTCTGCCAGTCGACGAGGCCAAGCACCAGTTTGTCTCCTCTCTCTTCGTCTATTAATCGACGAGACCTAACGCCAGTTGTCTTTTCTCTCTCTACTAGCCAGTGAGGCCTAATGCTGGGTTGGTCTCCTCTGCCTTCATTCACCAGTTGCGAGGCCTAGCACCGGTTGTCTTTTCTCTCTCTTCCAGTCAATGAGGCTTAGTGCTGGGTGTGTCTTCTCCCTCTTCTTCTATTTGTCGACAAGGCCTAGCACCAACTGGTTTTCCCTCTTTCCTTTTGTCAGTTGGCGAGACTAAGCGCCAGTTGGCTCCCTTCCTCTCTTCTCATCTGACACAGTTGGTGAAGCGTGCTGCTGACTACTTCCTCTCTCTCTTATATCCTAAAACAGTCGGCGATTTCTAGTGCCGATTGCATCTCCTCTTCCTTCTTCTCTGTCCTTCCATCTATCCCCTTCCTCTCTTTAACCATTCCTTTGCTGCTCTCTCATTCGACCAAGAGGGAGTGAGGTTAGCATCTCATGGCAGTCCTATTGTCTAGTGAATTGTTGTCGCCCCAGGTTCGCTTGGCCTGCTTTACTTCCATGACAGACCGACCATCGTGCCTAGCTAGTCGATATCGACAATAAAAACTAGTAGCGATCCAGTGAATCGGTCTCAGCTACAGAGCCCGTTTCGCCACCACATTATGTCAATTATCCACCAGTCTAGTCACTGTCCTGACCTTCTCGCTTGGTCAAATTCTTCTCACCCCCTATCTTTGTTTCTTCTTCATGAATGCGCATGCTTGTGTACGCTCATCAGAGAGGAAAAGAGTGAGGTCTGATGCACCTCTCCCATATCCTTTGCCATATATGTGTGTGATTGCAGAAAGCAGAAAATAAGAAGAATACAAGCCAAGGGAGGCGATTCCGATCCAGTTTCATTACTGGGGGGCTTTCTTCGTGATCTAAGCAGGCACCCACACGAGTTAGCCTAAGTAAGTCCCTAACCCACCTTTTAAATTCCTCTCTCATCGATTGGAAACACCTACCCCCATTTTCTAACAAGGTTCCCGAGAGAGAGATCTCATGAACATCTTGGGTCTTCCCTGAACCCGAGACGCAAGCCGCCTGATCCCTTAGGGATTCGGAGGGCGAGATCGAGGTACCTAACCAGCTTGGTGACTCCACTGGGGACATACTACCCCTTAGTCAGATCGTTCTTGTTTGGCTAGTTTCTTTTTTATCTGCTTTTATTATCTTTTCACATTCACTTATGGTTGTTGAGTTCTATAACCCATTCATCTAGATTGGGGATTTTCTTTTCCCCTTATTCGAGAGTGTCCCTAGGGAACAAGGTCCTTCGACTTCGTTCCCGACCATCCTCTTGAGTAAAGACCCTTGTCTAGCTCCCAGGTCTTAACCTGGACCAGTGTGAGGAGAGACTTGACGGTCCCTCACTCCCCATCTCTTTGCTCTAGTGAAAATTCCACCAAGGTGCCTTGCATGGGTGACACTTATGTTGCCCCACACTGCATGCACCCAGCCACAGACGAGTCACTTACCGGTCATGTTTCTGAGGTACACAGGAAAGCTGCCCAGTCCCTTTATGCAAAAGGAAAGCGAGTTATCATTGCTTCTGTGGTTTGCCATAAGGCTACCCCCCACATCTTACACAGAGGTCTCTATCCCTAAAGGCTCAACACAGAGAGGAGGAAACCCCAAGGTCTCCACCCTTTACACACACCATAAGACTCGGAGGTCACCTACTCGAATCACACTTTGGGGCAACCCTTATGTTACCTGGAGTCCGTGTCCAGGATCGAACCTTCCTAGGCCAGATCCTCCACATGCCACTCATATGCATATCATTACTTGGGGCAACGCCATTAGTATGCCAACCCGAGTACACAGGAGATGACCTTCTCATCCTCCTCCTATGCACACCCAAGCGCACCTTGTAAGGGGCTGACCTGCACCTGCTCTCTTACAGACACCTGCTCGTAGTTCTTAGCCTCTTAAGGTCAGCTCACTTGCACGAACTCGGGTGGACCCCCAAGTCCCCCAAGATACTTCTTCAAAGGGTGCACATGTATTGCCATCTCAGGCCTCCCCTCGTCCTTGACTTAGGCCTCCTAATGAGTCAACTCTGCTCCCACTCCCTCCTTCTTCATCGAGCAAGAACCTTCAACCATGGTACTCAAAAGTTTTCCCCAAGAGTACCATCCTGAACCAGCCCTAACACTTTGGTCATGTCTCTGGAGCTCATAAGAGAGCTCGGGGCATGGACCTCACAGAAGATTGAGTCCTTCATCCTCCCCGACCCCAGATGACCTCAGTTCTTGGCCCTCATCCTTTGCCACACCTGATGGAGACATCTCTCTTCAGTGCAAGAAGAGTCGACGAACCACGACCTAGATCGCAGTTTTGGCAAGAGGTCCATCAAAACCTCAAGGATAAACGTGATAGAGGTCTACAAATTTTGACTAGGGAAGTGACCAAGGTAGTCAAAACAACCAATTTTGACGACCCTCTACACTTGAATCCCTTCTGCCCCCTTCAGACCATGAAGCCTGAAATCGCTCTATAATGTCGAGGCCTCCAATATGACCTTCATGTCAGAGTTGATCTCTAAGTCAATTCGCATAGAACGTTTGTCACGCCATCATGGTGAAGCACGACAGCTATTTACAAGTTCAGCGAATAATAGGGGCAATGGTGGCTCTCGAAATAACACACGGGGCAGCCAACAGAAAGGGGTAATCAGTGCAACTGTCATGATCACTGATTCAAAGAAGGCTTTCCCCCAACCTTGGACCTCTCTAAAGGGATAACCACAGCTATAATAACACCACAGGCTGGCAAGCAACAACCATCGTACAATAGGGTACCTCCACCAGCCAACTTTGATTAGAAGGATTATCTCTCCAGCCATAGGAATAAGGTCTATCCCTTCGAGATGGAATAAGTCCTTGCATTGTTCCAGTTATTATTGGAGCAGAATATGATCAAGCTTTCAGAAATCAATTTTCTAGAGCAATCTGGCCTTGACTATCAAGAAAATTATTGTGCTTCCCATCGGAGGATTAATCATCATACAGATGACTGCTACACGTTGAAGGACATCATTGAGGCCCTGATTCAGAAGCGTCAGATAATGCTTGAAAACTTAAAGATGGCCTTCGAGGTAGCTGAGGCCTCCCATGTTGTAACCATCTAGGAGGAGGATGAAGTGCCTGGAATTCTCTACACCTTCTTCAGTATAATGCTTCAGGAAGGAATAATCGCACCGAAATAGGCAAGGCAACCCCTTTGCCTTGTTAAGGGGACTGAATATCGTTGGTGTCCATACCATCAGATAAGAGGTCATTACTTGTCAGAATGCACATCTTTCCTTCACATATTCGCAAAGAAGATGCAAGAGTATCAAGAATTCTACAATCTTCCCGTAAGTGAACCTCAATTCCCCTCTAACATTCAAGACAAGCCTCTCCACCCTGACGTGTTCACCACGTTTGAGGTTGTCCTTTCCATCACTCGATTCGAGGGAGGTGTAGAAATTATGACCCACTCTAAACTTCTATCAGAGGTAGAAATGTCAGGATCATGGGCCTCTGCACTTGAGGTTGATCAAAACATCTCTGAGAACGATGATGAAGAACTTCAAGAGGCTCAAGAAGAATAGGAAGAAGGTGGTCAGGCCACAACTAATGAACTTGAGGAAATAAATCTTGGAGATGAAGCAGATCCCAGACCCACTTTCATTTAAGTGAATAATTCACCACCTTCTTGAAAGAAAACCGAGACGTCTTTGCTTGGCACTATCATGAGATGCCTGGGTTAGACCCTCAAGTAGCAGTTCACCCTCTCGGCATCGATCCAACTATCAAACCGGTTAAACAGAAGTCGAGAAGGTTTAGGCTTGACCTCGAGATGCCGATAGAGGTCGAAGTAACCAAGCTCAGACAAGCAGGTTTCATCCGTGAAGTCAAATACCTGAAATGGCTAGCAAATGTCGTTCCGGTCAAGAAAACGAATGGTCAAATCAGAGTGTGTATTGACTTTCGTGATTTGAACACCACTTGTCCTAAAGATGACTTTCTGTTGCCAATCATCGAGATGCTCATCGACTCTACAGCTCACTGCCAGATTGGAGCTAGTCAAGATCAAGGCAATCCATGAAATGCTGTCACCGACTACACTTCGAGAACTGCGCTCTCTTCAAGGGCAGCTGGCATACACTCACAAGTTCATCTCGAACCTCTCAGTTCGTTGTAAAGCCTTTGCACATCTACTAAAGAAAGCTACCCCATTCATCAATGATGAAACATGTCAAGCAGCCCTTGACGACATTAAGCATTATTTGATCAACCCTCTAGTGCTTTCTACACCAGTATTTGGGAAACCCCTCATTCTGTATGTGACTGCTCTAGACGAGTCACTCGGAGCATTGTTGGCACAAAACAATGAAGAGGGAAACGAGACTGCATTATATTACCTCTACTGAAGGATACAAGTAGTCGAGAGAAACTATCCGGTTATTGAGAACATGTGTCTGGCTTTGATCTTCGCAGTATAAAAACTCTGTCATTACTTGCTTGGTCATGAAGTGAAACTTATATCAAAAGCTGATCTTGTAAAATTTCTCATGACAGGCCCATATTTGTCGGGATGTCTTGCTAAATGGGCATTATTGCTGATGGAGTTTGACATCACATAGGTCCCACAATAGGCCATCAAGGGCTAAGACTTGGCAGACTTTCCAGTAGCACACCCAATGCCGGCCGAATCTCCTCTAACAAGCGACCTCCTTGATAAAAAAATATTCTGTGCTGACCTTGCTCTTATGTGGGAATTATACTTCGATGGAGCCTTCCAATCAAAACGAGGAGGTGTCGGAGTCGTATTCTTGACTCCTACGGGAGGAATACTACCACTTTCTTTCTTTCTCACTCAAGCCGATTCTCATAATGAAGCAGAATAACAGGCCCTTATAATCGGACTCGAGATAACTTTTGATCTCGACTTAGAAAAGCTCAAAATCTATGACAACTCTGCATTGGTTATCTGACAGCTCAAAGGGATTTATGATGTAAGAAAAGACACCCTCAAGCCTTATCACGATACTGCAAAATCGTATATGGCTCAATTTGTAGATGGATCCCTGAGTCACATCCCCAGGAAGCTAAATTCATAGGCTCATGCACTTACGAAACTCGGCCCTACAATTCAGTTGTCCTCATCAGGACCCACGCTTGTTCGGGTGGTGGAATGGAGACACATCGTGCTAAGAGTTGAAGTCGATGCGGATGATGAGAGAAATAACTTCCCCGAGTGTCCTCCTTATCCATTTGGAGCGCTTCTATCTGCTAAACAAGTCATCAAGACAGAACAAGAAATAGCACAGAGTCGAGGATCTAAGGGTCGAAATCAAGGACCACAATTCTTTGACCCAATATGCACAGAAATTGAGCAGGTCGAAGATTGGAGAGACCCCATTACTAGTTTCCTAAAACATGGCAGGCTCCCGGAAGATCATGCTCAACGTAACAATATAAGTCGAATGTCCACCAAGTGTACCCTCCTCGAAGGTGATGTTCTCTTTAGATGGTCATTCAATGGTATTCTTTTGAGATATGTCGACATCCAAGAGGCAAATAAGGTGTTAGAAGAAGTCCACTCAGGAATTTAAGGGTTGCATTAGTCCGGTCCTAAGCTCTATGAATGAATACACAGCTTTGGGATACTATTGGCCTTCTATGATCCTTGATTCCTTAAGCTACGCTAAAAAGTGCCAAGTATGCCAAATGCACTTCAGCCTGGATCACCAGCCTCCAGAGCCCTTACACCCTACGGTTGCATCATGGCCCTTCTCACAATGGGGTATGGATATCGTAGGGCCCATTGACTCCCATTCCACAATGGGCCATGTTTTCATTCTAGCTGCAACAAATTATTTCTCAAAGTGGGCTGAAGCGGTCCTCCCTAAGCAAGTTCTTGGGACAGCGGTGACCTACTTTGTTCGACATCATATCATATACCGCTTCAAAGTGCCCAACCAGATCATATCGGACATTGGCCCTCAATTTAGAAGTCATCACATCGATCGCCTAGTTAACCAGTTCGGTTTCGAATGGAGGTACTCGACTATGTACCACCCTCGGGCGAATGGATTAGCTGAGGCTTTCAATAAGACTCTATGCAAAGTTTTAAGAAAGTCAATATAAAAAACACGAAAGAACTAGCATGAGAGGCTTCCCAAAGCACTGTGGGTGTATCGCACTACTATAGGAAATGCTACTGATTCCACTCCTTATTCTTTGGTTTATGGAGGTGAAGCAGTTTTACCTCTCAAAATACAAATCCCTTCATTGCGAGTAGCTATTCACCAGTGAATAACTGAAGATGAGAAAGTCAAGCTTTGGTATCAGGAACTGGATACACTCGATGGAAAAAAGCTAGAGGCTCAGCAGAACCTTGAACTCAACTAAGGGAGAATGAAGAGGGATTTTGACAAATTTGTCAAGATTCGCTCATTCACCGATGATGATTTAGTCTTAACCGTCTAGAGGGATATTGTTATGCATGACTGGCGTAAAGGGAAGTTTGAGCCTAAGTAGGAAGGTCCCTTTATAGTATAAAAGGTCTCGCCCAACAGGGCCCACATACTAGCACATCCTGGTGGAGAAGAGGCGATGCCCCCTATCAACGGGCGATACCTAAAGAAGTACTATCCGTGATGCGTAGGGACTCAACGCGAGAACAAGAAGGATAGTTCAAACAAAATGCTAACTTTTTTCTTTCATATTGCAGTAAAAATGAGTTACAAGTTACAAGAACCCATTACTAAGGAGGTTACAAGTCTGTTGCGTCTGAGGATAAGAGGACGGTTACAAACCAAAACTTGTGCTTTTGCTCTTGCATTTGAGAGTAAGAGGACGGTTTCAGGCCAAAACAAATGCCTATCTCATGAGGAAGAAGTAAACCCACAAAAGGAAGGACCTCCTCATGAAGAAGAAGCGAAACCAATTGGAGGTTAGCTTTAATTCATCTGATGAGTAAGAGGATGGTTACAGGCTAGAAGACAAAGCAGAGCCACTCCAAGAAGTTAGCCTCAGTCCATTCGACATGTATGTCAAACACACAAGCCAGATACCTCATCTGACGTATATGTCGAACACATAAGGTAGGATCCATCCGACATGTATATCAAACATACAAGAGGGGCTGCCTTGGCAAGGAGCTGGCTTATGATGAGAAGCACACCTTGTTCACAGTGCCCTTCCACGGAACAACATGGACCTCGCTGATGTTCTAGAGGATTTGGCTCGCAACAGATACCATAAGCCACGCCTCATCCTTCGCCACTTTTTGCCAGTCCCTGGACATTGCCACCGTGATCCCCGCATGTGACGTATTGACACATGCGAACATCTTTCTTCGCACGGTGATAAGCCATACGTGATGAAGAGCGCCGACTGAAGCCAACACCGGTTCCGTTCTCCAAAGGCCAGCGCCGTTTGTGCTCCTAACCCTTAGCACCAGCTATTTTGCTTGAGGGTCGGCGCTGGTTGTATCAGCAATCCAAATCATCAGTGCCGGTTACCTTAGAGCCAGTTGGACTTCTATTAACACCGGCCCTGTCGCGACTGCTCAACTCTTGAGACTCCTCTTTTTCACTCCTCCTTAAATGGTCACAGGATTTCCAAGGACAATGGCTCACCTCCAGCAACCGTACACCTTCCTCATGATGGTTCACCTCCATCAACCGTATGCCTTCCTTGCAACGGTTCACCTCCAGCAACTGTACGCCTTCGTCACGACAGTTCGCCTCCAGCGACCGTAAGCCTTCCCCACGACATTTCACCTCCTACAGCTGTACGGCCCACCTCCGGTGACCGTTCGTCTTCCATCGGAATTGCTCCCACACGGTCGGCAACTCACAGAAAACTTTCCCGCCTATCATTTTTGTCTGGACTTCACCAGAACCTTACCAGGAAACCTTTGCGACACCACAAAGGTGCTGAAAAACTTCCACAACCGCTGGGAAACCCCTTAAAAGCCCTTGGAAAGCCCTCAAGACGTGCCAAAATACTCGCTGATGTGTTTCCCCCCTCTTCCAGAAAGAAAAACGATAGCTAGAGCCTCCTCTGCTTCTCGAAAAGATTCCTGAAAAGCTCTCCTTTCCCTGCTGCTCTCTCTTCCACTTCACCAAATTCTGGGCAAAGTACGCACACTGAAGGCTTGCTCAGCAACCTTGTCGAAATCCTTTTTCCTATCAAAGAACGTGCCCTGCCTATTGCTAAAGTCCCACTACTTGCTGAAAACTTCAATCGAGCACTCTCTCCTCACTGTTAAAGAAAAATTGCTTGAGTTTTTACCCTTGGTGAAAAATAAGGGAAAAACGGGGCTTACCCCCTTATATAGATTACATTGCCCTCAAAAGCCCTTCATAAACTCAAAATACCAGTTACGTCCATGGGAAGCTAAGTGACAATGGGTCGAGTCGGGCTTCGACACGAGGCCTGAGGAACTCTCATCAATCCATCCCCAGCGCTGGTTGACACAACACTGGGTCAATTTCTAAACAAACCTAGCTCCAGTTGAGGTAGCGCCGGGTGTGTTTTCAAATACAACCTAGCGCTGGTTGACTTAGTGCGGGGTGTGTTTACAAATGCAACCTTAGCGCCGATTGACTTAGTGCTGGGTGTGTCTCCAAAACGACCTTAGCACTGGCTAACTCAGTGCTAGGTGACTTCAGATGATATCACGGGTCATTCACAATGTCAGCTGAACAATGCCGGTTGTGTTAGAACTCAACACTGATTGTGTTGTGAGAACTCAGCGCTGGTTGTGTTGTGAGAACTCAATGCCGGTTGAATATTCGCAATAACCCATCAGCGATACGTATGGTGCTGGCCGTATTCCAAAGCAGTGTATGCCCTACCACTATCCCTAGTGGAGTTGTGCAGCCAAGCCAGAACGTGTCATCCTTAGTGGACTTGCCCCCAGGCCGTTGCCCCTAAACTGTGACTTCCCCAATGGAGTCCGGAGCTGTCCCTCGGCCCCCACTAGGAGTCACACCCATACTGCAGCGCATCATCCCCAATGAAGTTGGGGTCACTCTTACCTCCCCAGTACCCAATGGGTGAGTTTCAAACTAGGCTACCTTATTGCCAGGGAGTCGGGTTACCGAAAATAAACTCTCATTTTTACCCCAGAGAGTGCCTTACTCACTTAAAAACCATAGCAAAGTCCACTTCTGCTGGTCATGCTTCATCTGGTCACCATTTCCCCCTAGCCCTCAGTTTGTGAATGGTCTCAGCCATGTTATCCCCAGGAAGACAGATTACCATCCACAGGCCTATTCCCCATGGAGCTCCACCTACATGGCGATCCACACAACAGTCCGTACTGCATGACCCTAAACTGCACAGCCCTAGTCTAGACGTACGACCTTAAAATCCACGGTCTGTGTTGTATGACCCTAAACTGCATAGCCCTGGTGTAGATGCATGACCCTAAACTCTATGGTCCGTGCTGCATGATCATAAACTGCACAGCCCTGGTCTTGATGCACGGCCCTAAAATCCACGGTTGCATGATCCTAAACTGCACAGCCTTGGTCTAGACGTATGACCCTAAACATCGTGGTCAACGCTGCATGACCCTAAACTGCACAGTCCTGGTCTAGACGCACAACCCTAAACTCCACGGTCCATGTTGCATGACCTTAAACTGCACATATTATGTCTAGACACACAACCCTAAACTCCACGGTCCGTGCTGCACGACCCTAAACTGCACAACCCAAGTCTAAACGCATGACCCTAAACTGCGCGGTCCGTGCTGCATGACCCTAAAACTGCACAGCCTTGGTCTAGACGCAAGACCCTAAAATCCACGGTCCGTGCTGCATGACCCTAAACTGCACAGCCTTGGTCTAGACATACAACCCTAAACTACACACCCCTAGTCTAGAAGTACAACCCTAAACTCCGTGGTCTGTGTTGCAGGACCCTAAACTGCACAGCCCGACCCTCGACTTCGCGGTTCGTGCTGCATGACTGTAAACTGCACAACCTTGGTCTAGACGCATGACCTTAGACTCCGTAGTCCATGCTGCATGACCCTAAACTGCACAGCCCTGGTCTAGAGGCATGACGTTAAGTTCCACGATCTATGCTACATGACCTTAAAAATGCACAGCCTTGGTCTAGACATATGACCCTAAACTTTGCAGTCCATACTGCATGACCCTAAACTGTACAGCCCTAGTCTAGACGCACGACCCTAAACTCTACGGTCCATGCTGCATGACCCTAAACTGCACAGCCTTGGTCTAGATGCACGACCCTAAACTGCATGGTCCAAACTATAAGACCTTAAACCATAATCTATATCCCGGGTCGTACAACATTAAACTGCACATCACCGTGGTCCAAACTATACGACCTTAAACTATAGCGAAGGTCAAGTTGCATGACCTTAAATTCCATGGTCCTAGTTGTATGACTTTAAACAGCATAACTATGGTCCAAACTATATGACCTTAAACCATAGTCTATGTCCCGATCACACAGAGTTAAACTGCATAACACTATGGTCCAAACTATATGACTTTAAACTGTTTCGGAGGTCAAGTTACACGACCTTAAAACAACAGGGTCATAGTTGAAGGACTTTAAAACAGCATTACCACAGTTCAACTATATGACCTTAAACCATAGTACACGTCTTGGCTGCATGATGATAAACTGCTTTGCTCAAGTCACGGAGGCATGACCATAAACTCGCCCCCACATACACACACATGCCTTTACGTGCACTTTCACGTACGCCTTTCCTAACATACCTATTAGTGTGCGCGCATCACCTTCATTACCTCCCCATGAGTTCATCACCCTACATCATTCCCCAGTGAGTCTCACCCATGCTCACAAAATGGCGAACCATCCCGTCATCCATAATTTTTGTAAGTTAGTGGGTCACCATCATCCACTCACCTTTCATACATCACCCATCTCTCAATGAGTAGCCTCGAGCAATCTCCCCAAGTGAGGCAAACCACCACCATACTCACTCTGTGACCTTCAAAGACTGTCATCCATCACCATTACGCTCTAGCTGTAGGATCTTAAACCATAGCGCATATTCAAGCCGCATGACATGAAACTGTTTCACACGGGTCCTGGAGCCATGAACTTAAACACTCCCTCACCACAAAAAAAGAAGACAAAAGAAAAGAATAATGGGCATGGTGTATACCTGAACAAGGGAATGCTATGAGTAAAAATGACGGATGAGCTTGGTGAATAGGTAGCGAAGTTGACCTACTCCTCCACTCCTGGGTGAATAGGTAGCCCAGTTGACATCCTCCTCCAGTCCTGGGTGAATAGGTAGCCCAGTCGACATCCTTCTTCAGCCCTGGGTGAACAGGTAGCTCAGTCGACGTCCTTCACACGTCCTGGGTGAATAGGTAGCCCAGTCGACATCCTCCTCCGGGAGTGAACAGGTAGCCCAGTCGGCATCCTTCTTCAGGGCTGGGTGACAACGTAGCCCAGTCATTCTCTTTCTCTTACAAGACTTCTTCCCTATGCATGGAGTGTGCATGCATTCTCCTTCTCTTACAAGACCTCCTCCCCATGCAGGGAATGTGCATGCCTTCTCCTTCTCTTACAAGACCTCCTCCCCATGCACGGAGTGTGCATGCCTTTTTCCTTCTCTTACAGGACCTCCTCCCCATGGATGGAGTATGCATGCCTTCTCCTTCTCTTACAAGACCTCCTCCTCATGCACGGAGTGTGCATGCCTTCTCCTTCTTCTACAAGACCTCCTACCCATGCATGTAGTTTGCATGCCTTCTTCTTCTCCTACAAGACCTCCTACCCATGCATGTAGTTTGCATGCCTTCTCCTTCTCTTATAGACCTCCTCCCCATGCATGGAGTATGCATGCCTTCTCCTTCTCTTACATGACCTCCTCCCCATGCATGAAGTGTGGATGCCTTCTCCTTCTCTTATAAGACCTCCTCCCCATGTACGGAGTGTGCATGCCTTCTCCTTCTCTTACAAGACCTCCTCTCCATGCACGGAGTGTGCATGCCTTCTCATTCTCTTACAAGACGTCCTCCCCATGCATGGAGTATGCATGCCTTCTCTTTCTCTTACAGGACCTCCTCCCCATGTACGGAGTGTGCATGCCTTCTCCTTCTCTTACAAGACCTCCTCCTCATGCATGGAGTATGCATGCCTTCTTCTTCTCTTACAAGACCTCCTCCCCATGCACAGAGTGTGCATGCCTTCTGCTTCTCTTACAAGACGCCTTCCCCATGCATGGCTTCTCCCTCTCTTACAAGACCTCCTCCTCATGCATGGCGTCTCTTATAGACCTCGTCCCTTGGCACGGATTGTGCATGCCTTTTCCTTCTCTTATAGACCTCCTCCCCATGCATCGAGTATGCATGCCTTCTCCTTCTGTTGTAGAGCTCCTCCCCATGCACAGAGTGTGGATGCCTTCACCTTTTCTTATAGACCCCTGTCTCAATGAGGCTAGGTGACAAAGTAACCCAGTCATCATACCTTCAAGGCATAAACTGACAAAGCCAGGGCAGAACCTGCCGGAGACTTCAGCTCGTCTAGCCGGCATGACCAAACCTTCGGGATCGACTAAGAGAATCTGCCCCCGACTGAACCCGGTAGACGAGACCAATAGTTGTACTCTGATCATCAAAAGAAAACATGGCATAGTAGCAAAAAAACACCATCAAAAAGTCTTTTCTCCTCCTAAAGTCTCCACTGACGGACCCACGAACAATGCATCCCTACGTCTGAACAGCCTAGTTACACCATTACGTGAATCTCCTCGACGTTCACGTGGTCCTGTGGCTGGGAAGCAAAAACATAAAAGCCAAACGAAACTTTTCAAAGCACAACATTCGACGGGGCAAGCTATTCGAACGCATTTTTCATCACCTTGGTCCCTGATAGAAAGCAGGTCAATAAAGCCTACGAAATAGTGGAATATTCCTGACCATCTCAAAATGGCCCCAGAATTGGTCAAGATCATCATCATCACTTCAAAAGACCACCTGCCAAGTTTCGTCATGATTAGACATGTCTAAGACAGTGAAAAGAGAGAAACAGTTTTCGAAAAAATTTGCCTCTAGCACCCTGAAACGGACCCTAGCACCCTGAAATGGACTCTACAACTAGAGCTACATTTTTGGTGTCTCAAATTACTGTGAGACCACCGCCATTAGATCTGGCACAGTTGAAAACCCGTATGAGCCATGTTTTCGCTTGATCAAACACTCCAGAACAAAGATATGAGCTAAACATTGAAACATGAGAGTCCACACACTATTCCCATATGGCCTCACTGCACCAAAACACCATTAAAGGTGGCTGTTTTTACAGTCACTTTCGTGGCCCGTAACTTACTCGTTCCAAGTCGGATCGCTCCCAAATTTGATGAGCTCATTCGTCTCATCAAGACGAACAATTAGATATGTGGCACGCCTTGAGATGATATCCGAGCAGGGAGAAAATCTAGAGTGAAGTTTCCAATCCATGAAGAAATTGTAGAAAATTCAGTAACGACATGCCTCGCCCGATGAACCAAATCACGACGCTCACACAGTGGATCGATGCAAAACCGTAATCCATTGTGTGCATAAGGTTCAGGGCTATCATTGGACCTAACCATGCACATGATGGATGGTCAGATTTCATGCACGAAGCCGATGAAGTTACTGAAATTCTGGCTGCCAGATTCTAGATTATGGCTAACACTCAAAAGTTGCAAAATCTGTGTTCGGGCTCCAAATCGCGTTTCGATTGTTACCACACGATCGTGATGGCATGCTTAGTGCGTTATGATGAAGAAATCATAGAAAAACATTAAGGAAAGATCTCACTATCGATCTGAAGTTTCCAAGATTCAAACAAAGTTTTAGTTTCATGATCATGACTCGATAACATGATTCATGGCTCGAAGTTGGTATCAAAACAATCGCCATGTCGATCCCTATAAGAAAAAAATAGTCTTTTAATCAAACAGGCATCAGAACAACCCCGGGTCAGCCACGGAAGATCACGCAAGTTCTCGGGCAACCACAGGGACTGTTTGGGAATTCCAGACATTGTTAGGCAGGAGAAAAACAATCTTTTTACACCCGTTTATAGAATTTCTTTTAATTCAATTAAATATTAATTTTCAGTAATTAGGTTTAATTTTGATCAATCCACCCATGTTTGGGTACAACTCTATATAAACAGGCATTGCCTCATTGTAAATGGATCAGCATGCGAACCCCCCTCCACCTCTCGGCCTTGCATGAATTCTTGAAGATTCAATAAAATTTTTATTTCTTTCTTGAGCCCGTGAGCATGTCCTGGAGAGAGAGAGAAGAAAAGGAACGATACCCATTAAGCAAGCAACTTTCTCTCTCCCACTGTCTCTGTCTCTTTCTTTCTCTCTTCTCTCTCACTCTCTCTCTCTTCTCCCCTCTCTCTCTTCTCTCCCTCTCTCTCTTCTCACCCTATCAATTGGTGAGACCTAGCACCGGTTAGCTCTCTCTCTACGTCAGTCAACTGGCGAGACCTAATGTGGGTTGGCTTTCTCTCTCTTCTTATGTCAACTAATGATACCAGTGTTAGATGAATTTTTCTCTCTTCTTCTATCAATTGAAAAGACATAACGTCGGTTTGTCTCCTCTCTCTTCTTCTACCAGTCGGTGAGATCTAGTGTCAGTTGGTCTCCTCTCTCTTTGTTTATCAGTCGGCGAGACCTAACGTCGGTTGTTCTCCTCTCTCTTTGTCTATCAATCGACGAGACCTAGCACTGATTGTATTTTCTTTCTCTACCAGGCGACGAGGCCTAGTGCTGGTTGGTCTGCTCCTTATTCCTCTATCAATCGGTGAGACCTAATGCCGGTTATAGTTTCTCTCTCAACCAGTCGGTGAGGCTTAGCATCGGGTTGATCTCCTCTCTCTTCTTCTACCAGTCAGCCTGGTTGGTCTCCTCTCTATTCCTCTATCAATCGATGAGACCTAGTGCCGGTTGTCTTTTCTCTCTCTACCAGTCGGTGAGGCTTAGCGCCAGATGGATCTTCTCCCTCTTTTTCTATCAATCGGAAATGCCTAGCGCCAACTGGTGTTCCCTCTTTTCTTTTTTCATTTGGCGAGACTAAGTGTCAGCTGGCTCCCTTCCTCTCTTCTCATCTGACATAGTCGGTGAAACTTACCACTGACTTTTTCCTCTCTCTCCTATCTCTTGAAACAGTAGGTGATGTCTAGCGTCGACTGCATCTCCTCTTCCTTCTTCACTATCCTTCTGTCTATCCTCTTCCTCTCTTTAATCATCCTTTGCTGCTCTCTCGTTTGACCAAGAGGGATTGAGGTTAGCATCTCATGGCAGTCCTGTCGTCTAGACGTAATGTTGTCGCGTCAAGTTCGCTTGGCCCGCTTTAATGACACGACAGACCCACCATCGTGCTTAGCTAGTTGATATCGGCAATAACATCTAGTAGCAATCTTGTGAGCTGATCTCAGTTACCGAGCTCATTTCACCACCACGTTATGTAAATTATCCACCAGTCTAGTCACTGCCCTCACCTTCTCGCTTGGTCGAATTCTTCTCTCCCCCCATCTTTCTTTCTTCTTCTTGAATGCGCAAGCTTGTGTATTATCAGAGAGGAAAAGGGTGAGGTCCGATGCACCTGTCCCATAACCTTTACGATCTATGTGTGTGATTGCAGAAAGCAGAAAGTAAGAAGAATACGAGCCAGAGGAGGTGATTCTGAACCAGTTTCATTACTGGGGGGCTTTCTTCATGATATAAGAGGGGTCTCACGCAAGTCAGCTTGACTAAGTCTTGAACCCACCTTTTAAATTCCTCTCTCATAGGTTGGTAACACCTGCCATCGTTTTTGAATGAGGTTCTCGAGAGAGCGATCTCACGAACGTCTTGGTTCTTCTTCGAAACCCAAGATGCGAGCCACCGGATCCCCTAAGGATCCGAAGGGCAAAATTGAGGAACTTAACTAAAATCAAGTGGGCATTACATGCTCCTTTTCTTTAGAAAAAGAATAAATGAAAAGAAGAAGAGCAAGAAGGCATCGTCAGAATCCATAAATGGCTTCATTGATCTTCCTCTTGGATATCACGGTTGATACCTTCGCTCTCTTGATTTCACCCTTCAACCTTGCCACCAGCTCCCCCTCATGCTCCATCAAAGGTGTCACTTCTCCCAAGGAATACTCGAGGGATAAAATGTTATCAATATGAACCTAGTCCTTCGCTCCCCAAGCTGCAGTCTCCTTCTCCATCTTGTCAAGTTTCTGCGTCAGCTCTAATATCTTCGCTCTCAGAGCCATCACTTTACGGTGGCGGGTGACGGCCTCCTCAGCAAGGTCTGATCTCCAGGAGACCGTAACATCCATCTGTTGCGATTAGGTGTTTATCAGTTCGTGGTAGGGCAAAAGTGAAGACTCCAAAGGGGGTAACTGCGAGCTCTCTAGCTGCTGCGTTGTTGCTTCTTTGCATAAGGCCTTTGCCCTCCATCCTTCAAGCTCATTGGCAACGCTATCAAAGTAAGGAAGAAATTCAAGCGCATTCCCTCAGGCGATTCCTCTCAACTAAAGGATCATTGTTCCAAGCTCTTACAGAGACAACTCCCTCAGCTTCTGGGGGCACGTTCAAAGCATCTCAAAAATGACGGTCGACAGCCCATTGAAAGAGGGCCTAGACAGTATAGTAGGGGTGACCACTATAGGAGGATCCCCAAGTGCAGCCAAGGCCTCAGGCTCCCCAGATTCAAGGGCAACCTCAGGCTACCTTGTTACCTCAACAACAACTCTATCGCTTAGATCCCCTTCGATGACCACTTCGGGCTAGACCCTCTCGTGCTCATATGCTTTAGTCTCACCCTTTGCAAGCTCCACAGCCTCACCCGGGGCAAGGCTGACTTCCTCACCTGGAGCTACTACCTTAGTGTCAGGCTGCACCACGATAACCTCCTCTCTGAGGGCAGCAACTTTTCCCTGCCTTCTCTCTTCTTGAACTGCCATCTCCACCTCGACAGGTTCAACACCTTCTCCCTCTCCTTCTTCCTCCTTGTCCTCTACAGAAGCCACGTCAACTACAGGCTCCTCCACAAGGCCTGCCTCTTCGACATCCAGGGATACCTCCTCTAAGCCCTCCAAACTTGATCCTTGAGGGTGTCCTGCCTTTGCATCGCCCACAGCTACATCACTTGAGGCAGCAACCTCTTGCTGCTCAGGTGGTCCCTCTTCACTCCTTGGGGCTCCAGCCTTTTCTATGACCATAAGATGTACCGAGGTTTCCCTTTCCTCGGTAGGCACAATAGCCTTCAAAAATCTTAAGGCTCTCTCTGCCTTTGCCGCCTCATCAAGAGCCACCTCATTAAGACCAGCCTCATCAGCCCCGTTCACCTTCAACGGGACTGCCCCCCCCCCTTCAGGCACTTCCTAGTCCGAAGTAATTTCGATCAGGGCAGTTGGATCAGAGGCACTATCCTGAGCCTTTGAAGGGCCAGAAGAAGGTTCAAGTGAATGAGAAGGCAAATCCTCAAGAGTAGAGGGTGATACAGAAATAACAGGAGATACGCAGCCGTCTGAAGAAGCCGAAGGTGAGGAGCTGTCCTATGGCTCACGGACCACTAGAATCTTACACCCTTTGCGTTTCGAAGCCTTGGGTGCCTTCTTAACTGGAGCGCAAGGAGCCGCTAGGGTAGCCCTCTCTCTCTTCTTTCATCTTGCCTATTCAGATGCAGTAGCCTTCGAGCTGCTGATTTGGAGGGACTGGGGGCCAGCTTGCTATGAGAGCCGCTCCTTATGAATTCATTCAGATATTGGACTAGGCACTCTTCATACCCCATGACCTGGCTGCCCTCTTTCCATTTGAAAATAGTAGAGAGATTGTCAAAAATTTTCTTTGTCTTCTTCTCTATGTCGAGAAACCAGTGTAGAGACCTGTCTACGAAAATTTGACGAGGTCGCCCAAGGGTGCATCAGTCCCAAGGAAAGCCCATGGTGAATACCTCCCCTAGTGGAGGAGTCCTTGCCATCTTCCTTTGCCTCGTCTCCTTGCTCTAGTGGGAATTCTCCCCTTTCCTGGGGTGACTGACATCCCAATACCCCTTGTTGGTGATTCACCACTAGAGTTCATGGGCTTCAATCGCTCGCACCCTTCGTCCGAAATATGGCAACATATACTTATCAACTTCTGTGAGCTCCAAGCACGTGGCACAAGCTCTACGAATGTTCCTCGGGAGCCAAGTCTCTCGGTGGGTTCCCAACTTGTCCTTGTTCTAGAGAGCTGCCTTGTTATGCTGCTTCTAAAAAAAAAGGGAGAATGGGTAGCCTTGATCGAGCCCGTGCTGCCGAGCAAACATATGAGGAAAATACCCCTAGAGCTTCGCACTGTGGATAGTATGGTAGGGAAGAACCTCGCCCCTGAAACTCAGCATATCCATCAGCTCCTTATGAGTAGTAGGAGCACGATCTGGGCTCTTGCCCAGCTCGTCAACAAAGGCACGGTCTGTGAGATTCCCTATCGAGAAGGCGGGCCTCCTCATGTGGAGGTGGTAGTTGCAGAACAAACTACTTGCATGATCAGGAGTATGGAAGATTGCTTTATGCCCGACAATCCTCAGCAGAATCGGGCACATTATTTCCTCCAATTCTTTGATTTGGCGGTAGGTGCCCGGGAAATAAGGCCCAACCCAGCCATGTACATAATGAACGGGGAAAGGCATCTTGAATCCCCTAGGAAGGCTTCGCCATCTACTATGTCGTTCCCTCCTACATCGCCATGATAAAAGTTTCCTCTAGACATGGCTCCTAAGACATAGTAGATACTGCAAAGCACCGGTTGTGCAAGGACATATTTTCGCCCCCTCGCCATGTCACAGGCCACATAAAAAGTGTTTGGACGGATAATGTCTACTTTTTCAGGGAGAGCAAACATGCACAAGAAAAGCACCAGATAAGTGACCAAGAAAACGGCCACCCACATGGTGAAGGAGACGCGCCCCTTCTTATTCTCAGACCAGAGTAGCTGGTAAATTCCAAACAGCTCCTGAAGCCCAGCCGGTGTAGCCTCTTTCCCTACTTTCTCCCCTCAGAAAATGACTGAGTTCGAAGGCACAAACTCGTCATACATATTACCGATGAGCGGGAGCCCACCAATGAAATATAGATCTAGCAGAGATATCCCTGCTCCCCATGACCGAGGAACCATGTATTGCTAACATGGCTTCAAGTCTCAAAAATCCCCTTGACGTGTTTGAGCTATGGTCATAATAGCTCGTCTAGCACTGAATGATGCCCAGCAAGGAAGCACGCTTCAGAATGTCCTTGTATCGATCGAGCACTCTTACGGTCCATGAGGAGTAACCCTTCAAATATTGGTGCTCCCCTTGCACCCGCAAGCCACCAAAAGACCATTTCATGCCTAGGGTTTTTACCATCCTCTTACCTAGAGTTGAAAAGTCCCCATTCAAGGCTATGTTTCAGTGCAGGCAATGGAGGAGGCCTACCCCTTCCTCTACACTTACATTGTCGTCATTATCTTCCTTCATCACTAACAAGATAGGGTCACTAACAAAGGTGACGCTTAAAGGCCACCTGGGTTCACATAAAGCCTCGGTGAGTCAGATAGGCTCACCTCTCACCAGGCTTTCACTGGTAAATTCATTGGTGTCGAGCTCCCCTACTCGCGAGAGGTTCTTCATGTCTGGAATAACGCCTGAAGGCTGGGCCATTGGATCAAAAGCTTCAATGCCAAAGGACACTAAGTGGTCGCGAAAAAATTGTGCTCACAGGGGCATATCACCGGCTGATCACTCAAGGAGTAAGGCTGGCAAGCTATCGCCTTCTACCCCACAAGATGGTATTGCCGCATGCAGAAGGCAGAACTATTACCACCTCACGATTAAGGGGGTATCGCCATCTCGCAACCAAGGGGCTATCATCTTTTGTCGAAGTGAAACACTTGATGGCACCTGCCCTCCAGCCATTCGCATGCATCGCATGTGCGGCATACCACGTCCCTTGAAATCTGGCCACACCACTTGTCAATTGCGACGTGGCCCGAAGCCGTGCGTGCCTAAGGCGACTATTCACCGTCTCACATCCCTTCATCTCCCTACTGTTGCTCTCCTGTGATGCCTTGGGTTCTCACTGGTGCTTCTTCTTCTCATCAGGAACTCATTCATGTTCATCGGAAAACCCTTCCTCACCTTCTACTCGTTATTAGAGTTGACGAAAAACTACTGGAATTCCCAGAAAGCTTCCCTGAGACCCTGAAGATTTCCCTTCTCCCTGTTTTTGCACTTCAGCAGTTTGCCACAAACTCACCGAAATTCCACTACGTTTTCCGGTGAACCCAGTGCTACTCCTCCTTCTTCTTCCAGTAACCCGAGGACCATCAGGTCCCTCGACTTCTCTGCAACCCCCCCTTCAGCCTCAGAACTATCAGAAAAGCACCACAACTCTAGCAAAACACCGCTGCGACTCCTGCAATTTCATCAGAAAGGTCTCAGTGAGCCACTGAGAAGCCCCTCTTCCTTGCTCAAGAGAGCCTTGACACCCTTAAAAAACACTCGTAATCACATTGCAAGGACTCGCAACCTGCTGAAGCTCGCCAGAAGGCTCCTGAAGGCCTATCTGCTGCAAACTTTGGCTGGGAAATTCTCGTTGAAAGTCTCCTGCTGGAAGCTCCGGCTCTCTCTCTCTCTCTCTCAAAAAATTCTCTTCAACTATTTAACCCTTTAGTAAAATAGTGAAATTGAGCTTTCCCCCTTTTATACTCAATAGTGCCACAAACCACCCATAACAAGTTAAAAAAGACGCTATAGTCCTCAGCTTCTGACGGCAATAAGACCAGGCCAGAGCGGATCAAGCTCGAGACCCAAAAGGTTTATCACCACGTGCTTCGCCCAAGGTTTATTGCCGTGGGCTGCGTAAGATGCTATCGTCATGCGCCTTTGTCAAGGGCTATCGCCGTGCACTTTGTAAGATGCTATCGCCGCGCGTTCATCAAAGGCCATTGGCTTGCGCTTCGTCAAGGGCTATCCTCATGCACTGCGTAAGATGTTGTCACCGTGCGCCTTCATCAAAGGCCATCGCCATTCGCTTAGTCAAGGGCTATTGCCGCATGCCCATCAATAGTTAACTCCGTGCTCGTCACCAAGTGGCTAACGCCACGTGCCCTTCATCAAGTGCTTAGCACCACGAGCGCCATCCAGAACTTAGCACCATGCGCATGCCACGGCACTCTCATCTGGACCTTTGTCTTGCATCTACTGGAAGTTCATTCCCTACATCGCTGTGTAACTCTTCACGAGTCAAGTCTCTAGTTACATCTTGGTTTCCAAGAGAGTAACTTTCCCTTACCACAGCCACGGTTTAGTTGCACGACCCTAAACTGCATGGTCCAAACTAGATGACCCTAAACTGTAGCGGAGGTTTAGTTGCATGACCTTAAACTGCATGGTCCTAGCCGCATGACCTTAAACTGCGTAGCTATGGTCTGAGCTACAAGACCTTAAAATTGTAACAAACATCCCTATAACAAAACAATAAACAACACAACAAATGGTCCACACGCCTGACTTTAAAATGTGAAATGGACGCACCCCTTCGCCAGGTGTATTCCATCAACAACCCCAGTGGAGTTAGGTGTATGCAAAAAGAAAAAGGGAGTCATGTTTACCCCTTCAATCCCTAGTGGGTTTGTTTCACACCCAAACCCCAGTAGGAGTCACACCCTATTGCAACCCACTACCCCCAGTGGAATTGTGTCTGTATTCTGGCCTGCCATTCTCGGTAGAGTTACATGCACACCATTACTCATCATCCTCAGGGAGTCACACTTATCCTCTTAATCCGCCTTGAAGTATGCTTTCGCCTGCCACTCCTTGTCGGGCCACCATCTTCATCTAAATCTCTCTGCTTGGGTATAGATTGAACTATCTTTATCCCTAGGGGGTCAGATTGCTATCCACAGACCTATCCCCCATTCAGCTTCACCTACATGGTGATCCATGCCCTGGTCCATGCTGCATGATCCTAAACTGCACAGTCATGGTCCTAGCTGCATGACCTTAAACTACACAGCTGTGGTCCGTGCTGCATGACCTTAAAATGCATAGCCATGGTCCATGCTGCATGACCTTAAATTGCATAACCTTGGTCCGTGCTGCATGACCTTAAATTGCATAACCTTGGTCCGTGCTGCATGACCTTAAAACTGCATAGCAGTGGTCCATGCTGCATGACCTTAAACTGCAAAGGCATGGTCCTAGCCGCATGACCTTAAGCTGCACAGCCTTGGTCTGTGCTGCATGACCCTAAACTGCAGAGCCTTGGTCTTAGTCGCATGACCTTAAACTGCACAATCGTGGTCCATGCCGCATGACCTTAAACTTCACATTCATGGTCTGCACTGCATGACTTTAAACTGAATAGCCATGGTCCAAACTATATGACCTCAAACTGTAGTGAAGGTCTAGTTGCATGACCTTAAACTGCCTAATTCTAGCTGCATGGCTTTAAACAACATAGCCACGACTCGAACTATATGACCATAAACCATAGTCTACATCTTAGCAGCATGACATTAAAAGGCTCAGCATCATGGTCCAAACTATATGACTTTAAACTGTAGTGCGAGGTCTAGTTGTATGACCTTAAACTGCTTGGTCCTAGTTACATGACTTTAAACTACATAACCACAGTCCGAGCTATATGACCTTTGACCATAGTGAACGTCCTGACCACATGACATTAAAGTGCTTTGCCCAGGTCCAGGAGGCATGACCTTAAAGACACCCCCAACATACTCGCACACCCCCTTTACGTGCATTTTCACGCACGCTTTCCCTAATCGACCCATTCATGTGCGCGCACCACCTTCATTGCTTCCCCAATGGACCCATTCACTTCACTACCATTGTTCATCATTCTCCAGTGCACCCATGCTCACAAAACAACGAGCTATCTCGCCACCATGCTCATCGTCAACTAGTGGGTCACCAGCTTTCACCCAACTTTCATACACCTTTCATTTTTAATTGGTAGCCTCGTGCCATCTCCTCAAAGTGAGTCAAGACTGTCACCATACTCACTCTATGGGCTCCACAGACTATCATTCTTCACCACTCTGGTCCAGTTGTATCACCCTAAACTATAGTGCACGTCCTAGCTGCATGACGTTAAAGGCTTCGCACAGATCTCGAAGGCATGTCCCTAAAACACGCCTTCACAACAAAAAAATGGGTATGATGTACACCTGAACAAGGGAATGCCATGAGTAAAAATGATGGACGGGCATGGTCACGAAACCATGAGTAAAAGAGTTTTGTGAAAATAAAAACCCAAGCACAGTGAAATCCCAAAGGGCACAGTGAGCAAAAGCAGATGAAAAGGGTGGACATGGTTGCAAGGTCATGGGTAAAAGAGCCCGAAAATCAAGGACGTTGGTGATAACCATCTTTAGGACTCCACTTCTCCTGTTCAAGTGAAAATCCACCGAAGGGCGCTTGCACTAATAAAATAGGTTGACAGAGCTCCATAGCCTCAGCCAACACACAATTGCCAAATAGTTTAGATGGCGAGGTCTACCTAAAATCTTTAACTGCCAACATCCAATCACAACACAAATGGCTCACTCGGGAGTGAGAGCCTCAAAAGATCTCTCACGTTTTACCTCCAAAAACACCAAGAGTCCTCGAGGGTGAGGACGATGACTGAAAGATCCCTTCAGAATGCTAAAGATCCCCACGAAGGTAAGAAACTGATGAAGCTAGGGCCTAACCTGCCAAAGACTTCAAGGTTATTCCTCACCATGAGTTCGCCTCACCTAAAACCTTCCTTAGCTGACAAGCCCAGATTTTCGATTAGACTTGGCAGGATGGGGCCCACGAGGCCGCCTCGCCAAAACTCCCCCTAGTCGACAGGCCCAAATTTTCAGCTTAGGTCAGAAGCCCCCGATTGAACCCCACTAGATGGGACCTACAAAGATACCTTGATCATCAAATGCAATCTTGGTGTAGCAACGAACAATGCCGATCAAAGGTTCACAACATTTGGCCTCTAAATAGGCCCGATTCTGACCAATGAGGTCCCTACAAAATCTTCAAGTTATCTGAATCACAAATAGTCCCTCGAGGGTTAAGACTTCAATAGGATCCCTCAAAAGTTTCTTCCCCCCTGAAGTCTCAACGGATGGACTCGTACATTACGTCCAAACATCTGAGCATCCAAGTTACAACATAATCTCCTAAGCATTCACATAGTCTTGTGGCTCCCCAGGGGAAATTTCCTGAATGAGTGTACTTCTTACTTCTCCCGAAGAAAAAAATTCAGCGGGGCGTGCTGTTGGAAAACATTTTTCATCGTCATGGGTCCCCGGTCAATAAAAGCCTAACATACAGTGGAAATTCTGATAGTCTCAGAATAGCCCCAGAACTGGCCAAGATATTCATAAGGACTTTCAAAAGTCTCTTGCTAAGTTTCGTCGCATTCCGTCATGTCTACAGTAGCCTAGACTGAGAAATAGTTTCAACAGAATTAGCCTCTAGCACCTTGAAATGGACCCTACAACTAGAGTTATATTTTCGATGTCTCAATTTTCTATGGGACCACTGCCATCGATCCGACACCATTGAAAACCCCCAGAGGTCAATTTCATCTTGAACAAACATCCCAGGAAGAAGTTATAGGTGAAAGAGCGAAACAAGAGGAGCCGCAAGCTATTCCCGTGCGGCCGCCCCGCAACTGAACTCCATTAAAGGGGTAGTCACGACCAATGAATTTTGACACTCATATCTCACTCGTCTCAAGTCGGATCAAGCCCGAATTTTGTGAGCATATTTGTCTCATAAAGAAGAGCGTTTCGATATGTAGCACGCCCCGAAATGATGTCCGAATGCGAAGAAAAGCTAGAGAGAAGTTGCTGATCCATGAAGAAAGTGCAAGAAAATTAACAGCATCGTGCCTTACTTGAGCGACCAAATCACACCTCTCGCGAGCACGATCGACACAAAACTAGTTCCATCACGTGCATAAGGTCCATGAGCATCACTGGTCCAAACCTTGCATATGATGAATGGTCAGATTCTGCACATGAAGCCAACGACGTGATTGCAAATTCCATCACCAGAATTCCAGATTTTGGGCAAAACTTTGAAGTTGCAAAATCTTCGTCCGGGCAAGAAATCTTGCTGTCTTTGTTGCCCTGCGATCGTGACGACATGCTCAGTGTGATCCAGTGAAGAAATAATAGAAAACATCAAGAAAAAAGTACACAATCGATCCAAAATTTCAATATTCATTCAAGGTTCAAGTCACATGATGGTACCTTAAAAACACGATCCATGGCTTGAAGTTAGTATCGAATCAATCGTCATGCCGAGAACTACAAGAAAACAACAATCTTTCGACCAAACAGGAATTAGAAGGACCCCGGCTCATCCATGGAAAATCATGCACGTTCTAGGGCAACACATAGACTGTCTTGAAATTCCAAAACCATTTAAGATTGGGAAAATTTTTCATTTTGCACCCTATTTTCTAATTTCGTTTAATTCAGTTAAATCTAAATTTACAGTAATTAGGTTTAGTTTTGATCAATCCCCCCATGTTTGGGCACATTTCTATATATACCACGTACTATCATTATACGCGAAAGATTGAAACCCCTTCAAAAAAAGAGAATTTTTACTAAATAGAATTCCCTTTCCTTCTCATTATTAGGTCATGTTTGGAGAGAGAGAGTAGGGAGAGAGAAATTTTTGGATCGGTACCCTTAGACTCAAGGTAAACATTCTCTCTCTTCTTTTCTTTCTTCTTCCTCTTCTTCGTCGAAGCCTCCTACGAGGCCATGCACGATAGTGGCAGTGTCGTGCATGCCTCTTTCTTGTATTTTTCTCCTTCTTGTGGTTTCACAGGTCGTCCATGGCGATGGTAGCACCATGCATAAGCTACGTTTCCCCTTCTGTTTGCGGCTCTCTATCTATCGACGAGATTTGCATATGGTGCTTCTCATCGTTATCCACAGGTGTATCCTCAACTTCTCAGTGAGGATCATAGGTAGCAAAGCTTATTGCCGTCCACGGGGCTTCACCCTGTCGCGTGACTATTACAGGTGACGATGTCCATCGCCGTCCGTGAAGGGTCGTGGCAATACCCATCGCCGTCCGTGAGCTTCTCTTTTGTGCTCGGTGTCCAGTGTCGCGCACAGGCTCCTTTCGTGTCTCTCTATGCTTATCACTGTGAGTAAGATTCTTTCACTCACTCGGTGCCCATCACCGTGCACAGGCTCCTTTCGTGCTTCTCTGTGCCTATCACCGTGCGCAGCCTTCTTTCAATCGCTCGGTGCTCATCGCAGCACGTAGGCTCCTTTCACACCTCTCTGTGCCTATCGCCTTGCGCAGGCTTCTCTCGCTCACTCGGTGCCCATCACTGCGCACAGGCTCATTTCGTGCCTCCCTATGCCTATCGCTGCGCGCAAGCTCCTTTCATGCCTCCCTACACCTATCACCATGGGCATGCTTCCCTTGTGTCCAACGCTTATCATCGTGCACTCCACGAGAGGTAATCACCGTACGACTTATAGAATTTATTGTCATGCGCCTTGCCAGAATCTATCGCCATCTACAAGAGACATGATGCCTTCTTGCGTTGTCAATGACAATGCTTATTACCATCTATGGTTTCTCTCGTGTTCCATGTCTAGCGCCATGCTCTTCATAGGGATTTATCATTGTGAGCCTCACCAGAAGCTATCTCCTCCTGTAAGGGACGTAATGTCTTCTCATAATGCCAACAACGAGGCCCATTGCCGTCTTGATTCTTCCTCCTTCCACTCCATCACTCTCTCATATGAACATACAATTCCCTAAGATAAGGGTGGGTCCCTTTAGCCCACTTGTCTTGAAAATTAACCATGTTAGAGTTGTACAGAAAACAAGGTTATCGTAGGGAGGTGATTCAGAACCAGCTAAGGCTTCTGAGGGGCTTTCTTTGTGATTTAAGAGGGTGCCCACACGAGCCAGCCCATGTAAGTCCCAAACCCACCTCAAATTCCTCTCTCATCGGTTGGTATACCTGCCCTTTCTCTTGAGCAAGGTTCTTAAGAGAGTAATCTCAAGTCCCGAGTTCACTAGAACCCAAGATACATGCTGCCAAATTATCTAGATTCGGAGGGCGAGATCGAGGCGCCTAACCACCCATGTTCGGGCACAACTCTATATTCACCACGTACTATCAATGTACATGGACCTTTCGACAAAGATAATTTTGCTCAATAAAATTTCCTCTTCTTCTTATTGTTTGGTCACGTTTTGAGAGAGAAAGGAAGGATAGAGAAAATTTTGGATCGATAGGCTCAAGGTAAATCTTTCTCTCTCTTCTCTTCTTTTCTTTTCTTTTCTTTTCTCTCTTCTTTGCTCCTTTCTTCTTCGTCTGAGTTTTTCTAGAAGGCTATGGATGGCAGTGGCAGTGCCGTGCATGCCTCTTTCTTTCCTTCTCCCTCCAGTGGCTTCACAGGTCATGCATAGCGATGGCAGCACCATGTGAGAGTTGCTTTCTCTCTCTTCATTCGTCCCTACCTCTCAATGAAGATCGTAGATGGCACTGCCAATTGTCGTCCGCAAGCGACGCTGCCTATAGCCGTTTGTAGGCATATTCTCGGCGTCTCACGTAAGCGTAGACGACGATGCCTATTGCCGCCCGTAGGGGTTTCACCTTGTTGCGCGCCTATCGTCGCCTGTGAAAGGTCGCGGTGATGCTTAATGCTATTCATTAGCTTCTCTCTTTCGCCCTGTGCCTAATGCACCATCGCTGCCCGTAAAGGGTCGCGACGATGCCTTTCACCTTGTGCAGACTTCTTTCATGCGCTTGGTGCCCATCATCGTCTGTAGGTTTCTCTTGTGTCCCATGCTTATCGTCGCGTGCCTCAGAAGGAACTATCATTATGTGCTTCACGAGTGGCTATCCCACACTTTACAAGAGGCTATCGCCGCCCTCGAAGTGGTGTGCTTCCTTCTAGTGTTGCCGATGGCGATGCCTAGCACCGCCTGTAGTTCACTGCCCACCCTCCAGCCATGAGCAGTAGTGTTTAGTGTCGTCCAAGGGCTATGACACTGTTGGTCCATGACTATGAATGGCGATGCCTAAATGCTGTCAGGACCCCGTCTCACGTTTTCTCTTCACGTTTTCTTCTCTTCTCACTTGATTGAGGGTAGACTTTACCTAGCATTGTCATAGCGGTCTGGCTGTCGAGCAGTATTACTGTCGTGCTGGTCCTGATTACCATGCCCATCATGCTGCCACACCAGATTAAGACAGTCATATCGACCTCAGTTTCAAATAGTATTGTTGTGGTCCTAGTCTTGAGTACCATGCCCATCTTGCTACCACTCCGTGTCGATCACTGATCAATCTATCATGCTAGTCTCATCCCCTTATGAAGTTCCCCTCTCTGCCTCTATCCAAACCTTCCACTTCATCACCCTCACTTATGAATGTGCATTGCTCTAAGACAAGGGGGGCTCCCTCGGTCCACTTGTCTTGCAAGGTAACAATAATAATGTTGTGCAGCAAGCAAGGATATTGCAGGTCAAGGGAGGCAATTCCAAATCTGCAGAAGCAGTTGGGGGGCTTTTTGTCATGATCAAAGAGGGTGCTCGCATGAGTCAGCCTGAGTAAGTCACGAACCGATGTGAGGTTGGTCCCCACCTCACGTTAAAGTTCCTCTCTCATTAGTTGGACATCTACTCTTGTTTTGTGAACGAGGTTCCCGAGAGAGTGATCTCAAATCTCAAGTCTTCCAACCAGAGACACGTGTCACCTGATCACCTAGATCTGAGGTGGCAAGATCGAGGCACCTAACAATTTATGTTGACCGTCTAGTTAACTAGTTCGGTTTTGAGTGGAAGTACTCGACCATGTACCACCCTCGAGCCAATGGTTTAGCTGAGGCGTTCAATAAAACCCTATGCGGGGTGCTCAGGAAGTCAGTTTTGAAGTCAAGGAAGAATTGGCAGGAGAGACTCCCTGAAGTTCTGTGAGCCTATCGCACCACCACTTGAAATGCTACAAACTCTACTCTTTATTATCTGGTCTATGGAGGTGAGCCAGTTTTACCCCTCGAGGTTCAAATACCTCACTCCGTATCGCTATACACCAGGGACTGACTGAAGATGAGAGGGTTAAGCCCTTTATCAGGAGTTGGACGCTCTTGATGAAAAGAGGCTAGAGGCCTAGCAAAACCTGGAGCACAATCAGGGAAGGATGAAAAGAGCCTTTGACAAGTCTGTCAAGGTTTGCTCATTCGCTCGTGGAGATCTAGTCTTTGCAGTCAAGAGACCGATTATCATGCATGAGCGTTGCAAAGGAACGTTGGAACCCAAGTGGGAAGGTCCATTCATAGTAAAACAAGTCACACCAAATGGAGCCTATATACTGGCAAACTCTGATGGAGTACAGGAAATGCCTCCTATCAATGGGTGATACCTAAAGAAGTATTATCCTTGATGTGCTCTTAAAATGCAGTGCATGCAGTAAAAATAACGAAATGGAAAAGAAAAATAGCAACCCCACTCAAAAGGAATTCATTTTTTTTATTGCAAAAGCCCATTATCAGGGAGGTTACAGATATAGTATGAACAGTTGCTCTTGCTTCAGAGAAAAAGAGGATGTTCATGCTGAAGTGTCACTCTTGTTTCCAAGAAGGACCAACCATTTCCTAGTCAGCTTCAATTCATCTAATGAAGTACGGTTGGTTCTAGGATAGGGAAAAAGTACTCTGATAGAGTCTATCAGACACACAAAACTGACTTCCTTATCAAGGAGCCGGCCTATGACAGATGCCCTTCCTCAAAACAACATGGACTTCACTGTTGTGTTGGAGGACTTGGCTTTCAATAGACCATAGTGTCTGGGCCTTCTCATTTTCCATCACTCTTTGCCTCCACGAGTCATCGCCGTCCATGGTTATCGTCGCAAGTAAACCAACGTCGTGCGCAGCAATCGCCATGAGCAACTCAATGCCACGTTCTACAATCGCCGTGGGCAAGCCAACACTACTCGCGACCATTGATGCGAGCGACATGCTACCGAGCATGGCTGTCGCCGCAAGAAGCTTAACGCCGCGTGAAGGTAGCACTGCATGTGACTTAATGTCGTGCATGCCCTTGAAGTTCCCCGATTCCCACCGTCTCCAATTCCAGGGGAGCATTAACTCCCACACCTCTCGGTGACGGTCAATCTCCTCATGGCCTTTCGTCTCCTCTGCAACCCTTCGAGTTTCACCGAAAATTCACCTCCATCAATCGGGAATTCTCGTCTGACCCTGTTCTTTCCCCTAACCGACAGCTGGCGATACTAAGAAGCCACCAGAATTCATGTGGAAGCTCCCCTATGGCCCTGTGGGTTTCCTGTCTCTGTTCTTCGCACTATTCAACTCACCAAAAAAGCGCAGAGTTTCTGACAAAGGCACTATGTTTTCTTCTCCCTTGCTGGTGACTGCAGTTTTGTCAGAAGTCAACCAAAAAGTCCCTATGCACACTGGAAATAGCTTCAATGGCTACTGTTCCTCACCCAAAAAGTCTCATTGAAGCTCTGAAAAGCCCCGTTCCCTGCTCAAAAGGTCTCAACACTCTCTTAAAACATTCAGAAAGCACGTTGCGAAGGGTCGCGACTTGCTCAAGCTCACTAGAAACCTCCTGAAGGCCTGTGCACTGTTGGTCTTGACTAGAAACTAGCCGAGAAACTCTTGATGGAAGCTCCTACTCTCTCTAAAAACCCTCTTCACTGTTTTACCTTTTGGTCAAATAGTAAATTAGGGTTTTCCCCCCTTTATACTCAGCAGTACCACAAAGTGCCCCTCACAAATTTGAAATGATGCTCCAGTCCACATCTCCAGACGGCGATAGGTCCAGGCCAGGGCGTGTCAAGCCTGAGACTCTAATGCAAGCCATTGCTGCCTGTGCCTCATGAGCCCGTTGCTATCGCTATGCCCCTATCTTTGGAGCTTCATTAAGGGACTATCCTCGCGAGCTTCGTCTAAGAGCTATCACCGCGTGCTTTAGGAGCTATCGTCGCCCGCTTCATCAAGGATCGTCGTATGCCTCGTCAAGGGCCTATCGTCGCATGCTTCGTCAAAGAGCTATCTCCGTGCGCCTCGTCAAGGATCTATTGCCATGCGCCTCATCAAGGAGCTATTGCGGCATGCTTCGTAAGAGGCTATCGTCGTGCGCACTTCATCAAAGGCCTAACGTCGCGTTCGTCATTCAAAACTTAGCACCGTGCGTATGCTAAGGAACTTCCGTTTGGGCCATCTTCTGCATCCCTAGGGAGTTCATTCCCTGCACCATAGTCTTCACACCTCAGGGGGTCGAGTCTCAAATTACGGCTCTATTCCCCATGGAGTCACATTCCCACGCTACTTAAAAGGTCTAGGTGCACGACCTTAAACTACATGGTCCAAACTATATGACCTTAAACTGTAGCAGAGGTCTAGTTGCACAACCCTAAACGGCCCGGTCCTAGCTGCAAGACTTTAAACTGCATAGCTATGGTCTAGACTATATGACCTTAAACTGTAACAGAGGTTTAGTTGTACGACCTTAAACTGCATGGTCCTCGTTGCATGACTCCAAATTACATAACTAGGGTCTAAACTGTAGTGCACATCCTGGCTGCATGATGTTATAAGGCTTAGCACCATGGTCTAAACTATATGACCTCAAACTATAGCGGAGGTCTAGTTGCACAACCTTAAACTGCATGGTCCTAACTACAAGACTTTAAACTGCATAGCTATGGTCCATGCTACAAAGACCTTAAAACTGTTACGCACATAGTCCATTCACACGACTTAAACTTGAAATGGACATCACTATCCCCAGTGGGGTTACACCTTTTCTCCCAAGTATAGTTCCCAATAGAGCTGCATGCAAGCCACTGTCCTTCATCCCCAGTAGGAGTCACATTCGTAGTGCAGCCCATTATCCCAAGGAGTTACTGTCATTCTTATCTTTTCAATCCTCAGTGGGGTTGTATCTGTGCTCCGACCGATCATTCTCAGCAGAGTCACACACATACCATTGCCCATTATCCCCGTGGGTCATGATTACCCCTTCAATCCTCTATGGGTTAGTCGCACACCAAGCTATCCCCAAGAGTTGAGTTACTTTCCCATGAGCCATGGAGTTACATCTTTCACCATAGGGAGTCATACTTGTCCCCTAATCCTCAGTGAAGTCTTCTTCTCCAACTAACCTCCTGTAGTTTTAAAAATTTTTATCCCCTAGGGAGTCGGATTGCCACCCACAGACCTATTCCCCATGGAGTATCACCTATCCGTGTTGCATGACCTTAAACTGCACAGCCATGGTCTAGATGTACAACCCTAAACTGCATGGTCTAGATGTACAGGACTTTAAACTACCTACCCATGATCCAAGCTATATGACCTTAAACCATAGTGCACGTCCTTGCCGCATACAATTAAACTGCTTTGCACAGATCCCAGAGGCATGACCTTAAAATTACCCCCACATATGTGCACATGCCCTTTATGTGCATCTTCACATATGCCATCCCTAACAGACCCGTTCGTGTGCGCACCACCTTCATTACCTCCCTAGTGAGTCTATTCATTTCATCGTCTTTCACCATTCCCCAGTGAGTCTTACTCGTGCTCATAAAACGGTGAGCCATCTCGTCATCCATACTCACTGCCAGCTAACAAGTCACCAATTTTCACCCACCATTCATACGTTATCCATCTTTCATAAGCAACCTCATGTATGTTTGAACACATTTTTCAACACCTTGGTCCCTAATGCGGAATAAAGAGAAAGCAGGTCAATAAAGCCTCAACATATAGTAGAAATTTCGACAGTCTCAGAATGGACCCAGAACTGGTCAAGTTCTTCATAAGCACTTTAAAAGGCCACTACTAAGTTTTATCGCAATCAGACATATCTAAGGCAGTAAACACAAGGAAACAATTTCAAAAACTTTGCCCCTAGCACCCTGAAATGGACCCTGTAACTAGAACTATATTTTCGATTGGGCAAACAACTGTGGGACCACTGCCATTGGATTCAGTACGGTCGAAAAATCCCTATGGGTCAAGTTACGGCTTAACCAAGCACTCTAAGATAAAGTTATGGATAAAATACCGAAAAGGGGCAGGCCGCACACTATTCCCGTGCGGCCACCCTACACTAAAACACCATTAAAGGTGGTTGCTTTCACAATCATAGGTAGTGACTTTTGGGGCCCATATCTCACTTGTTCCAAGTTGGATCATGCTCAAAATTTTTGAGCGTGTTCGTCTCATGAAGACGAGCATTTAAATATGTGGTATGCCTCATGATGACGTTCGAGCAGGGAGAAAAGCTAGAAAAAAGTTGCCTATTCATGAAGAAATTACAAAAAATTCAGCAGCAACACGCCTCACTCAAACGACCAATTCACAGTGTTCGCAAATCGGATCGACATAAGACCAATCCAATTGTATGCGTAAGGTCTAGGACTAACAATGGTCCAAACCCTATACATGATGAATGGTTGTATTTTTCACATGAAGGCGATGAAGTGACGGTAAATTCCAGTCTTCAGATTCTAGATTTTGACCAAAACCCAAAATATGCGAAATCTTTGTTCGGGTTCCAAATCACATACCGTTTGTTGTCATGTGATCATGACGACATGCACAATGCATTACAATGAAGAAACCAAAGGAAAACATCAAGGAATGAGCACACTATCGATCCAAAGTTTTCAAGATTCATCCAAATTTCAAGTCTCATGATCGTGGCCTAAAAACACGATACATGGCTCGAAGTTGGTATCAAATTGATTGTCATGCCGAGCCCTATAAGAAAAAAATCATCTTCCGATCAAACGGGTATCAAAGCAACCCCGGATCAGTCATGAAAGATCATGCAAGTTCTCGAGCAGAAGGAGGGACTATTATGAAATTCCATCTATTGTTAGGCAGAGGCAAAACAGTCCTTTTGCACCCTATTTTCTTAATTTTTTTTAGTTCAAATAAATTATAATTATCATCAATTTAGCTAGTTTTTGGGTATCCACCCATATTTGGGCCCAATTATATATAAATATGCAATGCTTAATTGTAAAAAAATCCCTTGGACCTTCGATTCATTCTTCAATATCCTTCTCTTTCTCTCTCCTCTGGTATATCATGTCTCTTTTTCCCTACCCTTCTGTCTTTTTCTCTATTCACATGACGGACCTTTGGTCCGATGTGAGGTCTTCCTGCTTTTGAGATAGAAATAGTGAACCGAGCCTTGACCTGAATGGCTGGCTAGGCCTCTATCAAAACTTTCTCGTCTCTAATGTGTCCCAGAAGGTGAAGTCCATTGTTGTTTGTGTTCTCTTTTTCGTCTCTCGCATATCCCAAACGGTGAAGTCCATTACCATCTGTGCTCTATCTCTCTCTTCTCTTCTTTTAACATAGCCAGTGAAGGCTTATCACCACCTGTGTCTTCTCTCTCCTACTCTTCTAACGTAGGCAGAGACGGCTTAGCGCTGCTTTTGTCTTCTCTCTCTTTTTCTTTTAACACTATCGGTGAAGGCTTAGTTCCGCCTGTGTCTTCTCTCTCATGTTCTTCTAACACAGCTAGTGAAGGTTTGACGTTGCCTGTGTCTTCTTTTTCTTCTTCTTCTTGTAACACAGCCGGTGAAGGCTCAGCACTGCCTGTGTCTTCTCTCCCCTTCCTTCTATCACAGTCGGCGGAAGCGTATCACCTCCTGTGTCTTTTCTTTCTTCTCCCTATTCATCACAGCCAGTGGAGACACGACGTCGTCTAAGTTTTGTCTCTCCTTCTCCTTCTCGCATTGTCGTCTGTATCTGTCTTGACCTTTTCTTTTCCCTCTATTCTCTCTCAAAATCTTCTTCTCCTTTCCTTCTCTTTCTCCCATTCTTTTTATTCTCTTATTCTTCTCTTATACTTCTTCCTTTCTCTCTCTCTCTCTCATCTCTATTCTTTCTTTTATTCTTTTGTTTGATTAAAGGGGGGTCGAGACCAGACTTCCATGATAGTCCTATCGCTTAGTTGTAATGTCGTTGTGCCGGTCCGAGTTACTGTGCCCAGTTTATCGCCACGACATACTAGCCATTGTGTCTAGCTAGTCGATATTGGTATTATTGTCTACTAATAATTTTGTTGGGCTAGTCTTACTCATCGAGCTCATTTTACTGCCATGCCAGATCAATTCCTTACTAGTTTAGTCACTACGTCGGTCTCAGCATCTGCTCAAATTCCTTTAATTCTAATCTTTCTTCTCTCACTCTTATGTTCCTCTTTTTTGAATGTGCACGCCCGTGTGTGTTCCCCAAAGGCAAGGTAGGCCACCTTGACCCACTTGTCTTATAACATTTGTCATATGTGTGTGATTGCAAAAACAAAAGAGTACATGCTAAGGGAGGTGATTTCGAACCAGTTTTAAGACTGGGGGAACTTTCTTCGTGATCTAAGTCCCGAACCCACCTTAAATTACTCTCTCAACAGGTAGTTTACCTACCCTTTTTTTTTTAACAAGGTTCTCGAGAGAGCGATCTCAAGTCTTGGGTTCCCTTGAAACCTGAGATACATGGCGCCCGATCATCTAGATCCGGAGGGAGAGATTGAGGCACCGAACCAGCTTGGATACTCCATTGGGGACAGACTACCCATTTGTCGGATCGTACTTGTTTGGTTAATTTCTCCTTTTACTTTCTGCATTATACACTTATGGCTTCTAAGTTTTGAAACCCATTTATCCGGATTGGGGACTTCCTTATCCCCACATTCACCACTGTCCCCAGGGAACAAGTTTCTCCAACTTCGTTCCCAACCTTCCTTTTGAGGAAAGACTCCGTGTCTTGCTCCCAGGTCTTAACCTAGATTGGTGTGAGGTAAAACTTAAAGGTCCTCACTCCCCATTTCCTCCCTCTGGTGGAACTTGTGTTAAGGCACCCTCCATAGGTGGCACATATGCCACCACTCATAGCATGCACCATGTTACCGACAAGTCACTTGTCAGTCCTTGCTGCAAAAGGCTGCCCAGTCCTTTGTTGCAAAAGGCAACCAAGTTTTCGTTGCTTCTATGGGTCATCATAAGGTTTCCCCCCACACTTTTGCACCACCACGAGTCTATATCCCTAAAGGCTCGACACATCGAGGCGGAGACCCTGCGACCTCTACCTCTCGCACACACCGTAAGGCTCGGGGGCCTCCCACTCGAGCCACACCTTGGGGCAACCCTTTGTTTGCATATATTTTTCAGCACCTGGGTCCCTGATGCGGAATAAAGAGGAAGCAGGTCAATAAAGCCTACAAAAATAGTGGAAATTTTGACTCTCATAATGGCTCCAGAATTGGTCAAGATCTTCATCAGTACTTCAAAAGGCCATTTTTCAAGTTTCATCGTGATCAGACATGTCTAAGGCAATGAACACAAAGAAACAATTTCAGAAAAATTTGCCTCTAGCACCCTGAAATGGACCCCATAAATAGAACTATCTTTTTGGTGCGTCAAATTGCTTTGGGACCACTACCATTGGATCCAAAACGGTCAAAAACCCTTATGGGTCAAGTTTCGGCTTAATCGGGCACTCCAAGACAAAGTTATAGGTAAAATAGTGAAAAGGGGTGGGACGCACACCATTTCCATGTGGCCACCTCAATTAAAACACCATTAAGGGTGGTTGTTTTCACAATCACAGGCAATGACTTCAGGGCCCATATCTCACTCATTCGACATCAGATCGCGCTCAAAGTTTGTGAACTTGTTCTTCTCATCAAGACGAACGATTCAATATGTGGTACGCCCTGTGACAATGCCCGAGCAGGGAGAAAAACTAGAGGGAAGTTGCTGATTCGTGAAGAAAATTTGTAGAAAATTCAGCAGTAGTGCGCCCCACTCTGGCGACAAATCACAATGTTCGCATACCCAATCGGCATGAAACTAATTACATTGTGTGCGTAAGGTCCGTGGATATCTTTAGTCTGAACCCTGTGTATGATGAACGGTTTGATTTCACACATGAAGGCGTCGAAGTTGCTATAAATTTTGGCAGTTGGATTTCAAGATTCCGACAAAAAACTCAAGACGACCAAAATTCGTCCAGACACGAAATCGAGCTGCGTTTGTTGCAACGTGATTGTGACAGCATGGTCAGTGTGATTCAATGAATAAATTTGAAGAAACATCAAGGAACGAGCACACAATTGATCCAAAGTTTTCACAATTCATCTAAAATTCAAGCGTCAAGGTCGTGGCTTGAAAACACGTTCCATAGCTCAAAATTGGTATCAAATCGATCGCCATGTTGAGCCCTACAAGAACATAGTCATCTGTCGATCAAACGAGCATCAGGATAATCCCAGTTTAGTCATGGAAGATCACACAAGTTCTCGGGCAGCAGCAGAGACTATTTTTGAATTCCACACATTGTTGGGCAGGGGTAAAACAATCCTTTTGCACCCATTTTTAGAATTTCTTTTAATTCAATTAAATTACAATTATCTTTAATTTTAGGTAATTTTTTAGCATCCACCTATGTTTGGGCCCAATTCTATATAAGCATGCAAAGCCAAATTATAAAATTCCCTCGGGTTCATTCTTAAAGATTTAATAAAGACATCATTTTTGCTTAAGCTCGTGGTTGTCTTGGAGAGAGAGAAAGGAGAGAGAAGAAAAGGGTAAGGTAATTTTCTCTCTTTACCCCTCTTTCTCTCGCCCTGTATTTCTCTCTCCTTCCCTCTTTCTCTCGCCTCCCTTATTTCTCTCTCCTCCTCTCTTTCTCTCTCCTCCCCTCTTTTCTCATTTATCTCTCTTTTTCTCATCTTTATCTCTCCCTTTCTCTCTTCCCTTACTCATCTCTATCTCACTTTCTCTCTCTTCTTCTCATCTCTATCTCTCATATCTGTCATCTTTATCTTCCTTTCCTTCTCCCCTCTCTCTCTCTTCTTCTGGCACAGTCGGTGAAGCCTAACGCCAACTGCATCTTCTCTCTCTTATCTGTCTAAAATAGTCGGTGAAGCTTAGCGTCGACTGCATCTTCTCTCTCTTTTCTGTTTAAAACAGTCGGCGAAGCCTAGCACCGATTGCATCTTCTCTGTCTTCTCTATCTAAACATTCGGTGAAGTCTAGTGTCAACTGCATCTTCTCTCTGTTCTTTGTCTAAAACAGTCGGTGAAGCCTAGTGTCAACTACATCTTCTCTCTCTTCTCTGTTCAAAGCAGTCGGTGAAGCCTAGCGTCGACTACATCTTCTTCCTCTTTTGTGTCTAGCATAGCTAGCGATGCCCAATGCTGACTGTTTCTTCTCTCTCCTCACTTCTTAAACATAGCCAATGAAGCCTAATGCTGACTGTGCCTGTTTCTGTCTTCTCTTTCCATCCCATCTGGTGATGCCTAGCGTCGACTGTGTCTTGCACTCTCTTTTGTCCTTCTTTCTCTCTTCTCTCACAGTCTTCTCCTTCTTTCTTTCTTTTCCTCTCTTTCCCTCTTTTCCTCTCTTTCTCTTCTCTTTCTTATTCTCGTACTACTTACTCTCTTTTTTATTTTCATTCTTTCTGTTATCCTTTCATTTGATTAAGAAGGGTTGAGATTAACCTCTTATGATAGTCCTGTCGTCTAGCTGTAATGTTGTTGTGTCAGAATTACTGTTCCCACCTTATCACCATGACAGACTAACCAACGTGTCTACAGTATCGGGATTGACATCTAGTAGTAACCCTGTTAAGCCGGTCTAAGTTACCGAGGCCGTTTCACTATCACGTTAGGCCAATTACGGACCAGCTTAGTCATTGTGTTGATTCCCCACCCTAATTCTTCTTGCTCCCATCATTCTTCTCTCTTTCTTTCCTTCTTCTTTTGAATGTGCACACCTGTGTATGTTCATCCAAAAGGCCAGATGAGGTCCACTTACTCACCTGTCTTGTAACCTTTTCCATATATGCGTGATTGTAGAAAACAGGAGAATACAAGCCAAGGGAGGCAATTTTGAACTAGTTTTATTACTTGGGGGCTTTCTTTGTGATCTAAGAGGGTGCCCACGCTAGTCAGGCCAAGTATGTCCCAAACCCACCTAAAATTTCTCTCTCATCGGTTGGTAACACCTGCCCTTGTTCTCGAACAAGCTTCACGAGAGAGCGATCTCGAAAGTCCCAGGTCTTTCTTGAAACCCGAGACGCGTGCCGCTTGGGATCGAGGCACTTAACCTACTTGGCGACTCCACTGGGGACTTACTACCCCTTAGTCGGATTGTTCTTGTTTGACTAGTTTCTTCTTTTATTACTTGCTTTTATCTATTAACATATCACTTATGGCTCACGGGTTCTCTAACCCATTCATCCTGATCGGGGATTTTCTCATCCCGACATTCATGACTGTCCTTGGGGAACTAGTTCCTCCAACTTAGTTCCCAATCATCCTTTTGAGCAAAGACCCGTTATCTAGCTCCCAGGTCATAACTTGGACTAGTGTGAGGTGGGACTTAAAAGTCCCTCACTCCCCATCCCCTCGCTCTGGTGGAAACTCCACCAAGGAACCTTGCATCGACAACACTTCTGTTACCACACACAACATGCACCGAGCCACCGGTAAGTCACTTGCCGGTCATATTCTCGAGGTATGCCAGAAGGCTGCCTAGTCCCTTTCTGTAAAAGCCAAGTAATTTGTCGTTGCTTCTGTGGGTCACCGAAAAGCTACCCCTCACATTCCTGGACCACCATGAATCTCTATCCCTAGGGGCTTGACACATAGAGATGGAAGCCCTATGGCCTCCACCTCTCACGCACGCTATAAGGCTCGTGGGTCACCCACCCGAGTCACACCTCAGGGCAACCCTTCTGTTACCTCGAGTCCATGTCTAGGATCGAACCTTCCAAGGTTAAGTCCTGCGCACGCTACTCATATGCATCCCACCACTTAGGACAACGCCATTGCTACGCTAACCCAAGTACACAGGAAACGACCTCTGCGTCCTCCTACTCTACACACACAAGCGCACCCTATGAGGGGCAGGCCTCCACCTATTCTCTAATAGACACCTACTCGCAGTTCTCGACCTCCTAAGGCCAGCCCACTTGTTCGAGCCCAGGCTGAGGTTACCCATGACCGTTCTTTATGCGGCGCACATGCGTCGCCGTCACAGATAGCCCCTCGCCTTTGACTTAGGCCTCATCATGAGTTAACCCTGCTCTTTCTTGCTCCTACTTCTTTGAGCAAGCATCTTTTACCTTGGTATTCAAAGACCTTCCCTAAGCGTACCATCCTGAACCATCCCCGTTATTTTGGTCATGCCTCTCGATCCGACAAGAGAGCTCGAGGCAAAGACCTGATGAAAGATCGAGTCCTTCATCCTCCCTAACACAAGATGACACTAGTCCCTAGCCCTCATCCCTTGCCACACCTGATGCAGACGGCTCTCTCTTATTCACTAAGAGCCGATCAGCCACGGTCCCAATCACAGTTTTGATGCGACGTCCATCGTAGCCTCAAAGCTAAACAAGATAGAGGTCTACAAATTTTTACTAAGCAAGTTACCAAGGTGATCAAAACAATCAGTTCTGACGACCCTCTTCGCTTGAATCCGTTTTACCCTCTTCAGACGACAAAACCTAAAGAACAGCTCCATGAGCCCTGTACTGTGGTTGTGTCGTAGAAGATGACCCAACCACTCATCAGCCACAGTCCCCAGACCATCGAGAACTGGTCTTAAGGCAATCAGCATACAAGAGTCAAGTCCAGTCCGGACACGCTGGTCCCCCTGCTGACCGACTTACCACACACGACCCGTCAAGATTGCAAGCCCTCAGCTACGACTAACGCTGACCTCCATAAAGAAACAGTTAGGAGCAGAAAGAGCGCATGAACAAATTCAAAGATATGGTGTGCGCGATGATGAAAAAGATCGATCGTATAGACTCCGCACGCCAATCAGCTACCCACAAAGTCAATTCCCATCACTCAGATGCTGCACCTCCAAGGTTGCCCTTCCCTCTGCCTCACAGGATAATTCTACCCCTCACCTCATTTCTCAGCCGGACATTGATGCTATGGTGACTACTTCGGTGCCTCGATCTCGCCCTCTAGATCTTTGGGGGATCGAGCGGCATGCGTCGGGGTTTAAGGGAAGACCCAGGACATTTGTGAGATTACTTTCTCAGGAACCTCGTTCGAAAACAGGGGTACGTATTACCAACCGGTGAGAGAGGAATTTAAAACTGGTTGACTCGCTTGAGTGCCCTCTTAAATCACGAAGAAGGCCCCTCAGTAATAAAACTTGTTCGGATTCGCTTCCCTTGACTCATATTCTTCTTATTTTCTGCTTTTCTGCAATCACAAACATATATGATAAAGGTTACAGGACAGGTGGGTCAGACCTCACCCTTTTCCTCTCTGATGAGTGTATACAAGCAAGCGCATTCCAAAGGAAGAAAGAAAGATGGGGAGAAAGAAGAATTCGACCAAGCGAGATGGTTAGAGCAATGACTAAGCTAATGGATATTTGGCCTAAAGTGGTAGCAAAACAGGCTCGGTAATTAAGATCAGCTCGTGGTAGTAAAGCGGGCCAAGTGTTCCTGGCACAACAACATTATGGCTAGACAACAGGACTACCATGAGAGGCTAACCTCCATCCCTTTTAGTAGAACAAAGAAGAAAGGAACAATTAAAGGAGAGAGAAAAAGGAAGAAATGAAGGAGAAGAAGGGAGAAAAGATGCAGTCGGCGCTAGACATTGCTAATTGTATAAGAAGATCAGAGAGAGAGGAAAAGAACCAATTGACGCTAGGTCTTGTCAGTTGATAGAAGAAGAGAGAGAAGGCCAACTGGTGCTAGGTCTCACCAGTTGATAGAAGAAGAGAGAGAAGACCAACCGGTTTTAGGTCTCGTTAGCTGATAGAAGAAGAGAGAGAAAGCCAACTGGCATTAGGCCTCGTCAGTTAGTAGAAGAAGAGAGAGAATGTCAATCGACGGTAGGTCTCGTCAGTGATAAAAGAAGAGAGAGAAAGCCAATCAGTGCTAGATCTCATCAGTTGTCAAAAGAAGAGAGATAAGGCCAAAAGATGTTAGGTCTCGCTAGTTGTTAAATAAAGAGAGAGAAAACCGACTGACGCTAGGTCTCACTAACTGATAGGCGAAGAGGGAGAAGACCAACCAGCGTTAGGTCTCACCGATTGGTAGAGGAATAGAGAGAAAACCAATCGGTGTTAAGTCTCACTAACTGGTAAATGAAGAGGGAGAAGAAGAGATAGAGAGAGAAGAGAGAGAAAAAGAGAGAGAGAGAGAGAGAGAGAGAAAGAGAGAGGAGAGAGAGAAGAGAGAAAGAGAGAAGAGCGAGAAGAGAAGAGAGAAGAGAAGAGAGAAGAGAAGAGAGAGAAGAGAGAGAAGAGAAAGAAAGAGAGAGAGTGAGGAGAGAGAAGAGAGAAGAGAGAAAGAAAGAAGAGAGAGAAGAGAGAAAGTTGTCTCCTTGAAGGGGTATCGACCCTTTTCCTCTCTCCTCTCTCTCACTCCAAATTTACTCCCAGGCTCAAGAAAGGGATCAAATGTTTTTTGAATCTCCAAAGAATCCACTCAAGACTAAGTGGTGGTGGGGCATCCTTTACAATGAGGCAGCACCAGTTTATATAGAGTTGTGCCCAAACATGGGTGGATTGATCAAAATTAAACCTAATTATTGAAAATTAAGATTTAATTGAATTAAATAAAATTTAAAAAATGGGTGTAAAAGGACTGTTTTTTCCCTGCCTAACAATGCGTTGAACTTTAGAACAGTCCTTGTGGCTGCCTGAGAACCTGCGTGATCTTCTGCAGTTGACCCGAGGTTGTTCTGATGCCTGTTCGATCGAAAGATTATTGTTTTCTTGTAGGGCTCGATATGACGATTGTTTTGATACCAACTTCGAGCCATGAATCATGTTTTTAAGTCATGATCACGAGACTTGAAACTCGTTTGAATCTTGAAAACCTCTGAGCGGTAGTGGGATCTTTCCTTAATGTTTTTTAGTGATTTCTTCATCGTAACACACTAAGAATGTCATCACGATCACGTGGCAACAATCGAAACATGATTTGGAGCCCGAACGAAGATTTCACAACTTTTTGTTTTGACAAAAATAGACTCCAGAGGCAGAAATTTCATTAAATTCGTCGGCTTCAATGGTTGAAATTTGACTGTCTATCGCATACGTGGCTCGGTCCAATGATAGCCCTGAACCTTACGCACACAATGGAATTGGTTTTGCGTCGATCCGTTGCGCGAGTGTTGTGATTTGGTTCATCGAGTGAGGCGTGTCGCTGTTGAATTTTCTTCAACGTCTTCATGGATTGGGAACTTTTCTCTAGCTTCTCTCCCTGCTCGGATATCATCTCGGAACGTGCCACATATCGAATTGTTCGTCTTGATGTGACGAATATGGTCACCAAATTTGGGAGCAATCCGATTTGGAACGAGTGACTTATGGGACCAGAAAATGACTGCCCGTGACTGTAAAAACAACCACCTTTACTGATGCTTTGGTGCAGTGAGGCCATATGGGAATAGTGAGCGGCTTCTTCTGTTTCAATTTTTTGCTCATATCTTTGTTTGGAGTATCTGATCAAGCCGAAACTTGGCCCATGAGGGTTTTCAATCATGTCAAATCCAATGGCAGTGCTCCCACAGTGATTTGAGACATTGAAAATGTAGCTCCAGTTGTAGGGTCCGTCTCAAGGTGTTAGAGGTCAATTTTCCAAAACTTGTTTCTTTGTGTTCACTCCCTTAGACATGTCTTATCGTGATGAAACTTGGCTGGTGGTCTTTTGAAGTGCTGATGATGATCTTGAGTAATTATGGGACCATTCTAAGACTATTGGGAATTTTCCACTGTTTTGCAGGCTTTATTGACCTGCTTCCTACCAGGGACCTAGATGATGAAAAATATGTTCAAACAGCTTGCCCCACCGATTGTTTTGCTTCAAGAGAAGTGAGAAGGAAAATCATTTGGAATGTTTCCTTCAGCTTTTACTTTTTTTTCCTTCCTAACCACAGGACCACGTGAACGTCGAGGAGATTCATGCAATGGTGTAACTAGGCTAGTTAGAAGTAGGGATGCATTGTTCGTGGATCTGTCTATGGAGACTTTAGGGGGAGAAGAGACTTTTGGCAGCATTTGTTTCCTGCTACACCATGTTTTCTTTTGACTACCAGAGTACCACTCTTGGTCTCGTCTATCGAGTCCAGTCAGGGGCAGGTTCTATTAGCCGATCCCGAAGATCTGGTCATGCTGGCTAGGCGAGCTGAAGTCTCTGACAGGTTCTGCCCTAGCTTTCCCAGTTTCTGCTTTGAAAAGATGATGACTGGGATACATTGTCACCTAGCCTCATGGAGAGAGGGGTCTATGGAAGAAGGAGAGGGCACACACATTTCATGCATTGAGAGAAGGTCCATAAGAGAAGGAGAAGGCATGCACACTCCATGCATGGGGAGGGGGTCTTGTGACAAAAGGAGAAGGCATGCACACTCGATGCATGGGGAGGAGGTATTGTAAGAGAAGGAGAAGGCATGCACCTTCCGTGCATGGGGAGGAGGTCTTGTAAGAGAAGTAGAAAGCATGCATACTCCATGCATGAGGAGGAGGTCTATAAGAGAAGGAGAAGCCATGCATACTCCATGCATGGGGAGGAGGTCTAAAAGAGAAGGAGAAGGCATGCATACTCCATGCATGGGGAGGAGGTCAATTAGAGGAAGAGAAGGCATGCGTAATCCATGCATGGGGAGCAAGTCTATAAGAGAAGGAGAAGGCATGTATACTCCATGCATGAGGAGAAGGTCCATAAGAGAAGAAGAAGGCATGCAAACTCCATGCATGGGGAGAAGATCCATAAGAGAAGAATAAGGCATGCATACTCCATGCATGGGGAGAAGGCTCTTGAAGAAGGATAATGACTGGGCTATGTTGTCACCCAGCCTTGAAAAAGGATGTTGACTGGGGTACTGTTCACTTAGGACTAAAGAAGGATGTCAACTGGGCTACCTATTCACCCAAGACTGGAGAAGGACGTTGACTGACCTACCTATTCACCCAGGACTGAAGAAGGATGTCAACTGGGCTACCTATTCAACCAAGGCTGAAGAAGGACATTGACTGGGCCACCTCTTCACCCAAGATTAAAGAAGGACGTCGACTGGGCTACCTATTCCCCCAAGACTAAAGAAGGACATCGATTGGGCTACCTATTCACCCAAGACTGAAGAAGGACGTCGACTGAGCTACCTATTCACCATGGAATGGAGAAGGACGTCGACTGAGCTACTTGTTCGCCCAGGATTGAAGAAGGATGTCGACTGGGCTACCTATTCACCTAAGACTAAAGAGGGATGTCGACTGGGCTATCTATTCACCGAAGACTGAAGAAGGACATCTAGGGATGATTTTAACATCTACACTCTATTGGACATCTTGAAGATGAAGGGAGTGCTGACTGAAGTCACCTGTGGAAGCGAATTTTGCATCAACTTGTTTATTAGTCCAAGCATACTTTGTAGATTTTTGTTTGAACTTGGGAAGCGATGCCGTAGAAATGGTTTTCACCAACTTCTCTTTTTTTTATTTTGGGGCTCTTTTACCCATGACCTTTCGGCCATGTCCACCCTTTTTGCCCATTTTTCCTCACGATGCCCTTTCGGGTTTTTACCTTGCCCGGTTTTTATTCGCTGAACTCCTTTACTCATGGTTTCGAGACCATGCCCGTTCATCATTTTTACTCATAGCGTTCCCTTGTTCAGCTATACACCAAGCCCGTTATTTCTTTTCTTCTTTTTTTTTGTGAGGGCATGTTTAAGGTCATGCCTTTGGGACCCGTGTGAAACAGTTTAACGTCATGAGGCTTGGACGCGTGCTTGGACGTGCGCTATGGTTTAAGGTCATAGAAGGCCAATTGTATGCCAACCTGTGTATTCATTCATAGAGCTTAGGACCTGACTGGTGTAGCCCACAAATGCCTGAGTGGACTTCTTCTAACACGTTATTTGGCTCTTGGATGTCGACACATCTCAAAAGAATGTCATCAAATGACCGTCTAAAAAGAACATCACCTTTGAGGGGGTTATACTTGGTGGGCATTTGACGTATATTGTTGTGTTGGGCACGATCTTCCGGGAGCCCGCCATGTTTTAAGAAACTAGTAATGGGGTCCCTTCAATCTTCGGCCAGCTCAATTTCTACGCATATTGGGTCAAAGAATTGTTGTTATTGATTTCGAACCTTAGCTCTGCGACTCTGTTCTATTTGTAGTACGGTCTTGATTACTTATTTGGCGGATAGAAGGGCTCTAAATGGATAAGGAGGACACTCGGGGAAGATATTTCTCTCGTCATCCTCATCGACTTCAATTCTCAAGTCGATGTGTCTCCATTCCAACACCCAAACAAGCGTGGGTCCTGATGAGGACAACCGAATTGTAGTGCCGAGTTTCGCAAGTGCATCAGCCTACGAATTTAGCCACCTGTGGATATGACTCAGGGATACATCTTCAAATTGGGCCATATATGATTTTGTAGTATCGTGATACGCCTTGAGGGTGTCTTTTCTTACATCATAAATCCCTTTGAGATGTCGGATAACCATGTCAGAGTTGTCGTAGATCTTGAGCTGCTCCCAGTTGAGATCGAAAGCTATCTCGAGTCTGATTATAAGGGCTTGATATTCTGCCTCATTATGAGAACCAGCTTGAGCGAGAGAAAAAGAAAGTGACAGTATTCCTCATGTTGGAGTCAGGAATACTAATCCGGCACCTCCTGAGAGATGAACCTGCGAATGTATATCAGTTTCCCTTAAAGAGAGCGTAGTTATCGAAGTGTAGTGGGTGATGGAATTTCTTGGATTGCCTTGATCTTAACCGACTCAACTTCAAGCCCTTGATGTCTAACGATGAACCCCAATAATTTTTCGAAACGTACGCCCAAAGCGCATTTCAGCGAGTTCATTTTAAGTTGATGAAGAAGTAGTCACTCAAATACTTTTTCAAGGTCCTTCATGTGAGTATCCTTCTCGACAGATTTTACCACCAAGTCATCTAATGATCGTCATTACACTCTGATATGTGGCCCCAGCATTCTTTAATCCAAAAGGCATCATTGTGTAACAGAAGACCCCTTTTGGGTTTAAGAATACGGTGGCTTCTTCATCTTCGGGCGCCATCCTTATTTGATTATACCCGGAGTATCCGTTCATGAAGGAAAATATCTGACAGTGAGCTGTAGAGTTGATGAACATCTCAGTGAATGGCAATGGGAAGTCATCCTTAGGACAAGCAGTGTTCAAATCATGAAATTCAATACACACTCTGATTTGAACATTCTTTTGCTTGACAGGAATGACATTTACTAGCCATTTCAGGTATTTGACTTCACGGATGAAACCTGCTTGTCTGAGTTTGATTATCTCGGCGTCTATCTGCATCTTAAGGTTAGGCCTAAACCTTCTCGAATTCTGTTTGACTGGTTTGATAGTTGGATTGATGCCGAGTTGGTGTACTGCTATTTGTCGGTCTGACCTAGGCATCTCATGATAGTGCTAAGCAAAGACGTCTCGGTTTGCTTTCAAGAAGGTGGTGAAATCTTCTTTTTCTTCTGGAGACATATTCGTCAAAATGAAAGTGGGTCTGGGATTCACTTTGTCTCTAAGATTTATTTCCTCAAGTTCGTCAGCTGTGGCCTGACCACCTTCTTCCTGTTCTTCTGGTGCCTCCTGCAGTTCTTCATAGTCATTCTTAGAGATTTTTTAATCAACCTCAAGTATAAAGGCCCATGATCCTGACATTTCTACCTCTGATAGAGGTTCAGAGTGGAACACGTCAGGTTGGAAAGGAGTGTTTTGAACGTTTGAGGGGATTGAGGTTTAGCGATGACGATGTGAAAAGTGTCTTCGTACGAACCATACGGTATTTGTACGGATACCTCGAGTGTTTGCTCCAAGCCAGCCAATTCTTCACAGACTTGTATCATGTGGCAAGCCTCCTAAGAATAGAAGTTTTGTCCTCTTGATTCTCTCAATCTTAGCTCGAAGTCAGACTTAGGGAACCACTGGGGCTTCTTTTGCTTTGACTTCTTGTGCTTCTTTTATGAAGGTGGCTCTACCTTGGCTTTAGCTGCCAAGGTGTCAGCAACTGTTAAGAATCCTGCTGCCTATGCCAAGGTCTTTCTCAATTGCTTCCGCTGTGTCTTGCTTATATTGATTCCTTCGAATTCCCAGTCGAGAGCCTTGAAGTCTGGGCATATCAAGGTCATATATGCAAAATACATAAGAGAATGGAAAAAGCAGGAGAAGAAGGTGGAGAAGGGTTGGAAAGTAGGGGACTTTTAAGGTCGTTCCCATCATCAGACTGATCTAGGGAACGTTTAAGGTCATCACCAGGATTGGACAGGTGCAGGGGATCTTTTAGGTCTTTCCCTTACTCAAACCGTTTGGGAGTGCTTTTAACGTCGTCACCCTCATCGGGGCGTTTGCTGAGTGGAAGATGTCACAGGGACGTCTTCTTGACAGGATGAAGAAGGAAAAAGGATCGTATCGTGGATGAAGTCTAGCAAAGTTGGCAACGGAGGAAGGGGCCTGAGAAATTCATGCTCGACTATGGGTTGAGAGGTATTGTTTCTTCGGGGAGTAGCCCTTGGTGCTCGTCGTTTTCTGGTTTTTTGAGGTAATGTGTGATTCATCTTGCTGGGCTATGGAACAACCTTAGCTTGACAAACTGCTTCTTGCTTCAAAGACCGGAGTTGGCTTCGGCCATGGAAGATCATCCGTGGCTGGGAAGTTGAGGGTTCCGCAGGGTCTGAGTCATTGATGGGAAGGTCTTGCCTTGTGAGATCTTCTTGCCCCGATGAGGAAGTGATTTGAGGATCACTTAGGGGAAGATTATAGAATTCTTGATACTCCCGCATCTTCTTTACGAATATGTCAAGGAACGCTGCGCATTCTGACAAATAATGACTTCTTATCTAATGGTATGGAGACCAACGATCTTCAGTCCCCTTAATAAGATGAAGGGGTTGCCTTGCCTGCTTCAGTGTGATTATGCCTTCCTAAAGCATTATAATGAAGAAGGTGTAGAGAATTCCATCACTTCATCCTCCTCCTGGATGGTTACAACATGAGACGTCTCAACTGCCTCGAAGGCCTTCTTTAGGTCTTCAAGCTTTATCTGACTCTTCTAAGTCAGGGCCTCAATGATGTCCTTCAGTGTGTAACAGTCATCTGTAGGATGATTAATCCTTCGATGGTAAGAATAATATTTCGCCTGATCGTGAAGGCCAAATTGCTCGGGGTACTTGGTTTCTAGAAGCTGGATCATATTATGCTCTAATAATAGCTGGAGCAACACAGGGACTCATTCCTTCTCGAAGGGATAAACCTTATTCCTATGCCTGGAGGGAAAATCATTCTAATCAAAGTTGGCTGGTGGACATACCCTAGTGTACGACGGTTGTTGATTGCCAGCCTGGGGTGTTACTATTGCTGCGGTTACCCCTTTAGAGGGGTCCAAAGTTTAGGGGGATGCCTTCTTTGAACCAGTAACCATGACGGCTGCATTGATTATCCCTTTCTGTTGGCTACCCCATGTGTTATTCTGAGAGCTACCATTGCCGTGGTTACTTGCTAAACTTGTAGATGGCTATCGTGTTGCACCAGATGGCATAACAAACTTTTTATGTGAACTGATTTAAAGATCAACTCAAGTCGCATAGTTCACACACAAGTTTGGACTGCTTGCTTATCTGACATAGGATTAGGATGGCGGAAAGCCAAGTTTCTCCATCTTGATATGAACTGATCTACAGGCTTATCGGGTCAGGGTGAGAAGCTCGATGGTTTGAACCTCTCTCTTGACCTCTTAGAATAGTTGATAGAACAGTTTCTTCGTCTCCTCCCATGTATGCACCTAGTTTGGAGGAAGCCAGGCATACCATTAAAATGCCGGGCTATCAAGGGTCTCGACGAACAAATGGAGAAGAAGTCTCCAGCCAGCTCCCGTTTCCCAACATGCTGCCTGGAAGTGGGCGATATGCTAGTTTTGGGAGGTGGTAAACACATCAATATTTCAAATAAAAGTGGTTGGAAGTAATTTGGACACCAGTTGTCAAGTGAACAACTAAGTAGAAAATGAGTAACAGTTCTGGAAATTACTACAACTGATAACAATGACATATTTATACAAACAAAGGCATACATCTCAAACCATAAGGAATTTAAACATGATTCCAAAATCAAACTTGAATTATACATACCCATTGTTCATTTAAAAATGGTTTGAAGTCATTTGGATACTATTTGGTTAATCAACAGTCCCAATTAAAGACATGGAAAGTTCCTGGAAATGCAGTTTATAATTTTGGCATACTTTAAAAATTAACCCCTAACTTCCAAACCAAGATGGACATTGGTACAAGGTCCTTTCCATCTTAGGGAACTTTACCCACCAATTTTTACATCCAACAGAAATGGCTTCAAAGTTCAATTTACCGTACTAATAAGAATCACAGTCCTGGAAAAAAACATATTCTAGCATAAATTCAATAGCATAAAACCACATCCTCATTAAAAAATCCTACATATAACTATGCATATATTTCAAACAATCAAATTGACTCATAGAAAATTGAATACTAGATCTACTTACCTTGTATGAAAAGAACTCCAAGTTTCCCCCACACGGGTTTCTCTTCAAAATGCCAAGTTTTTAAAGACGACTTCAAGCTGAGTGTTCTAAGTGTTGGAAAGGGGAAAAATGTGGGTGAGAAAGAGAGTGTAAAACTATTGAGAGAGGTGGGGTGGGGGTACTTATAAGCAAAAGGGGAGGTAACATGAAAGTGACAAGTGTCATTCATGCAAAAGCTAAGTGGCATGCAAGTGCCATGAGGTGTCATGTGGGTGCCATGTAAGTGTCATGTGAGTGCCATGTAAGTGTCAGCATGGAAGTCATCACAGACGGCGATCAGAAGTCACACACCGTTGAAAAACTCACAACAGCATCTTTATACACACGACGACTGACACGCACAGCGGTTGATCCCTTCACGCACGGCGGTTGATCGCTTCATGCATGGCAGCTGATCCCTTCACACATAGCGACTGATTCCTTCACTCACGGTAGTTGATCGCTTCACACTTGGCAGCCTCTCGCTTGCACGCACGGCAGCCTTCTCTAACTTTGCATGCACGACAGCTTCTCGCTTCCTTCTTCTTTCTCTTACGGTCGCGCGAGTCTCCATGCTCGAAAAATCTGGGTCGTTACAAGTACCCTGTTATCGAGACAAATAAAAAAAAAAGCTTTTAAGAAAAGTTCCAACAGCTGGAGTCCATTCATGTAAAGACTTAGGAATCAGAAGAATCGCTTAGACGACAAAACAGGGATCCATGCTAAAGGTCCCCATGCTCAAGAAGTCAAACAAAAACAAGAAAGCCACGAAGGCAAGCCAAAGACACCCCCAGCAGCAAGAAATTGTCAACCAGGTCAAAACCTACCCACAACAACTGGAGGTTGAGCCCTTTCAGGGCTACCTTGTAAAGCCCTCCTTGACCGATAGGTCCCAGACTTTTAGAGTAGGCCAACAAAAATCCCCCGACATGACCGGGTAAGATGTGGCCTAAAGTGGTACCCCGCTTGTCAAAGCAAACCTAGCAAAGCAGCAAACAATGCCCACCGAGGGCTCCTTGGCTGTCTATCAAAAGCATAGCCTCAGCTGTGGACCTCCACTAGAAGATTCAAACAAAAATGACTGATTGGGAAGAAGGCCTATGAGCAAGGCCCCCGACTGCCAAACAAGCCCAGATTCTGACCGACTGGGTTCACAAGCCCTTATGTAAGGCCCCCAACTAATGGAACAAAAAACATGAGCAGCTGAAGTGGGTGTCACGACCCCACCCCCTGACCCCTACTGTTCTCAAATGGAGGAAGATAGAGTGCGGGATCATGACTAGAGGTCACGTACGTCACTCAGGTGGGAGTGGCATCAACATGTGTTATAAATGTGGGATCAAAGCAAACCATGAAATAAGGGAAATACTCATCCAACCAACAAAGAAAACTGAAATTGAATAAATTAAAACCATTAACTTCATTCATTTTTCAAAAGTATTTGCAACAAATTTTGAGGCTTACAAGCCTAACATTCATTTCAAAATATTACATCAAAAGAGTAACACGTGGCAATGCCACCAGACACCTACAAAGCCAAAAGGAATCCTGAGATGGTTAGAAATTTTGAGCGCTCGCTGCCACCAGTTTGCTAACTCTCCACACAAAAATCAAGTACTAAGATTCTACACAAAAGAATTAAGAGGAGTGAGCAATAAGCCTAGTTAGTAGATCACTGCCCTGACATTCTCGACTATCAATATATACATAATAACATGCCCATAGTCCATCAGAAATCATGTTGTCACATAGAGTATGGTCATACATCAGAATACATATAATTACTATCTAAAAAGAGTAAGACTCAATTAACAGGGCATTACTTGTTCTCAATACGACATCAACCGTTATGCATATCACAATTACAGTTTGGTGTTCATAGAATTGAACCTAAACATGGGTGGATACCCAAAAACTAGCTCAATTGATGATAATTAAAATTTAATTGAATTGAAATAAATTAAGAAAATAGGGTGAAAAATGATTGTTTTGCCCCTGCTTAACAAAAGATGGAATTTCATAACAGTCCCTGCTGCTTGTCGAGAACTTGTGTGATCTTCCGTGACTGATCTGGGGTTACTTTGATGCCCGTTTGATCGAAAGATGATTTTTTTCTTGTAGAACTCGGCATGTCAATCAACTTGATACAATCTTTAAGCCATGAATCTTATTTTAAGGTCATGATCATGAGACTTGAAATTTGGATGAATCTTGAAAACTTTGCATCAATAGTCTGCTCATTCCTTGATGTTTTTCTTCAGTTTCTTCATTGTAATGCATTGAGCATGCCGTCATGATCACATGACAATAAACTGGATGCTATGTGGAACCCGAATGAAGATTTTGCATCTTTTGGGTTTTGGCCGGAATCTAGAATCCGACGGTCAAAATTTATGGTCACTTCGTCGCCTTTGTTTGCAAATCCAACCGTTCATAATGTTTGGTGTTTGGACTAATGGTAGCTTTAAACCTCACACACACAATGGGATTGGTCTTGCATCGATCCGATGCGCGGAGGTCGTGATTTGGTCACTTGAGCAAGGCATGTCGCTGCTGAATTTTCTGCAATTTCTTTACAAATCAACAACTTATTTCTAGCTTATATCCTTGCTCGAACATCATCATGGGGCGTACCACATATCCAAATGCTCGTCTTGATGAGACGAATATGCTAACAAAGTTTGAGCACGATCCAACTTGGAACGAGTGAGATTGAGGCCCAAAAGTCACTGTCTGTCACTGTGAAAATAACCAACTTTAATGGCGTCTTGATGCAGGGTGGCCACATGAGAATAGTGTGCGGCCAACCCCTTTTCGGTATTTTACCCATAACTTTGTTCTAGAGTGCTCGATTAAATCGAAACTTGACCCATAGAGGTTTTTCGACCATGCCAGTTCACTATATATTGAGGCTTTATTGCCTTGCTTCCTCTAAAAGTTGTGTTCAAACAACTTGCCCCATCGAATGTTATGCTTTAAGGGAAGCGAGAAGGACAACATTCAAAAAATTTCCTTCGACTTTATTACTTTTTTCTTCCTAGCCAAAAGACCACTTGAACACATAGGAGATTCACGCGATGCTGTAACTAAGATGCTCAGACTTTGGGATGCATTATTCGTAGGTCCGTCCGTGGAGACTTTAGGGGGAGAAGAGAATATTTTGAGGGATCCTGTCGAACCCCTCACCCTCAAGGGACTAGTTGTGATTCTCATAGCTGAGGATTTTGTACGATCCTCATTGATCAGAATCAAGCCCATCTGGCAATTGAGTGCCATGTTGAAAGGAATTGTTCCCATTTGGTCTGGGTTTGGTTTGTATCCTCTGGTGTTGAGCCACGTTTCGAGAATTTTGTTTGTGGTATGCTTAAGGACCTTATGTTGGCGCCGTCTACTTTGTGCACTAGTTATTCCTTGGCGAGTAGGGTACCTCAGTTTATCGAGGTGACCAGCTTTGAGTGTAACCCCTACCCACTGTTGTGCAGTTTCGACAATCAGGATAGCCCTTTATCTTGATTACCGCACCTAATTCATGTCTGACTTAGCTTTCTTGGGGCGTCTTCAACATTTTGTGTTGGTAACCTCTTGGGAATGATGCTCTTCTTCATGAGACTTGTCTTGCTTTCTTGGCGAATGTTCTGCTCGTCGAGTCCATGTACGAATGGACTCAGGCTGTTGGAATCTTTTTTAATGTGAGTTGAAGTCGCCTGTTTAGGCAAGTGCTGCATCAACTTTTTTATTGATCCAAACATCCTTTATGGATTTTCTCTTGAACTTGAGAAGCGGCGCTGTAGAGACAGTTTTCACCAACTTCCTTTTATTCGGAGTTCTTTTACCCATAACCATTTGGTCATGTCCATCCTTATTTTCCATTTTTACTCATGGTACCCTTTCGGTGTTTTCACCATACCTAGGTTTTTATTTTCACAGAACTCTTTTACTCATGGTTTCATGACCATGCCCGTCCGTCATTTTTACTCATGGCGTTCCCTTATCCAGGTGTACACCATGCCCGTTATTTTTCTCTTTTTTTTTTTTTTTTTTGTGAAGACATGTTTAGGGTCATGCCTTCAGGATCTGTACGAAACACTTTAACGTCATGCGACCAGGAAATGCACTACAGTTTAAGGTCATACAGCTGGACCATAGTGTAGATGGATGGCAATCTATGGAGGCCATGGAGTGAGTATGGTGGCAGTTTGACTCACTTTGGGGAGATGGCATGAGGCTACCTATGAAAGATGGGTAATGTATGAAAGGAAGATGGAAAGTGGTGACTCCATAACTGACGACGAGTATGGATAGCGGACTAGCTCGATATCTTGTGAGCATGGGTGAGATTCACTGGGGAATGATAGATGATGACAATGAAGGAAGGTGAACTCACTGGGGAGTCGTTGGAGATGGTGCACACATGAACGAGTAGGTTAGGAAAGGCGTGCGTGAAGATGCACGTAAAGGGTGTGTGCACATATGTGGTGGGGGCGAGTTTAAGGTCATACCTCCTAGACCTGTGCTAAGCAGTTTAACGTCATGCGGTCAGGACGTGCACTATGGTTTTAGGTCACATAGCTTGGACCGTGGCTATGCAGTTTAGAGTCCTACAGCTTGGACCATGCGATTTAAGGTCGCGTAACTAGACCTCCGTTATAGTTTAAGGTCATATATTCTGAACTTATGCAGTTTAAGGTTGTGCAGCTAGACCAAGGCTGTACAATTTAAGGTCATGTAGCGCGGACCAGGGCGTGGGTCGCCATGTGAGTTAAGCTGCATGGGAAATAAATCTGTAGATGAGAATCTGACTCCCAAAGGATAAAATTGTTACATGCAACAAAAGGGCTCAGATGGGAAGACCGACTTCATTGGGGATAATGGGAACAAGTGTAGGTCGCTTATAGGTGAAAAAAGGTACTCAACTTCTTCAAGACAAGACAACTAGGTGTGAGGCAGATTGGTTAGGTTCCTCGATCTCACCCTTCGGATCCTTTGGGAGTTGGGCGACACGCATCTCAGGTTTTGAGGGAGGACCCGGATGTTTTTGAGATTGCTTTCTCGAGAACCTCATTCGAGAACGGGGGTAGGTGCTACCAACAGGTGAGAGAGAAATTTAAAGGTGGGTACTCAAGCTGACTCACTGGGCGACCGTTTAGATCACGAAAAAAGCCCCCCAGTAATAAAACTAGTTCAGAACCGCCTCCCTTTACTTGTATTCTTCTTATTTTGTGCAATGACACACATATATGGCAAAGGTTATATGACAGGTGCGCCAGACCTCACCCCTTTCCTCTTTGATGAACGTACACAAGCATGCACATTCAAAAAGAAGAAAGCAAGAAAGACGGGGGAGAGAAGAATTTGACTAAGCGATACGATCAGAGCATTGACTAGGCTAGTGAATAATTGGCTTAACATGGTAGCAAAATAGGCTCGGCAACAAAGATCGGCTCACAGGATTACTACTAGACATCATTACCAATACCGATTAGCTAGGAACGATGGTCAGTCTGTCGTGGCAATAAAGTAGGCCATGTAAACCTAGCACAACAACATTACAGCTAGACAACAGGACTACCATGAAGGGCTAACATCAATCCCTCTTAGTCGAATGGAGCAGTAGAAGAATTAAGGCTCTGAGGAAAGAATAAGAAGAGAAGAAGGGAAAGAAGGAAGGACGGAGAAGAAAGAAAGGGCAGAGTAAGAAAGGCGAGAGGATAAAGGAGTGAGAGATGGAATGCAAAGTCGCTGCTAAGCATTACCGACTGTGTTAGAAGGAAGAGAGACAAAATGCAGTTGGCGTTAGGCTTTGCCGACTGTGTTGTACAGAGGAAAAGAGAGAGCAGACATAGTCGGCGCTAAGCTTCGGCGATTGTGACATAAGAGCAGAGAGAAAACCAGTCGACGTTGAGCTTTACCATTTGACAAAAGAGGAGAGAGAAAACCATTCAGCATTAGACTTCACCGAGGCTTCAGCTACTGATAAAAAAAGAGAGAGAAAATCAGTCAGCACTAGGCTTCACTGACTGATAGAAAAACAGAAAGAAAATCAGTCGACACTAGGCTTCATTGATAGACAAAAGAAGAGAGAGAAAGCCAACCGGCACTAGTCTTCATCGATTGCATTAGAAGGGGGGACAAAGAAAGAATTGAGAAAAAGAGAGAGAGAGAGAGATAGAGATGAGAAAAAGAGAGAGAAAGGGATAGAGATGAGAAGAAGAGAGAGAAATAGATAAAGATGAGAAGAAGAGAAAGAAATGGATAGAGATGAGAAGAAGAGAGAGAAAGAGATAGAGATGAGAAGAAGAGAGAGTAAGAGATAGAGATGATAAGAGAGAAGAAGAGAGAAAGAGGGGAGGAGAGAGAATGAGGGGAGGAGAAAGGAGGGGAGGAGAGAAAAAGAGAGGAGGAAAGAGAAAGAGGGGAGGAGAGAGAAAGCTACCTGCCCAAAGGGTACCTGCCATTTTCTTCTCTTTCCTCTCTCTCTCTCCAAGATGTACCCATAAATTCAAGCAAAAATCAGAATTTTATTTATTGATCCAAGAAGAATGAATTCGTCTTGTGTATAATGAGGCATTGCTTGTTTATATAGAATTGAAGTAAAACGTGGGCATACACCCAAAAAAAACTTAGAATTGAAGATAATTACAACTTAATTGAATTTAAAGAAATTCTAAAAATGGGTGCAAAAGGATTATTTTGCCCCTGCCTAATAATGTGTGGAATTCTAGAACAATTGTTGCTGTTGCTCGAGAATCTGCGTGATCTTCCAAGGCTAACTCAAGGTCGTTCTAATGCCCATTTGATTGAAAGATTATTTTTTTCTTGTTGGGCTTGGCATGTCGATCATTTTGATATCAACTTCGAGCCATGAATCATGTTTCACGATCATGAGACTTGAATCTTGGATGAATCTTAAAAACTTTGGGTCGATTGTGTGCTCATTCCTTGATGTTTCTTAGCAATTTCTTCATTGAATCAAACTGAGTATGCCGCCGCGTTCGTGTTGCAACAATCGTAGCTTGATTTCGTGTCCGGATGAAGATTTTGTCATCTTGAGTTTTTGGCTGGAATCTCGAAATCTGGCATCCAGAATTTGCAGCAGCTTTGATGCCTTCGTGTGTGAAATCCATCCGTTCATCATAGGGGTGAGGTTCGGACCAGAGATAGTCTCGGACCTCACACACATAATGAAATTGGTTTCGTGCCAATCAGGTATGCGAACGTCATGATCTGGCTGCTAGAATGAGGCGTGCTACTGCTGAAGTTTTGGAACTTCCTTCACGGATTAACGAATTTAGTTTTTCTCTCTGCTCGAGCGTCATCCCAGGCGTACCACATATCGAATTATTCATTTTGATGAGACGAACACGCACACCAACTATGAGAGCGATCCAACTTGGATCGAGTAAAATATAGGCCCCGAAAGTGACTGCCCGTGACTGTGACAACAACCACCTTTAATGGTGTTTTAGTGCAGGGTGGCCCCATGGGAATAGTGTGTGGCCTACCCCTTTTCGGTATTTCACCCATTGTCTTGGAGTGCCCAATTGAGTCGAAACTTGACCCATAGGTATTTTCAATCATAAAGGATCTAATGGCGGTGGTCCCACAGCTGTTTGACGCACTAAAACTATGGTTCTAGTTATAGGGTCCATTTTAGGGTGCGAGAGACCGATTTCACTGAAATTATTTCTGTGTGTTCACTGCCTTAGGCATGTTTGATTGTGACAAAACTCGGCAGGTGGTAATTTGAACTGCTGATGATGATCTAGACCAACTCTGGGGACATTAGGAGACTGTCGAGAATTTCCACTGTTTTGTAGGCTTTATTGACTTGCTTCCTACTTATTCCTAATCAGGGATCAAGGTGCTGAAAAATGCGTTCAAACAGCTTGCCCCATCGAATGTTGTGCTTCAAGTGAAGCGAAAAGAGCAGTCATTCAAAAAATTCCCATCAGCTTTCACTTTTTTCTTCCTAGCCACAGGACCACGTGAATGCCGAGGAGATTCAAAAAATGGTGTAAGTAGGCTGCTCAGATGTAGGGATGATTGTTTGCGGGTCCGTCCGTGGAGACTTTAGGTGGAGAAGAGAATTTTTTGAGGGATCTTGAGGAATTCCTCACCCTTGTACGGATTATTGGTGATTCTGAAGGTGAGGATTTTTTACGGACCTTGTCAGTCAGAATCAGGCCCGTTTGATAATTGTGTACCATGTAGAAGGGAATTGCTTCCATTTGGTCTGGGTTCATTGGTTTTCTTTGGTAGGCGCTATTTTTTGTTACACTAGGTTTGCTTTTGACATTTAGAGTACCATTGTAGGTCTCGTCTGCTGAGTCCAGTCGAGGGCAAGTTCTATTAGCCGATCTTGAAGGTTTGGTCGTGCCGGCTAGGAGAGCTGACATCTCTGGTAGGTTCTCCCCTGGATTTTTCAGTTTCTTGAATTTGGAGTATTTATTTCTAGAGTATGATTTGCGACCACGTGGGAATAATGTTCTTCCTCATGAGACTTAACTTATCCACATGGCGAGTCTTCTGTCTTTTGACCCTTTTGCAACTGGACTCAAGCTGTCGGAATATTTTCCTTGAAGCTCATATTTTTTGAGTCCTGGTATTGTGATACCAAGGATTTTTCTTCTTTTGAGTGAGGGTTGAAGTGGCCTGTTGGGACGAGTGCTACATGAACCTGCTTATTGTTCCAAGCATCCTGCGTGAATTTTCATTTGAACTTGGGAAGCGGCACTGTAGAGATGGTTTTCACCAGCTACTTTTTATTTTGGGGCTCTTTTACCCATGGATTTTCCGCCAAGTCCACCCTTTTCATCCATTTTTACTCACGATGCCCTTTCAGGTTTTCGTTGTCCTTAGTTTTTTTTCACGTAACTCTTTTACTCATGGTTTCATGACCATGCCCATTCGTCATTTTTACTCATAGCGTTCCCTTGTTAAGGTATACACCATACCCGTTATTTTATCGTGTTTTTTTGTGAAGGCGTGTTTAAGGTTGCCTTCAAGACCTGTGTGAAATAGTTTAACGTCATGCGCTTTGGACGTGCACTATGGTTTAAGGTCATACATCTAGACTGTGGTGGTGATGAAGGGCAGTACGTGGAGGCCATGGAGTGAGTATGGTGGTGGTTTGACTCACTTGGGTAAATGACATTAGGCTACATATGATGTATAAACTGTGAGTGGACGATGGTGACCCACGAACTTACAACGATTATGGATGGTAGGATGGTTCACTGTTTTGTGAGCGCGGGTGAGACTCACAGGGGAATGAGGTGTGGTGATGGAGTGAATGGACACACTGGGGAGGCACACTAACAGGTAGGTTAGGGAAGGTGTGTGTGAAAGTGCATGTAAAAAGCGTGTGCGCGTATGTGGGGGCAAGTTTTTTTAAAGGTCATACCTCCAGGACCTCTGTAAAGCAGTTTATCGTCATGCAGTCAGGACGTGCACTATGGTTTAAGGTCATACAGCTGGACTTTGGTTATGTAGTTTTAAGTCATACAACTAAGACCGTGCAGTTTAAGGTCATGCAACTAGACCTCCGCTACAGTTTAAAGTCATATAATTCTGACCATGATGCTAAGCCTTTTAACGTCATGTGGCTAGGACGTGTACTATAGTTTAAAGTCATGTAGCTCGGACCGTGGTTATGCAGTTTTAAGTCATACAACTAGGACCGGGCAGTTTAGGGTCATGTAGCACAAACCGAGGCTATGCAATTTAGGGTCATGCAGCATAGACTGCCGCTACAATTTAAGGTCATATAGTTTAGACTAAAGCCGGGCAGTTTAGGGTCGTGCAGAACGAACCAAGGTTATGCAGTTTACGGTCATGTAGTTTGGACCAAAGTCGGGCATTTAAGGGTTGTGCAGCACGGATTGTGTTTGGGCAGCCATGTAGGTGAAGCTCCACGAGGAATAGGTCTGTGGATGGCAATCCGACTCCCTGGGGATAAAATGGTTAAGACCATTCACAAACTGAGGGCTCAGATGGAAATGGTGTTTTGATGAAGCATGGCCAACAAAAGCGAAATTCACTAGGGCTTAGGGGGGGCAAGCTTACTCCCTGGGGTTAAGATAGCTTGGTGTGAAACAGACTCACCAAAAATTGAAGAGGTAAGAATGACCCTAATTTCACTGGGGATAACGGGTTGCAGTATGGGTGTGACTCCTATGGGGATGAGGGATGGCTCCTGACTCCATTAGGGATGATAGGTCACGACTTGAGTGCAACGACTTGGGTGCAACTCCACTGGGGATGACAGGTCATGGCTTGGGTGCAACTCCATTAAGGATAAGTGATAGGACGCACAAGACTTCAACTTGAAGTAGGCAACAATAGGCTGCTGTAAATACAGCTGGTTTCAGGTGTAGCATTAGTGGTTTCTTGCGAGTATTCAACTAGCTCTGAGTTCTCAAAAACACAACCGGCGCTAGGTTGTTAGAAACTCCGCTGGTGCTGTGAACGACCCATGATATTGTTTGAACACAACTGGCGCTAAGTTAACCAGCGCTAGAGTCATTTGGAAACACACCCAGTGCAAAAATCAATCGGCGCTAGGGTTGTTTTGAAAACACACCTGGTGCCAAGTGAACAAGCATTGAAACACACCAGGCACCAAGGCAACCGGTCTAGGCTTGTTTTGAAAACACACCCGGCGCTAAGTCAACTGGAGCTAGGGTTGTTTTGATACACACCCGGTACTGGACATGGATCGATGAGAGTTACCTTCAGCCTCCAGTCAAAGCCCTACCCGGCTCGTCGTCGCTTGGCTTCCCTTGGACGCGACTGGAATACCCAGTTTGTGAGGGGCACTTGAGAGTAGTGTGGTCTATATAAGTGGGTAAAATCCTGTTTTCCCTCACTTTTTCTTTAAGGGTAAAAAACTTAAGCTAAAATTTTCTTAACGGTGAGGAGAGGGTGTTAGGTTGAAGTTCCGACAAGCAGTGGGACTCCAGCAGAAATTTTGCAGCGAAAGATCTCAGCAAACCATGAGATTCTAGGCAGTTTTGTAGGGAAGACCTTTGACGGGTAGACATTGCCAAAAATTTGGCGAAGTTTCAAGGAAAGGAGCAGGAGAGGAGAGTTCTCCGAGGAGTTTTCGGGATACAGAAGAGGTTCCAGCTGCAACAGGTTTTGGTAGAAGAGGCAGGAAGTGAAACTGTGAGCATTTACGTGCATCTTAAGAGTTTTTCGAGGACTTTTAAGAGGTTTCCCGTGGATTATGGTAACTTTTCGACGTTGTTAACAGTCTTATAGAGGTTCTTGAGGACTTAGGGGAAGTTTGCAAGAGTTTTCGATGAGGTTCTGGTGTTGTTTAGGTGAAAAACATAGACGAGAAGGTTTTTTAGTAGGTTTTTTAGCCATGTAGGAGAAGTTTCGACGGGAGACAAACGATCATGGAGGCGGATCGTCGTGAAAGGCGTACGGTTGCAGGATGTGAACTCTTGTGGAAGGTGAACCATCATAGGGAAGGTGTATGGTTACCTTCGGAGATCGTGCGACCATTAAGGAGGTGCGAAAACTTAGGCTTTGAAAAAGAGGAGTCTCGGGAAGCGAACAATCGCAACAGAGCTAGTGCTAACAGAAGTACAGTTGACGCTGATGGTTTGGAGTGCTAACACAATCAGCACTGAACCTCAAGAAAGGCAACCGACGCTAAGGGTTAGGAGTACAACCGGAGCTGGCATTTGGAGGACACAACCGGCACTGTCTTCAATCGACGCTCATCAACAAGTGTGGCTTATCATGGTGCGGAGAGTGATGCTTGCTTATGTTTGATACACTTTGTATGTTTGATACCAGGGCAGCCCACTTTGTATGTTTGATACACACGTAGAATGAATCCTTCGTTGTATCTTTGATATACACGTCAAATGAGATATGTGGCTTATATGCTTGACATACACGTCGGATGGACTGACGCTAAGTTCTTGGAGTGGCTCAACTTTATCTTCTAGGCTGTAACCATCCTCTTACTCGTCAGATGAGTTAAAGCTAACTCTCCAAGTGGTTTTTCTTCTTCTTCATGAGGACGACCTTTCTTTGGTGGGTTTGCTTCTTCCTCATGGGGCAGGCATTTGTTTTGGCTTGTAACCGTTCTCTTATCCTTAGATGGAAGAGCGAAAGTACAAGTTTGGTTTGTAACTGTCCTCTTATCCTCAGATGCAAGAGTGAAAGTACAAGTTTTGGTTTGTAACTGTCATCTTATCCTCAGATGCAAGAGACTTGTAGCCTCCCTAGTAATGGACTTCTTGTAACTTGTAACTCGTTTTTACTGTAATAAAAAGAGTTGGAATTTTGTTTGGACTACCTTGCTTATTTTCTCATTGAGTCCCTTTCTTTTGAATATGAATTATTGGTAGTACTTCTTTAAGTAATGTCCATTGATGGGGGGCATTGCTTCCCTTACTTTGGGATGTGTCAGTATGTAGGCTCCATTGGGCGTGACCTTTTTTACTATAAAGGGACCTCTCCACTTAGGCTCAAACTTTCCTTTACGTCGGTCATGCATAACAATAGGCCTTTTGACAGCTAGGACCAGATCATCACCGATGAATGATCGTACTTTGATAGACTTGTCAAAAGCCCTCTTCGTTGAGTTCAAGACTCTGCTGAGCCTCTAGCCTCTTTCCATCGAGTGCATCCAATTCTTGATACCAGAGCTTAACTCTCTCATCTTCTGTTATTCCTTCGAGAATAGCGACTCGCAGTGAAGGGATTTGTATTTCAAAAGGTAAAACTGCTTCACCCCCATAAACCAGAGAATAAGGGGTGAAATCAGTAGCATTTCACGTAGTGGTGCGATAAGCCCATAGGGCTTCAGGTAGCTTCTTATGTAAGTTCTTCCTTGTTTTTTATACTAACTTTCTTAAAATGTTGCACATAATCCTATTGAAATCCTCAACTAATCCATTTGCTCAAGGGTGGTACATAGTCGAATACCACCATTGGAAAATGAATTGGTTAACTAAGCGATATATGTGCTGACTCCTAAATTGAGGACTATTGTCAGATATAATTTGGTCTGGCACCCCGAAGCGATATATGATATGATGTCGAACAAAGTAGGCCATCGCTGTCTCAAGAATCTGCTTAAGGGGGACCACTTCAGCCCATTTAGAGAAATAATCTGTTGCAGCTAGGATAAAAACATGGCCCATTGTGGAAGGAAGGTCAATAGGCCCTACGATGTCCATACTCCATTGTGAGAAGAGCCATGACGCCACCTTAGGGTGTAAAGGCTCTAAAGGCTGGTGAACCAGACTGGAGTGTATTTGGCATACTTGGCACATTTTATAATAGCTTAAAGAATCAACAATCATGGAAGGCCAATATTATCCCAACCTACGTATTTGTTCATAGAGCTTAGGACCGAACTGGTGTAGTTCACAAATGCCTGAGTGAACTTCCTCTAACACCATATTTGTTCTTGAATATCGATGCATCTAAGAAGAATGCCGTCAGACAACCGTCTAAAGAGAGCATCTCCTTCAAGGAGGGTATACTTGGTACACATTCGACGTATGATGTTGCGTTCGGCATGATCTTCTGAGAGCCTATCTTGTTTTAGAAAACTGGTGATGGGCTTTCTCCAATCTTCTACCTGCTCAATTTTACACACATTGGGATTCTGGTTCTTGATTCCGACCCTTACCTCCTTGACACTGTGTTATTGCTTGTTCATTCTTGATTACTTCTTTGGCTTAGAGAAGTGCTTCAAATGGATAAGGAGGGCACTTGGGGAAGATATATCTCTCGTCATCCGCATCGACCTCGCTTCTTAGTTGATGTGTCTCCATTCTGCCACCCAGACAAGCGTGGGGCCTGATGAGGATAATTGAATTGTAGCACCGAGTTTCGCAAGTGCATCAGCTAGCGAGTTTAGCCTCCTGGGGATGTGACTCAAGGATATGTCCTCCAAGTGAGCCATATATGATTTTGCAGTATCGTGATAAGGCTTGAGAGTGACTTTTCTCACATCATAAATCCCTTTGAGCTGTCGGATAACCAACGCAGAGTCGCTATAGATCTTGAGCTACTCCAAGTCGAGGTCAAAGGCTATCTCTAGTCCGATTATAAGGGCCTAATAGTCTGCATCATTATGAGAATTGGCTTGAGCGAGATAGAAATAAAGTGAAAATATTCCTCCTCTGGGCATCAAGAATACTACTCCGGCACCTCCTGGATCCGATTGGAATGCTCCGTCGAAGTACAATTCCCGCACAAGATCAAGGTCAACACAAAATACTTCTTCATCAGAGAGGTTGCTTGATATAGGTGATTCTACTGGTATGGGGTGTGCTACGAGAAATTCAGCCAAGGCCTGACCCTTGATGGCCTTCTGCGGGACATACATGATGTCGAATTCCATCAGCAATAATGCCCACTTAGCAAGGCGTCCTGCCAAGCATGGGCATGTCATGAGAAACTTTATAGGATCAACTTTCGATATAAGTTTCACTTCATGACTAACCAAGTAATGGCAGAGTTTTTGTACTGCAAAGATCAGGGCTAGACACATCTTCTAGATTGGGGGATAATTCTTTTCGGCCCCTTGCATCCTACAGCTGAGGTAATATCATGCAGTCCCTTTTCCCTCTTCATTGTTTTGTGCAAACAATGCTCTAGGTGATAGTCCAAAGCAATCACATATAGAATGAGGGGTTTTCCCAATACTGGTGTAGAGAGGGTTGAGTAAATAATGCTTTATGTCGTCACAGGGGCTGCCTGACATGCTTCATCCTTGATGAATGGGGTATCTTTCTTTAGCAGTTGTGTAAAGGGTTTATAACGACTTGAGAGGTTCTAGATGAATTTGCGAATGTATGTCAGCTGCCCTTGATGAGAGTGCAGTTCTTTAAGTGTAGTCGGTGACAGCATTTCTTGGATTGCCTTGATCTTGACTGACTCAATTTCAAGCTCTTGGTGTCTGATGATGAGCCCCAAGAAATTTTCGGAGCGTACGCTAAAAGCACATTTCAGCAGTTTCATTTTTAGTTGATGAAGGTGCAACCACTTGAATACCATTTCAAGGTCTGTCATATGACCATCCTTCTCTTTAGATTTTACCACCAAGTCATCTACATAACACTCCACCTCTTTGTGCATTATGTCTTTGAAAATGGTCGTCATTGCTCTCTTGTATGTGGCGTCAGCATTCTTTAATCCAAAAGGAATCATTGTGTAACAGAACACCCCTTTTGGAGTTAAGAATGTTGTGACCTCTTCATCTTCGGGTGCCATCCTTATCTAATTATACCCGGAGTATCCATCAATGAAGGAGCTGTAGAGTCTATGTGCATCTCGGTGAATGACATCAAAAATTCAACCTTCGGACAGGCAGTATTCCAATAGCAAAAGTCAATACACTTTGATTTGACTATTCTTCTTCTTGATCGGGACAACATTTGCTAGCCATTTCGTGTATTAGACTTCATGGATGAAACCTGCTTGTCTGAGCTTGGGTATCTCGACATCTATCTGCATTTCAAGGTCAAGCCTGAGCCTTCTAGATTTCAGTTTGACAGGTTTGACAGTTGGATCAATGCCGAAATGGGGAACAACAACTTAAGGGTCGAAACCAGGCATCTCATGATAGTGCCAAGCAAAGACGTCTCTATTTTCTTTCAAGAAGGTAGTGAAATCTTCTTTCTGTTCTGGAGACATATTCACCGGAACAAAAGTGGGTCTAGGATCCGCTTAGTCTCCAAGATTTATTTCCTCGAGTTCGTAAGCTTTGGCCAGACCACCTTCTTCCCATTCTTCTAGAGCCTCTTGCAACTCTTCATCTTCGCTTTCGGAGATCTTTCGATCGACTTCAAGTGCAAAGACCCATGATCCTGACATTTCTACCTCTGATAGAGGTCCAGAGTGGATCATAGTTTCTGCACCTTTCTCGTATCGAGTGATGGAAAGGTCAACCTCGAAAGTGAAAAACACGTTAGGTTGGAGAAACTTATCTCGAAAGTTAGAGGAAAATTGAGGTTCAGTGATAATGATGTGACGTGTGTCTTCATACAAATCACACGATATTCGTACGGATGCTTGGAGTGTTTATTCCGAGTCAGCTGGTTCTTCACAGACTTGTGTCATGTCGCAAGCTCCTAAGTGTAGAAACTTTTCCCTCTTGACTATCTCAGTCTCTACTCAAAGTCAAACTCAAGGGGGCCATCTCCCTCCTTTCAAGACGACATTCCTATACCATCTCCCACTCAGCATACGTCTAATGAGGGTAACGATGTTAAAAGAACTCCTAAGCGGTCTACGCAAGGGAAAGACCTAAAAGACCTGCTACACCCGTCCAACACTAGTGGTGACGTAAAACGCTGCTCAGATCGTTCTGATTAGGGGAACGACCTTAAAAGTCCCCCACCTTCTAGCCCTTCTCTTTCTTCGTCTTCAAAGCCCAGTAAGCAGATCTACAACATTGCAGTCCAACTAGCATGACAGTGATAACAGTACACAATGCACATATATACGTATATATACACATGTATCATATGAAGTCGCTAAACATGCTTTTCAACACTCTAATAATAACGTGATAAAGGCAGCTGAATACGTAATGCATAAGTCACAATCACCGTACTTAAAGCAAAGAAATAAGGACAACAGATCACATATACAGTTAAGATTTCATGCAGAAAGCTTAAATAAGACAGGCAAACAGATCTAATTACTCCTGAAGTAAAAGTCACATCGGTCAGGCTAAGCCAATCATGAACTTTGGACTTCTACCCTCTCTCAGGAGGGTGGACAATGACAATTGGGTAAATCCACTACGTAATGTCGTCACTCACGCACATAATCCCTTGCACGCTTTGGGGTTTCGATATGTTGGGCCTTGCAAGACACGACCCTCTCCTTATGCCCTTCTGGCGAGAGCGCATTACACTACCATTAGGTGACCCAACACCTAGTGCCTACATAGATCTGGGGGACGTGACCCTCCTAACTACTCACATCTTGAGTCCCGTCCTATCATGGGCAGTTAGGGGAAGATTGCAGTTGCCGGTACGATCATTCACACAGTAAGTACCGTTTCCAACAGGCAGCTGTCAGCACCATCATTCACGTAGTAGGTGCCCATTCACATATCACATAAATAGCATGATACCATTAGTTAGGTGCCTCAATCTCGCCCTCCAGATCCTTTGAGGATCGGGCAACATGCGTCTCAGGTTTGAGGGAAGACCTGGGACATTTTTGAGATCGCTCTCTCGAGAACCTCAATCGAGAACAGGGGCAAATGTTACCAACCCGTAAGAGTGGAATTTAAGGTGGGTACGGGACTTACTTAGGCTGGCTCGCATGGGCGCCTTCTTAGATCACTAAGAAAGCCCCCCAATAATAAAACTGGTTCAGAATCTCCTCCCTTGGTTTCTATTCTTCTGTTTTCTGCAATCACACACATATGGAAAAGGTTATAATACAGGTGGGTAAGACCTCACCCTGTTCCTCTTTGATGAACAAGCATGCACATTCAAAAAGAAGGAGAGAAAAATAAGAGAAGAAAGATGGGGGAGAGAATAATTCGACTGAGCAGGAGGATCAGAGTGGTGATTAAGCTGGTGAATAATTGGCTTGACGTGGTAGCAAAACAGGCTCGATAACTAAGACCGGCTCACAGGATTAGTACTAGACGTCATTACCAGTACCAACTAGCTAGGCACAATGGTTAGTCTGTCGTGGCAATAAAGCAGGCCAAGTAATAAAGGCACAACAACATTATGGCTATACAACAGTACTACCACAAGAGGCTAATCTCAATCCCTCTTAGTCGAATGAAAGAATAACATAATGATGGTTTGTTTACGATGAAAATTAGATATATCTTCCGATGAAGATATCTTGATTTTAACACCTTAAACTAAATGAAAATGCATCAAAACAGTAGAGAATGTGGGACAAATTGAATTCAGATCTGAGGCCAAATCTGCCCAGAAACGAACAGCTGCTCTCAGATCTGTGGCGGAGCCAGCATGATCCAAGATATCAAAATATGATTTTTAGAGAAAACTAATCAAAACAAATCAAAATAAAATAAATCAGTTAAGAAATAAAGAAAGAGAGAGGATTGATAGTGATACCAAACCGGGCCAGATGGCCTCGGACTCTCGAGCCTTCTAGGGCTCACCCGTATCATAACTGATCCTCTTTTGTCTCTTTGATCCAGATATTAGCCAGCAAGTCCCTGCAGTGTGAAGGCTTTGATTTGGGATTTTGGTTCTAAGGGTAGCTCTAGTTTGTGTCCTAAGAGTAGATCTAGGGTTTCTATTAGAGGGCTAAGGCTTCCTCCTGCAATTTTCAAGACTTTCTCTCCTGTAACTCCCTCAGGTTTTCCATGTCGATATCTTCTGTTTCTTTTCGTCTGCTAGGGTTTTTCTCTCTCTAGCGCTTCCTCGCTTTTTCAATTCCACTCCATGTTGCTCTTTCTGTTCCCTAAATGGTCCCAAAATGAAGCTAACAAGGAGGGGAAATTTGTTGGGGAGAATATCTTCCCGTAACCAACCAGCAAACTCATTCAAAACACATTTTAGAGGTCTCAAATCTGGGTGGCATGGGTCTTGTCGCCCGGGCAGCACAATTCGTGTCACCTGGGCGACACGCCCCGTGTCATCTAAGGCTGGGCAGCACGGAACGTGTCGCGCGGCCGGCACGCTTCATGTCCCACACACCAATTTTTATCAAAATTAAGATTTTTTTTAATTCTGGTCTATTCCTCAGCCTCTTGTGAAGCTCTCAGAGAAAATTTGGGTCAAAATAGATTTTATTACTATTTTTAATGATATTTTTGGTAAAACAGAATATTTACCGAATATGGATTAAAACAGGGTTTCTAAAGGGTTCTGGGCAGGCCAACTGGTTCCAGATCATGACGTAGGCTATGTGAACTATGGATTTGGGTTTTCGGCATGAGATGTCGATGAGTTACCTAAGCGTGAAACTCGAGTTTGACTTTTTGATCATGCCACTTAATTTCAGGGGTTTTAAAAATTTTAAATTTTAACCTGGCATTGTCTTTGATCTCCTTAGTGTTTCCTAAGGTTGTTTGTAGGGAAAGGCCTTTGATAGGAAGACACTTATCTGGTCGAATCCGAAGTGAGAGACGAGGCAGCAACACGACAATCATGAAAAACACGGTATTCATCATATACCGGTGTCCAAGCTCCTTCGTTTTAAAAATATTATAGTAGGGGAAGATTTGAAAATAAAACTCGGAGCTTGGACAGGTTACGATTTTAACAAAGAAATTAAAGGTTTTGGAAACAGAAGACATATAGTGAAAACTCTTTTGCCTTACGGTGGTCGCCAAACTGTTTACTGCAATAATTCGAAGCGATTTGTGGATGTAGATCACTATGATCTCATAATTTAAACTGATGAAAAATGAAGGAAATAAAACGGTAAAGAGCATTGGAACAATCCTATTCAGATCTAAGGTCAAATCTGCCCAGAAAGAGCAGATCTGCTCTCAGATCTGTGGCGGAGCCAGAATGATCCAAAGTATTTCAAAATATGATTTTTCAATCAAAACAAATCAAAATCAGATCAAAATAAATAACCAAAAATAAATAAAGAATAAAGGAAAGGAGAATGAGTACCTAACCGGGCTGGATGGCTTAGGACTCCCAAGCCTTTTGGGGCTCGCCTGTATCAGAACCGGTTCCTCTTGCGCTTCTGGTCTAGATGTCGATCGACAAGTCTCTAGTACATATGGTCTGTGGCTTAAGGGTAGAACTTGGGTTTCTCTCAAAGGGAAAAGGCTTCTTGATGCAATTTCTAGGTTTTTCCCTCCCGTAACTCCCTCAGGTTTTCCATGTCTTACTCTTTTGTTTCTTTTTCTCTATTAGGGGTTTTCTCTCTCTAGCGTTTCTTTTTCTCAAATCCCCCTGTTCTCTCACCGTCCCCCTCAAAATGGTCTCGAAAAGATGCTAAAATGGGGGAAAAATTTGTTGGGGAGAATATCTTCCCGTAACCAACCAGTAAACTCAGTCAAAATGCATTTTAGAGGTCTCAGATCTTGAAGACACGAGTCGGGTAGCCCGGGCGACACGACCCGTGTCACCGAAGGCTGGGCGGCACAGGTAGTATCGACTGGGGGGCATGCCCCATATCGCACACACAAATTTTGGTTCAAATTGATTTTTTTTCACCTCTGGTGTGTTCCTCATGCTCTTGTCAAGCTCTTAGAGAAACTTTCGGTCAAAACAAATTTTTTTACTAATTTTAATGAATGTTTTGGTAAAACAGGGCATTTACAAAAATCTAGATAAAAACAGGTTTTCTGCAGGGTTCTGGGCAGTCCAACTGGTTTTGGATCACGAGGTGGGCTATGCGAACTATGGATTTGGGTTTACTAGGTTAAGTGTGGTCCTGAGGGTTAAAGAAACCACAGAATTTGCTAGGTTTAAAATGGGGTCTCTACAGTTACCCCTCTTTGGCATTCCCTGTCCTTCAGGGGACAGGTGAGTGGCAAAGAAGTAGACACTTTGGCGTTCTCTATCCTTCGAGGGGCAGGTTAACATGAAAGATAAAGTAGACATTTTAAACTTTGTTCTGAAGCCATATGGTCAGGGGGCACACCAACCAATCCCTCCAAGTCATTGTGCTCAGCGAGCGCACCCACCTAGGGCCTTTTCCTCTAAGGGTTTTCAGCGTGAGATGTCGACCAGTTACACAAGCATGAAACTCGTGTTGGATTTTCTAGCCATACCACTAAATTTTAGGGGTTTTAACAATTTTAGTTTTTAAGCATGGCATTTTCTTTGATCTCCGTAGTGTTTCCTAAGGCTGTCTATAGGTATAGGCTTTTTATAGGAAGAGACTTATTTGGCCAAATTTGAAGTGAGAGACGAGGCAGCAACACGACAATCGTGCCAAACGCTGTATTCATCATATATGGGCGTCCAAGCTCCTTCATTTTAGAAAATGTTTTAGAAATTTTGAAGTAGGGTGAGATTTGAAAATAGAACCCAGAGTAGGGATAGGTTATGATTTTAGCAAAGAAATTAAAGGTTTTAAAAAAACAAGACATATATTGAAATATTTTTTGCCCCACGGTGGGCGTCAAACCGTTTACTGTGCAAAATCGAAGCGATTTACGGATGTAGATCACTTTGATTTGACACTTTAAACTGGTGAAAAATGAAGGAAATAAAATTGTAAAGAGCCTGGGAGCAATCGAGATCAAGTATGAGATCAGATCTACCCAGAAAGAGCATATCTGCTCTCAGATCTGTGGCGGAGCCAGCATGATCCAAAGCATTTCAAAATACGATTTTTCAATCAAAACAAATAAAAATCAGAATAAAATAAATAAATAATAATAAATAAATAAGAAATGAATGGAGAATGTGTACGTGACCTGGCTGGATGACTCAGGACTCCCGAGCCTTCTCGGGCTCATCCCTATTAAAACCGATTCCTCTTGCCCTTCTAGTCTAGATGTCGATCAACAAGTCTTTGTTAGCTTAGGTATGTATCCTAAGGGTAACTCTAGGGTTTCTCTCAGGGGGCTAAGCCCTCTTGATTAAATTTTCAGGGTTTTCCATCCTATAACTCCATCATGTTTTCCTTGTCTATCTCTTATGTTTCTTTTTCTCTACTAGGGTTTTTCTCTCTCTAGCATTTATTTTTCTCAAATCCTCTTGTTTCTCTCTTCATCCCCCTCTAAATGGTCCCGAAAAGATGCTAAAAGGGGGGAAAATTTGTCAAGGAGAATATCTTCCAGTAACTAACCAATAAACTCAGTCAAAAACGTGTTTTAGTGGTCTCGAATTTGGGCAACACGGGTCATATCGCACGGGCAGCGCGAGTGTCGCTTGAGGGGCCCACCCCATGTCGCACACACCAATGTTTGTGAAAATTGATATTTTCACTTCTGGTGTGTTCCTCAGCCTCTTGGGAAGCTCTCATAGAAAATTTGGGTCCAAACAAATTTGTTTACTATTTTTAAAGATTTGTTTCGTAAAACAAGGAATTTACATAAATCTGGCAAAATAGGGTTTCTGCAATGTTTTGGGCCGGCCAACTGGTTTTGAATCACGAGGTAGGCTATGCGAACTTTGGATTTGGGTGTACTAAGTTAAGTGTGTTCCTAAGGGTTCAAGAAACCACATAATTCGCAAGATTTAAAATGGGGTATCTAAAGTTGCCTCTTTTTGACACTACCAGTCCTTCGGGGGATAGGTGAGTGTCAAAGAATTAGACACTTTGGTGTTCCCTATCCTTCGAGGGACAGGTGAACGTCAAAAATAAAATAGACATTTTAAATTTCATCCTGAAGTCACGTGGTCAGGGCGACACACCAACTAATCCCTACAAGTCATTGCGCTAACCGAGCTCACCCACCTACGGCATTTTCCTCCAAGGGTTTTTGGCGTCAGTTCTCGACGAGTTACACGAGCTTGAAACTCGAGTTGGATTTTTTGGTCATGCCATTTAATTACAAGGGTTTTCAAAATTTGAATTTTTATGCCATTTTCTTTGATCTCCTTAGTGTTTTATGAGGTTCCCTATAGGGAAAGGCTTTCTCTAAGAATGGACTTGTCAGGTAGAATCCGAAGTGAGAGATGAGGCAGCAACACGGTAATCACGACAAACACAGTATTCATCATATACAGGTGTCCAAGCTCCTTTGTTTTAGAAAATGTTTTAGAAATTTTTGAGTAGGGGGGGATTTGAAAATAGAACTCTGAGCAGAGCCTGGTTACGATTTTTACGAAGAAATTAAAGGTTTTGAAAACAGAAGACATATAGTCAAAAAATGTTTGCCCCACGGTTGGCACCAAATTGTATACCGCACAAAATCGAAGCGCTTTACGGATGTAGATCACTATGATCTGATAATTTAAACTGATGAAAAATGAAGGAAATAAAATGGTAAAGAGCATGGGAACAATCGAATTCAGATCTGAGATCAGATTAGCCCAGAAAGAGCATATCTGCTCTCAGATCTGTGGGGGAGCCAGCATGATCCAAAGTGTTTCAAAATACGATTTTTCAAACAAAACAAATCAAAATCAGATCAAAACAAATAACTAAAATAAAATAAAGAAGAAATGAAAGGAGAATGAGTACCTGACCGGGCTGGATGGCCCCGGACTCTCGAGCCTTCTGGGGCTCGCCCATATAAGAATTGGTTCCTCTTAGCCTTCTGATCCAAATGTTGATCAACAAGTCTCTAGTAGATCAGGTCTGTGGCCTAAGGGTAGATCTAGGGTTTCTTTTAAAGGGCTAAGGCTTCCTGACGCAATTTCTAGGGTTTTTCCTCCGGTAACTCGTGCAGGTTTTCCATGTCTTTCTCTTCTGTTTCTTTTCTTTATTAGGGGTTTTCTCTCTCTAACATTTCTTTTTCTTAAATCCCCCTGTTTCTGTCTCCGTACCCCACTAAATGGTCTCAAAAAGATGCTAAAATGGGGGGAAAATTCCTTGCGGAGAATATCTTCTCGTAACCAACTGGTAAACTCAGTAAAAATCGCGTTTTAGAGGTCTCAGACCACGCCCTAGGTCGCCCAAGCCTGGGCGACATGGTCGTGTCTCTTGGGGGGCGTGCCCCATGTCGAACACACCGATTTTTGTCTAAATTGATATTTTTCACCTTTGATGTGTTCCTCAGCCTCTTGTGAAGCTCTCAGAGAAAATTTTCTTCAAAACAGATTTTTTTACTATTTTTAATGATTGTTTCATTAAAACAGGACATTTACTGAAATCTGGGTCAAAATAGGGTTTCTGCAAGGTTCTGTGCAGGCCAACTGGTTTCGGATCACGAGCTAGGCTTTGTGAACTATGGATTTGGGTTTACTAGGTTAATTATTATCCTAAGGCTTCAAGAAACCGTCGAACTTGCCTAGTTTAACATGGAGTCTCTACAGTTGCCCCTATTTGGCATTCCCTGTCCTTCGGGAAACAGATGAGTGGCAAAGAAGTAGACACTTTGGCGTTCTTTATCCTTCGAGGGGCAGGTTAACATCAAAGATAAAGTAGACATTTTAAATTTCATCTTAAAGTCACATGGTCAGGGGGCACACCAACCAATCTGTCCAAGTCACTGTGCTCACCTAGCTCACATACCTAAGGCATTTTCCTCCTAGATTTTCGGCAGGAGATGTTGACGAGTTATACAAGCTTGAAACTCGAGTTGGATTTTCTAGCCTTGCCACTTAATTTCAGGGGTTTCACAATTTTAATTTTTAACCTTGGCATTTTCTTAGATCTCCTTAGTGTTTTCTAAGGCTATCTATAGGGAAAGGCTATCCATAGGAAGAGACTTATCAGGCCGAATCTCAAGTGAGAGACATGGCAGCAACACGACAATCGCGAAAAACACGTTATTCATCATATACGGGTTTTCATGCTCCTTCATTTTAAAAAATATTTTAAAAATTTTGAAGTAGGGGGAGACTTGAAAATAGAACCCAGAGCAGGGACAAGTTACAATCTTAACAAAGAAATTAAAGGTTTTGAAAGCACAAGACATATAGTGAAATATCTTTTGCCCCACGGTGGGTGCCAAACTGTTTACCGCGCAAAACGAAGGGAATTGTGGATGTAGATCACTCTGATCTGACAATTTAAACAAATGAAAAATGAAGGAAATAAAATGGTAAACAGCGTGGGAACAATCGAATTCAGATCTGAGATCAGATCTGCCTAGAAAGAGCAGATCTGCTCTTAGATCTGTGGTAGAACCAGCATGATCCAAAGCTTTTCAAAATACAATTTTTCAATCAAAACAAATCAAAATCAGATCAAAACCAATAAATAAAATAAAATAAAGAAGAAATGAAAGGAGAATATGTACCTGATCGGGCCGGATGGCCCAAGACTCTGGAGCCTTCGGGGGCATGCCCGTATCAGAACCTGTTCCTCTTGCTCTTCTGATCCAGATTTCAATTAGCAAGTCTCTGGTAGATCTGGTCTTTGTCCTAAGGGTAGATCTAGGGTTTCTCTCAAAAGGTTTAAGGATTCCTGAGGCAATTTTCAAGGTTTTCTCTATTGTAACTCCCTCAGGTTTTCCATATCTTTCTCTTTTGTTTCTTTTTCTCTGCTAGGATTTTTCTCTCTAGGGTTTATTTTACCCAAATCACCCTTTTTCTCTCTCTGTCCCTTTCTAAATGGCCGAAAAGATGCTAATAGGGGGGAAGATTTCTTGAGGGACTTGACCAAGCCGGAGGACCTAGGACTCCCAAGCCTTCTGGGGCTCGCCCGTATCAGAACTGGTTCCTCCTTCCTTTTTGGTCCATATGTCGGTTAGCAAGTCTTTGGTAGATCTGGTCTGTGTCTTAAGGGTAGAACTAGGGTTTCTCTCAAGGAGCTAAGGATTCCTCACACGATTTCCTGGGTTTTCTCACATGTTACTCCCTCAGAATTTCCTTGTCAATCTCTTCCGCTTCTTTTTATCTATTAGGGTTTTTCTCTCTGTAGCGTTTATTTTTCTCAAATCCTCCTGTTTCTCTCTCCATCACCCCCTAAATGTCCTGAAAAGGTACTAATAGAGGGGGGAGGAGATTTGTTGGGGAGAATATCTTTCCATAACCAACCGGCAAACTCATCCAAACACGAATTTTAGAGGACTCGGATCTGTGCGACATAGGTTGGGTCGTCCAGCAGACATGGCCCATGCCGCCTAAGGCTTGGCTGCACACCCCGTGTCTCCCAAGGCGGGGCAGTACACCTCGTGTTGCCCAAGGCCAAGCGGCACGGGTCTTGTCACCTGGGCGGCACGCCCTATCGCGCACATACCAATTTTCGATGCAATAGATATTTTTCACTTCGGTGTGTTCCTCAGCCTCTTATGAAGATCTCAAAGAAAATTTGGGTTAAAACGGATCTTTTTACTGTTTTAATGATTTTTTTGGTAAAAGAGGGCATCTACAGAAATCTGGGTCAAAATAGGGTTTCTGCAAGGTTCTGGGCAAGCCAACTTGTTTCGGATCACGAGGTACGCTATGTGAACTATGGATTTGGGTTAACTAGGTTATGTTTGGTCCTAAGGGTTCAAGAAGCCACCGAATTTACCAAATTTAAAATGGGGTGTCTACAGTTGCCCTCTTTGGCTCTCGCTGTCCTCCGAAGGACAGGTGAGTTACAAAGAAGTAGACACTTTCGTGTTCCCTATCCTTTGAGGGGCAGGTGAACGTCAAAGATGAAGTACACAGTTTAAATTTTGTCTTGACGGCACGTGGTCAGGGGGAACACAACCAAATCCCTTTAAGTCATTGCACTCACCAAGCTCACCCACCTAAGGAATTTTCCTCCTAGGGTTTTCGGTGTGAGACGTCGACGAGTTACACAAGGTTGATACTCGAGTTGGATTTTCTGGCCATGCCACATAATTTCAAAGGTTTTCACAATACCAATTTTTAACCTTGGAATTTTCTTTGATCTCCTTAGTGTTTCCAAAGGCTGTCCATAGGGAGAGGCTTTCTATAGGAAGAGACTTGTCTAACCGAAGCCGAAGTGAGAGAAGAGGCAGTAATGCGGCAATCGCGGCAAATGCGATATTCATCATATACGGGTGTCCATGCTCCTTTATTTTAGAAAATGATTTAGAAATTTTTAAATTAGGGTGAGATTTAAAAATAGAACCCGGAGTCGGGGCAAGTTACGATTTTAACAAAAAAATTAAAGGTTTTAAAAACACAAGACACATAGTGAAAAATATTTTGCCCCACGGTGGGAGCCAAACTATATATCGTGCCAAATCAAAGCGATCTGTGAATGTAGATCATTCTGATCAGACACATTAAAGATGATAAATGAAGGAAATGAAATGGTAAAGAGCGTGGGAACAATCAAATTCAGATCTGAGAACAAATCTACCCAAAAAGAGTAGATAAACTCTCAGATCTGTGGCGGATCTAGCATGATCCAAAGCATTTCAAAATACAATTTTTCAATCAAAACATATCAAAATCAGATCAAAACAAATAAATAAAATAAAATTAAGAAGAAAAGAAAGGAGAATGAGTTTGTGATCGCGCCGGAGGGCCCAGGACTCTCGAGCCTTCTAGGGCTTGCCCGTATCAGAACCGGTTCCTCTTATCCTTCTGGTTCAGATGTCGATCAGCAAGTCTCTGATAGATTTAGTCTGTGTCTTATGGGTAGAACTAGGGTTTCTAACACAATTTCCAAGGTTTTCTCACCTGTAACTCCCTCAAGTTTTCCATGTATATCTCTTCTGTTTCTTTTTTGATGTTAGGGATTTTCTCAAATCCTGTTGTTTCTCTCTCCACCCCCCTCTATATGTCTTGATAAGATTTGTTGGGAAGAATATCTTTCCATAACCAACTAGAAAACTTAGTCAAAAACATGATTTAGAGGTCTCGAATCTGGGCAACACCGGTCGTGTCGCTCGCGAGGCAAGCCCTATGTCGCCCAAGGCTGGGCGGCGCACCCCATATAGCCCAAGGCTGGGCAGCACGCCCTATGACATGCACCAATTTTTGTTAAAATAGATATTTTTCATTTCAGGTGTGTTCCTCAGCTTATTATGAAGCTCTCAAAGAAAAATTTTGGTTTAAAATGGATTTTTTACTGTTTTAATGATTTTTTGAAAAAGAGGGCATTTACCGAAATCTTGGTCAAAATAGGATTTCTGCAAGGTTCTGGGCTAGCCAACTGGTTTTGGATCGCGAGGTAGGCTATGTGATCTATGGATTTGGGTTTACAAAGTTAGCTGTGGTCCTAAAGGTTGATGAAATCACCGAATTTTTCAGATTTAAATTGGGCTGTCTCCAGTTGGCCTTCTTTGGCACTCCCTGTCCTTCGGGAGATAAGTGAGTGGCAAGATGTGGACACTTTAGCATTCCCTATCCTTCGAGGGACAGGTGAACGTCCAAGATAAAGTAGACATTTTAAATTTTTTCTAGAAGTTACGTGGTCAAGGGGCACACCAACTAATCCCTCTAAGTCATTGCGCTCACTGAGCGCACCCACCTAGGGCATTTGGGGTGGAACGTCGACAAGTTACACAAGCTTGATACTCGAGTTGAATTTTCTTGCCATGCGACCTAATTTTATGGGTGTTCACAATTTGAATTTTTAACCCTGACATTTACTATGATCTCCATGGTTTTTCCCAAGGTTGTCCATAGGGAGAGGCTTTCTATAGGAAGAGACTTGTCTGACCGAATCCAAAGTAAGAGAAGAGGAAGCAATGTGGCAATCGCGGCCAACGTGGTATGCATCATATACGGGTGTCCATGCTCCTTTGTTTAAGAAAATGTTTTAGAAATTTTGAAACAAGGGGGAGATTTGAAAATAGAACCCGGAGCAGGGGCAGGTGACGATTTTAACAAAGAAATTAAAGGTTTTGAAAACACAAGACATATAGTGAAAAATGTTTTGCCCCACGGTGGTCGCCAAACTGTTTACCGCACAAAATCGAAGCTATCTACAGATTTAGATCACTTTGATTTGGTACTTTAAACTGATAAAAAATGAAGGAAACAAAATGGCGTTGGATCAATCGAATTCGGATGTGAAATTAGATCTGCTCAAAAACAACAAATTTGCTTTCAAATCTGTGGCAGAGCCAGCATGATCCAAAGCATTTCAAAATACAATTTTTCAATAAAAAAAAATCAAAATCATACAAAAAACGATAAATAAAATAAAATGAAAGAATAATAAGTACCTGACAAAGCCGGAGGGTCCAGGACTCCAGGGCCTTCTAGGGCTTGCCCGTATCAGAAATTGTTGAGCTTGCCCTTCTGATCCAGATGTTGATCAGCAAGTCTATGGTAGATCTAGTCTATGTCTTACGGGAACAACTGGGGTTTTTCTCTGGGCGCTGAGGCTCCTAACGCAATTTTCAGGGTTCTCTCATCTGTAACTCCTAGAGGTTTTCCTTGTCTATCTCTTCTATTTCTTTTTCTCTGTTACGGTTTTTCTCTCTCTAGCATTTCCTTTTCACAAGTCCTCCTGTTTCTCGCTCCATCCCCCTCTAAATGTCCAAAAATGATGCTAAAAGGGTGGGGAAGATTTGTTGGGGAGAATAGCTTTTCGTAACCAACCAGCAAACTCAGTAAAAAATGCGTTCAAGAGGTCCCGGATCTGGGCGACACAGTTCCTGTCGCCCGGGCGGCACCCCCCATGTCTCCCAAGGCTGAGCAGCACACCCCGTGTCGCCCAAGGCTAGGCAGAACGCCCCATGTCACCCAAGGCTGGACGACACAGGTCGTGTCGCCTGGGAGGCACGCACAATGACGTACACACCATTTTTTGTTGAAATAGATATTTTTCATTTCTGTTGTGTTCCTCAGCCTCTTTTGAAGCTCTCGGAGAAAATTTGGGTTAAAAGAGACTTTTTTACTGTTTTAGTGATGTTTTTGGTAAAACAGGGCATGTACAGAAATCTGGGTCAAAACAAGGTTTCTGCATGGTTCTGGGCAGACCAACTGGTTTCGGATCACGAGGTAGGCTATGTGAACTATGGATTGGGTATAATAGGTTAATTTTGGTTTTAAGGGTTCAAGAAACCACTGAATTTACCAACTTTAAAATGGGGTGTCTACAGTTGCCCCTCTTTGGCACTCCCTGTCCTCTATAGGACAAGTGAGTTGCAAACAAATAGACACTTTCGCATTCCCTGTCCTTCGAGGGGCAGGTGAACGTCAAAGATAAAGCACACACTTTAAATTTTGACTTGAAGGCATGTGGTCAGGGGGAACACAACTTAATCCCTCTAGGTCATTGCGCTCATCGAGCTCACCCACCTAAGGCATTTTCCTCCTAAGGTTTCGGTGTGAGACGTTGATGAGTTACACAAGCTTGATACTCGAGTTGGATTTTTGGGCCATGCCACCCAATTTCATGGCTTTTCACAATTTCAATTTTTAACCTAGGCATTTTCTTTTATCTCCTAAGTGTTTCCAAAGGCTGTCCATAGGAAGAGGCATTCTATAGGAAGAGACTTGTCTGACCGAATCCGAAGTGAGAGAAGAGGCAGCAATGCGGCAATCGTGGCAAACACGATATTCATCACATACGGGTGTCCATGCTCCTTTGTTTCAGAAAATCTTTTAGAAATTTTGAATGTAGGGGGACATTTGAAAATAGAACCCGGAGTAGGGGCCAGTTACGATTTTAACAAAGAAATTAAAGGTTTTGAAAACACAAGACATAAAGTGAAAAATCTTTTGCCCCACGGTGGGCGCCAAACTGTTTACCATGCAAAATCGAGGCGATCTGCGGATGTAGATCACTCTGATCAGACCCTTTAAACTAATGAAAAATGAAGGAAATAAAATGGTAAAGACTGTGGGAACAATCGTATTCAGATCAAAGATCAGATTTGCCCAGAAAGAGTAGATCCGCTCCAAGATTTGTGGCGGAGCTAGCATGATCCAAAGCATTTCAAGATACGTTTTTTCAATCAAAACAAATCAAAATCAGATCAAAACAAATAAATAAAATAAAATAAAGAAGAAATGAAAGGAGAATGAGTATGTGACCGAGCTGGAGGGCCCAAGACTCCCGAGCCTTCTGGGGCTCTCCCGTATCAGAACTGGTTCCTCTTGCCCTTCTGTTCCAAATGTCGATCAGCAAGTCTTTGGTAGATCTGGTCTGTGTCTTAAGGGTAGAACTGGGGTTTCTATTGCAATTTTCAAGGTTTTCTCACCTCTATCTCCCTCAGGTTTTCCATGCCTATCTCTTCTGTTTCTTTTTCTCTGTTAGGGATTTTCTCTCTCTAGTGTTTCTTTTTCTCAAATCCTCCTGTTTCTCTCTTTCCGCCCCTCTACATGTCTTGATAAGATTTGTTGGGTAGAATATATTTCCATAACCAACCTGTAAAATCAATCAAAAACACGTTTTAGAGGTCTCGGATCTGGGCGACACAGGTCGTGTCACCCAGGCATTATGCCCCATGTCACCCAAGGCTGGGTGGCACACCTCGTGTCGCCCAACGCAGAGCAGCACACCCCATATCACCCAAGGCTGGGCAGCACGTCCTGTGACACACACACCAATGTTTGTTGAAATAGATATTTTTCACTTTGGGTGTGTTCCTCAGCCTATTATGAAGTTCTCAGAGAGAAAATTTGGGTTAAAAGGGATTTTTTTACCGTTTTAATGATTTTTTTTTAAAAAGAGGGCATTTACCGAAATTTGGGTAAAAACAAGGTTTCTGCAAGGTTCTGGGCAGGCCAACTAGTTTTCGTTCATGAGGTAGGCTATGTTAACTATGGATTTGGGTTTACTAGGTTAACTATGGTCCTAAGGGTTGAAGAAACCACCGAATTTTCCTGATTTAAATTGGGGTGTCTATAGTTGCCCCTCTTTGGCACTCCCTATCCTTCGGGAGACAGGTGAGTGGCAAAGATGTGGACACTTTGGCGTTCCCTATCCTTCGAGGGGTAGGTGAACGTCAAAGATAAAGCAGACATATTAAATTTCGTCCTGAAGTAACATGGTCAAGGGGCACACCAACTAATCCCTCCAAGTCATTGCGCTCACTGAGCTCACCCACCTAGGGTTGAATTTTCTAGCCATGCCACCTAATTTCATGGGTTTCACAATTTGAAATTTTAACCTTGACATTTACTTTGATCTTCGTAGTTTTTCCCAAGGTTTTCCATAGCAAGAGGCTTTCTATAAGAAGTGACTTGTCTGACCGAATCCGAAGTGAGAGAAGAGGCAGCAATGCGGCCAACGCGATATTCAACATACACGAGTGTCCATGCTCCTTCGTTTCAAAAAATGTTTTAGAAATTTTGAAACAAGGGGGAGATTTGAAGATAGAACCCGGAGCAGGGGCAAGTTACGATTTTAATAAAGAAATTAAAGGTTTTGAAAACACAAGACATAGTGTGAAAAACATTTTGCCCCACGGTGGTTGCCAAACGGTTTACCATACAAAATCGAAGCGATCTGCGGATGTAGATCACTCTGATATGGCACTTTAAACTGATGAAAATTGATGGAAATAAAATAGTTAAGAGGGTGGAAACCATCAAATTCAGTTCTGAAATTAGATCTACCCAGAAAGAGCGGATCTGCTTTCAGATTTGTGGCGGAGCCAGCATGATCCAAAGCACTTCAAAATATAATTTTTTAATCAAAAAAAATCAAAATCAGATAAAAAATAATAAATAAAAGTAAAATAAAGAATAAATGAAAGGGGAATGAGTACCTGACCGAGCCGGAGGGTTCAGGACTCCCTAGCCTTTTGGGGTTCGCTCGTCTCAGAACCAGTTCAGCTTGCCCTTCTCATCCAGATGTCGATCAGCAAGTCTCTGGTAGATCTAGTTTGTGTCTTAAGGAAACAACTGGGGTTTCTCTCAAGGCGCTAAGGCTTCCTAACACAATTTCCAGGGTTTTCTAACCTGTAACTTCCTCAGGTTTTTCCTTGTCCATCTCTTCTATTTCTTTTTCTCTGTTAGAATTTTCTCTCTCTAGCATTTCCTTTTCTCAAATCCTCCTGTGTCTCTCTCCGTCCCACTCTAAATGTTCTAAAAAAATGCTTAAAAGGTGGGGAAGATTTGTTGGGGAGAATATCTTTCTGTAACCAACCAGCAAACTCAGTAAAAAATGTTCTAGAGGTCTCAAATCTGGGCGACACAGTTCTTGTCACTCGAGCGGCATGCCGCATGTTGTTCAAGGCCGGGCAGCACACCCCGTCTTGCCTAAGGCTAGGCGGCACGCCCCATGTCGCCCAAGGTAGCACGGCACAGGTCGTGTCTCTAAGGAGGCATGCCCTGTGACACACACACCAACTTTTGTTGAAATAGATATTTTTGACTTCTAGTGTTTTCCTCAACCACTTTTGAAGCTCTCAGAGAAAAAACAGATTTTTTTACTTTTTTAGTGATGTTTTTGGTAAAAGAGGGCATTTACAGAAATCTGCATCAAAGCAGGGTTTCTGCAAGGTTCTAGGCAGGCCAACTGGTTTCGGATCACGAGGTAGGCTATGTGAACTGTGGATTTGGGTTTACTAGGTAACGTTTTGTCTTAAGGGTTCAAGAAACAACCGATTTTGCCTGATTTAAAATGGGGTGTCTACAGTTGCCCCTCTTTGGCACTCTTTGTCATTCGAGGGACAGGTGAGTTGCATAGAAGAAGACACTTTCGCGTTCCCTGTCCTTCAAGGGGTAGGTAAACGTCTAAGATAAAGCAAACATTTTAAATTTCGTCCTGATGTCATGTGGTCGAGGGGCACACAACCTAATCACTCCAAGTCATTACGCTCATTGAGCTCACCCACCTAGAGCATTTTCCTCTTAGGGTTTTCGGTGTGAGATGTCGACGAGTTACACAAGTTCGAAACTTGAGTTGGATTTTTGGCCATGCCACCTAATTTCAAGGGTTTTCGCAATTTGAAATTTTAACCCTAGAATTTTCTTTGATCTCCATAGTGTTTCTTAAGGTTGTCCATGGGGAAAGTTTTTCTATAGGAAAAGACTTGTCAGACCGAATTCGAAGTGAGAGACGAGGCAGCGACGCAGCAATCGCGGCAAACACGGTATTCATTATATATGGTGTCTATGCTCCATCATTTTAGAAAATATTTTAGAAATTTTGAAAGTAGGGGGAGATTTGAAAATAGAACCCATAGCAAGGACAGTTTACGATTTTAACAATGAAATTAAAGGTTTTAAAAACGCAAGACATATAGTGAAAAATATTTTGCCCCACGGTGGGCACCAAACTGTTTACCGCGCAAAATCGAAGCGATCTGTGAATGTAGATCACTTTGTTCTGACACTCTAAACTTATGAAAAATGAAGGAAATAAAATGGTGAAGAGCGTGGGAACAATGAAATTTAGATCTGAGATCAAATATGCCCAGAAAGAGCAGATCTGCTCTCAGATCTGTGGCGGAGCCAGCATGATCCGAAGCATTTCAAAATACTAAGGCTTCCTAACACAATTTCCAAGGTTTTCTCTCCTGTAACTCCCTCAGGCTTTCCTTGTCTATCTTTTCTGTTTCATTTTCTCTGCTAGGGTTTTTCTCTCTCTAGCATTTCTTTCTCTCAAATCCTCCTGTTTCTCATTCCGTTCCCCTATAAATGTCCTGAAAAAATTCTTAAAGGAGGGGAAGATTTGTTGAGGAGAATATGTTTACCAGCAAACTCAGTCAAAAACACGTTTTAGAGGTATCAGATTTGGCCGACATGAGGCGGCACGTCCCTTATCGCCCAAGACAGTGTGGTACACCCTGTGTCGCCCAAGGCTGGGCAGCATGCCCCATGTCACGCAAGTCTGGGCGTCACAGGTCGTGTCGCCTGAGCGGCATGCCCTATGTCACACACACCAATTTTTATTGAAATTGATATTTTTCACTTCTGGTGTGTTCCTCAGCCTCTTATGAAGATCTCAGAGAAAACTTGGGTCCAAACTCCAAACAGATTTTTTTACTATTTTAATATTCTTTTGGTAAAAGATGGCATTTACAAAAATCTGGGTCAACATAGAATTTCTGCTGAGTTTTGGGCAGGCCAACAGGTTACAGATCACGTGGCAGGCTATGTGAACTATGGATTTGGGTTTATTAGGTTAAGTGTGGTGCTAAGGGTTTAAGAAACCACCGAATTTGCTAGATTTAATATGCGGTGTCTATAGTGGCCCCTCTTTGGCACTCCCTATTCTTTGAGAGATAGGTGAGTGGCAAAAAAGTAGACACTTTAGCATTCCTAGTCCTTCGAGGGGCAGGTGAACGTCAAAGATAAAGCAGACATTTTAAAATTCATCTTGAAGTCACATGGCCAGGGAGCACTCCAACTAATCCCTCCAAGTCATTGCGCTCACCTAGCTCATGCATCTAGGGCATTTTCCTCCTAGTTTTTTCTACCAGAGATGTCGACGAGTTACACGAGCTTGAAACTTGAGTTGGATTTTCTGACCATGCCGATTAATTTTAAGGGTTTTCACAATTTGAATTTTTAATGCTAGCATTTTCTTTGATCCGTACTGTTTCCTAAGGCTGTCTATAGAGAAAGGTGTTATATAGGAAGAGACTTGTCTAACCAAATACGTTGTGAGAGACGAGGCAGCAAAGCGACAATCACGACAAACGTGGTATTCATCATAAACGAGTGTCCAAGCTCCTTCATTTAGAAAATGTTTTAGAAATTTTAAACGTAGGGGGAGATTTGAAAATAGAACCCGGAATAGGGATAGGTTACGATTTTAACAAAAAATATGAAGGTTTTGAAAACACAAGATTGAAGTGATCCGCGGATGTAGATCTCTCTGATATGACACTTTAAACTAATGAAAAATGAAGGAAATAAAATGGTTAAGAGTGTGGGAGAAATCGAATTCAGATATGAGATCAGATCTGCTCTCATATCTGTGGCAGAGCCAGCATGATCTAAAGCATTTCAAAATACGATTTTTTAATCAAAACAAATCAAAATCAGATCCGAAGAAATAAATAAAATAACCTAAAGAAGAAATGAAAGCAAAATGAGTACCTGACCTGGCCGGATGGTCAGGAAACTCGAGCCTCTAAGGCTCGCCTATATTGGAACCAGTTCCTCTTGCCCTTCTGGTCTAGATGTCGATTAGCAAGTCTCTTGTAGATCTAGTCTGTGTCCTTAGGGTAGATTTGAGGTTTCTTTCTGGGGGCTAAGGTTTCCTAACGCAATTTCCAGGGTTTTCTCTCCTATAACTCCCTCAAGTTTTCCATGTCTATCTCTTCTGTTTCTTTTTCTTTGATAGGTTTTTCTCTCTCTAGTGTTTCTTTTTCTCAAATCCCCCTATTTGTCTCACCGAGGCCCTCTAAATGAACCGAAAAGATAGGAGGGGAAGATTGGTGGGGAGAATATCTTTCCGTAGCCAACTAGCAAAGTCAGTCAAAAACGTGTTTAAGAGGTTTCGGATCAGGGCGGCAGGTCGTGTCGCCCGGACGTCACGCCCCAAGTCGGGCACACTTGGGTCAAAATAGATTCTTTGACTATTTTAATATTTTTTTGGGATTTACAGAAATATGGGACAAAACAAGGTTTCTACTGGGTTCTGAGCAGGCCAATTGGTCCCGGATCATGAGGTTGGCTATGTGAACTATGGATTTGGGTTTATTAGGTTAAGTGTGGTGCTAAGGGTTCAAGAAACCATCGAATTTGATAGATTTATCATGGGGTGCCAACAGTGACCCCTCTTTGGCACTCACAGTCCTTCTAAAGACATGTGAGTGGCAAAGAAGTAGACACTTTGACATTCCCAGTCCTTCGAGGGGCAGGTGAACATCAAAGATAAGGCAGACATTTTAAATTTCATCCTGAAGTCATATGGTCAAGGGGCACTCCATCTAATCCCTCCAAGTCGTTGCCCTCACCAAGCTCACCCACCAAGGGAATTTTCCTCCTAGGGTTTTCGGCATGAGATGTCGACGAGTTACACGAGCTAGAAACTCGAGTTGGATTTTTTGGCCATGCCATTTAATTTCAGGGGTTTTCACATTTGGAATTTTTAACCCTTGCATTTTCTTTGATCTCCTTAGTGCTTCCTAAGGCTCTCTATAGGGAAAGGTGTTATATATGAAGAGACTTGTCTAACGGAATCCGAAGTGAGAGAAGAGGCAATAACACGAAAATCATGACAAACGCGGTATTCATCACACACGGGTGTCCAAGCTCCTTCATTTTCAGAAAATGTTTTACAAATTTTCCAAGTAGGGGGAGATTTGAAAATAGAACCCGAAGCAGGGACATGTTATGATTTTAACGAAGAAATTAAAGGTTTTGGAAACACAAGACATATAGTGAAAAATCTTTTGCCCCACGGTGGGCACCAAACTGTTTACAGCATAAAATTGAAGCGATCTGCGGATGTAGATCACTCCGATATGACACTTTAAACGAATGAAAAATGAAGGAAATAAAATGGTAAGGAGCGTGGGAACAATCGAATTCAGATATGTGATCGGATGTAATTAGAAAGAGTAGATCTGCTCTTAGATCTGTGGTGGAGCCAGCATAATCCAAAGCATTTCAAAATGCGATTTTTCAATCAAAACAAATAAAAATCAGATTCAAAGAAATAAATAAAATAAAATAAAGAGGAAATAAAAGGAGAATGAGTACCTGACCTGGCCGGATGGCCCAATACTCCTGAGCCTTCTAGGGCTCGCCAGTATCAGAACCGGTTCCTCTTGCCCTTGTGGTGCAGATGTTGATCACCAAGTCTCTGGTGCATCTGGTCTATGTCCTTAGGGTATATCAGGGGTTTCTCTCAGAGGGTTAAGGCTTCCTAAATCAATTTCTAGGTTGTTCTCTCCTGTAAATCCCTCAAGTTTTCCATGTCTATCTCTTATGTTTCTTTTTCTTTGCTAGGGTTTTTCTCTCTCTTTCTTTTTCTCAAATCCCCCTGTTTCTCTCACCATTACCCTATAAATGGCCTAGAAGGTTCTTAAAAGGGGGGGAAGATTTGGTGGGGAGAATATATTCCCGTAGTCAACCAGCAAACTCAGTCAAAAACGCGTTTTAGAGGCTTCGGATCAAGTCGGCACGGGTTGTGTCGCCCGGGCAGCACGTCCCATGTCTTGCCAACCAATTTTTGTTGAAATTAATATTTTTACCTTCTCGTGTGTTCCTAAACCTCTTATGAAGCTCTCAGAGAAAATTTGGATAAAAACGGATTTTTTTCCTATTGATTATTTTGGTAAAAGAGGGCATTCACATAAATCTTGGTCAAAATAGAGTTTCTGTACTGTTCTGTGTAGGCCAATTGGTTCTTGACCACGAGGTATGCTATGTGAACTATGGATTGGGGTTTACTGGGTTAAGTGCGGTCCTAAGGGTTCAAGAAACCACTGAATTTGCCAAATTTAAAATGAGTTGTCTACAGTTGCCCCTCTTTGGCACTCCTCGTCCTTCGAGGGATAGGTGAGTGAGAAAGGAGTAGACACTTTGGTGTTCCTTGTTCTTCGAGGGGCAAGTGAACATCAAAGGTAAAGCATGCATTTTAAATTTCGTCCGGAAGTCCCAAGGTCAGGGGGCACACCAACTAATCCCTCCAAGTCATTGCACTCACCGAGCTCACCCACCTAGGGCATTTTGTTCTTAGGGTTTTGGGGTGAGATGTCGACGAGTTACACAAGCTTGAAACTCGAGTTGGATTTTCTGGCCATGCCACTTTCAGGGATTTTCACAATTTGAATTTTTTACCCTGACATTTTCTTTGATCTCCCAATTGTTTCCTAAGGCTTTCAATAGGAAGAGACTTGTCTGACTAAATCTGAAGTGAGAGATGAGGTAGCAACGTGGAAATCGTGGCAATCGTGGCAAACACGGTATTCATCATATACAGGTGTCCAAGCTCCTCAAAAATTGTTTTTAAAATTTATAAAGTAGTGGGAGTTATGAAAATAGACCCTGAGCTGGGATAGGTTATGATTTTAACACAGAAATTTAAGGTTTTCAAAACACAAGACATATAATGAAAACTCTTTTGCCCAACAGTGGGCACCAAACTGTTTACCGTGCAAAATAGAAGCGATTTGTGGATGTAGATAACTTTAATTTGACACTTTAAACTGATAAAAAATGAAGGAAATAAAATGGTAGAGAGTGTGGGAACAATCGAATTCAGATCTGAGAGAAGAACTGCCCAGAAAGAGTAGATCTGCTCGCAGATCTAGGGCGAAGCCAACCCAATAAAAAAAATTTCAAAATATAATGTTTCAATCAAAAAAATCAAAATTAGATCAAAACAAATAAATAAATAAAATAAAATAAAATATAAAAGAAATGAAATGAGAATGAGTACCTGATCGGGCTGGATGGCTCAGGACTCCCGAGCCTTCTTGGGCTCGCCCGTATCAGAACCGGTTCCTCTTGCCTTTCTGGTCTAGATGTTGATCAGCAAGTCTCTGGTAGATTTGGTTTGGGTCTTGGGGTAGAACTGGGGTTTCTCTTAGGGGGACTAAGGCTTCCTAACGTAATGTCCAAGGCTTTCTCACCTATACGTCCCTATGGTTTTCCATGTCTATCGCTTATGTTTCTTTTTCTCTGTTAGGGTTTTTCTCTCTATAACATTTAATTTTTTCAAATCCTTCTGTTTCTCTCTCTGTCCCCTTCTAAATGTCCTGAAAAAATGCTAAAAAGGGGGGAGATTTGTTGAAGAGAATAACTTTTCATAACCAACCAGCAAACTCAATCAAAAACACGTTTTAGAGGTTTCAGATCGAGGCGACACGGGTCGTGTCGCCTGGGCGGCACGCCCCATGTCGCCAAAGGCATGGCGGTATGCCACGTGTTGCGCACACCATTTTTTATTGAAATTTATATTTTTCACTTCTGGTGTGTTACTCAGCCTCTTATGAAGCTCTCAAAAAACACTTAGGTAAAAACAAATTTTTTTACTATTTTAGTACTTTTCTTGGTAAAAGATGGCATTTTTAGAAATCTAGGTCAGAAATTTGCAAGGTTCTGGGCAGACCAATTGGTTCCGGATCACGAGGTAGGCTTTCGGAACAATGGTTTGGGTTTACTAGGTTAAGTGTGGTGCTAAGGGTTCAAGAAACCACCGAATTTACCAGATTAAATATGAGGTGTCTACAGTGCCCCTATTTTGCACTCCCTGTCCTTCGGGGGACAGGTGAGTGGCAAGAAGTTGACACTTTGGCGTTCCCTGTCCTTCGAGGGGCAAGTGAATGTTCGAGAAAAAGAAGACATTTTAAATTTTGTCTTGAAGTCACATGGTCAGGGGGCACACCAACTAATTCCTCCAAGTCATTGCTCTCATCGAGCTCACCCACCTAGAGCATTTTTCTCCTAGGGTTTTCGACGTGAGATGTCGACAAGTAACACAAGGTTAAAACTCGAGTAGGAGTTTCAAGCCATGCCACTTAATTTCTGGGGTTTTCACAATTTTAATTTTTAAGCCGGGCATTTTCTTTGATCTCCTTAGTGTTTCCTAACGCGGTCTATAGGGAAAGGTGTTCTATAAGAAGAGACTTGTTTGACCAAATCCAAAGTGAGAGACACGACAGCAACACGGCAATCGCGACAAACACGGTATTCATCATATATGGGTGTCCCAGCTCCTTCGTTTTAGAAAATGTTTTAGAAATTTTGAAAGTGGGGGGAGATTTGATAATGGAACCCGGAGCAGGGACATGGTACGATTTTAACAAAGAAATTAAAGGTTTTGAAAACACAACACATATAGTGAAAAATCTTTGCCCCGCGGTGGGCGCCAAACTGTTTATCGTGCCAATTCAAAGCGATATGCGGATGTAGATCACTCTGATATGAAACTTTAAACTAACGAAAAATGAAGGAAATAAAATGGTAAAGAATTTGAAAACAATCGAATTCTGATCTGAGATCAGATCTGCCTAGAAAGACCAAATCTGTTCTCAGATCTGTGGCACAGCCAACATGATCCAAAGCATTTCAAAATACGATTTTTCTATCAAAATAAATAAAAATCAGATCCAAAGAAATAAATAAAATAAAATAAAGTAGAAATGAATGGAGAATGAGTACCTAACCAGGCCGGATGGACCAGGACTCCCGAGCCTTTTGGGGCTCGCCCGTATCAGAACCGGTTCACCTTGCCCTTGTGGTGCAGATGTTAATCAACAAGTCTCAGATAGATCGGGTCTATGGCCTAAGGGTAGATCTAGGGTTTCTCTTGGGGGCTAAGGCTTCCTAACGCAATTTCCGAGGCTTTCTCACCTGTAACTCCCCCAGGTTTTCCATGTATATCTCTTCCGTTTATTTTTCTTTGCTAGGGTTTTTCTCTCTCCAGCGTTTCTTTTCCTCAAATCCCTCTATTTATTTCACTGTCCCCCTCTAAATGGCCCAAAAATATGCTAAAAGGGGGGGAAGATTTGGTGGGGAGAATATCTTCCCAAAGCCAACCAGCAAACTTAGTCAAAAGCGCGTTTCAGAGGTTTCGGATCTGTGCGGCACGGGTCGTGTCGCCTGGGTGGAACGCCCCATGTTTCCTACACCAATTTTGTTGAAATTGACTACTAGTGTGTTCCTCAGCCTATTGTGAAGCACTCAAAGAAAATTTGGGTCAAAACATATTATTTTACTCTTTTTAATGATTTTTTTGTTAAAAGAGGGCATTTACAAAAATCTGGGTCAAAACAGGGTTACTGCAAGGTTCTTGGCAGGCCAACTGGTTTCGGATCACTAGGTACACTATGTGAACTATGGATTTGGGTTTCTAGGTAAAGTGTGGTCCTCAGGGTTCATGAAACCATCGAATTTGTCAGATTTAAAAAGGGGTGTCTACAGTTGCCCCTCTTTTGTACTCCTTGTCCTTCCGGGGACAGGTGAGTGGTGAAGAAGTATGCACTTTGGCATTCCCTGTCCTTCGAGGGGCAAGTGAACATCAAAGATAAAATAGATATTTTAAATTTTGTCCTCAAGTCACGAGGTCAGGAGGCACACCTACTAATCCCTTCAAGTCATTGCGCTCACTGAGCTCACCTACCTAGGGCGTTTTCCTCCTAGGTTTTCGGCATGAGATGTTGACGAGTTACACAAGCTTGAAACTCGAGTTGGATTTTCTGGCCATGCCACTTAATTTCAAGGCTTTTCACAAATTGAATTTTTAACCCTAGCATTTTCTTTGATCTCCTTAGTGTTTCCTAAGGTTGTCTATAGGGAAAGGCTTTCTATAGGAAGAGACTAGTCGGACCGAATCCAAAGTGAGAGATGAGGTAGCAACGCGGCAATCGCAGCAAACGCGGTATTCATCATATACAGGTGTCCAAGCTCCATCATTTCAAACAATGTTTTAGAAATTTTGAAAGTTAGGGGAGATTTGAAAATACAACCCGAAACAAGAATTGGTTATGATTTTAACAAAGAAATTAAAGGTTTTGGAGACACAAGTGTGACGAAACAAAATTTTTAAATTGGAAAATAATAATAATAATAATAATAATAATAATAATAATAATAATAATAAGAATAATAATAATAATAATAATAATAATAATAATAATAATAATAATAATAATAATAAGAATAATAATAATAATAATAATAATAATAATAATAATAATAATAACAATAACAATAACAATAACAATAATAATAAAAATAAAAATAATAAAAATAATAATAATAATAATAATAATAACAATAATAATAATAATAATAATAATAGTAATAACAATAATATTAATAATCATAATAATAATAATAATAATAATAACAACAATAATAATAATAACAATAATAATAATAACAATAATAACAATAGTAACAATAATAATAATAATAATAATAATAATAATAATAATAATAATAATAATAATAATAATAATAATAATAATAATAATAATAATAATAATAATAATAATAATTATAGGACTGGATGGTGATAACGGTGGATAATGAGTCATTGGTGATTCATCAGAAGAGGTTGGGACAATCTCCATACGGGCTTTGCCCTTTTGGCTATTTCGAATATTCATATTTATGTTTATATTTGTTTTCGTATGTCTTGGCTCTAGCTCTTGGTTAGGTGGCAGCGGCTCTCGGTCCCCCCTGCAAAAATTCACGAGTCAAAAAGTCAGGGAGATGATTGGTAAAAAATTTTAAATGTTCAATAGTAAAATCGAAAGAAGGCTTTGAACATCTTTTAGAAGAACATCACGAGCGGCTTTATAATCGGTTCGAATTAAAAAGGTTGCATTAAGGATATCACTTTGGAACTTTGTAACGCAATAAACTATTGCAAGAATTTTCTTTTTGACTATTGAATAATTTTGCTGAGTAGTGTTCCAAGCCTTAGAGGTAAAACGAACTAATTGTTCTTAATTATTTACCTTTTGTTTTAAGATTCCTCCTAATCCAAGTTCAGAGGCATCGTATTCAATTATTTTGAAGGCATTTGGGTCTGACAAAGCCAAGCAAGGTAATTGTTTTGCTTTGCTTTTTAGTTTTTGAACTGCCAATGTATGTTCTTCCATCCACTTAGGAGGATTTTTTCGTAATCTATTATATAAAGGTTTAGCATCTAGTGCAAATTCTTTATAGAAATCGGCAATATAGTTTAAACATCCTAAAAACCTCCGTAATTCGGTTTTATGAAGAATTATATTAGGAAATTTATCAGCGAATTGGATCACTCTATCAATTGGAACTATAGTTCCTTGATGAATATTATGGCAAAGAAATCTAATTTTTGTTTGGCATAAATTTATTTTTCTAGCAGATACTACCAAACCTGCATTCTTGATGGCATTTAGGAAAGTATTAAGGTGCTTGAAGTGTTGTTGCATATCTTCTGAAAAAATTAACACGTCATCAATATAGACAAGCATAAATTTAATATATGGGTTAAAATCCTCATTCATTATTTTTTGGAATTCTGATTGGGCATTTTTAAGTCCGAAGGGCATAACATTCCATTCATATTGGCCAAAAGGTACATTAAAAGCTTTTTTATATTTATCCTTTTCATTAATCTGGATTTGCCAATATCCAGATTTTATGTCAAACTTGGAAAAAATACATGCATTTACTAATCTGTCAAGTAGGTCTTTTTTATTTGGTATAGGATATCTTATCCATTTAAGAACTTTATTTAAGGGCTTATAATTTATTACAAGTCTTGGAACTCCTCGTTCCTTTTTCGCGGCGTTATTTACATAGAATGCAGTGCAGCTCCAAGAAGATGCACTTTTTCTGATTAATCCTTTATTTAATAATTCATCTATTTCTTTTTTACAGATTTCAAGAAGTTTGGCATTCATTTGAATAGGCCTTGCCTTGGTAGGTATTTTGCTTTCATCGAATCCTTCTTCATATGGTAGGCTGACCATATGTTTTTCCTTTCCCAAAAAGCATTAGGTAAATCATTACAAACTTCTTTTTCTCTCTGTCTTTGAAGATTTTCAATTTTTTGTTTATTTGCTGGAAGTACTAACTGTTCTTCTATTAGTTTATATTTAACTTCTATTTTTAAAGAGCATAAAATTTTTTCTATATTTTCTATTTTTTGTTTAATTTCTTTTATTGTTGGTTTATCAATAAATTCAAATTTAACTTTCTTTCCAGCTATATTGGTATCTATTCCAAAATTGTCTATTGTTAAAGGATAAAGTAGACTCAGAAATGGAGTTCCTAGGATTACTGATTGAATTAATCCTTTAACCATGATGAAGGGTGTTGAAAAAAAATGTCCATTATTACAAACAGCAGCTTTGGACAATTTATAGTTAATAATAAGTCTACTACCGTTAGTTGTAATAAGTATTTGAGTGGTTTTATCAAAGTATTTACTAGGAACTAATCCTTCATTGATACAGTTTAAATCTGCACCTGAATCGATTAAAGCTAAAGATTGAAAGCTATAGTCATTATTTACAATAATTTTTACCAGTATAAACCATTTTTGAGTAATGACCTTATTAATAAGATTAAAAGTAATATTTTTTGTCTTTTCAGAGGATTCAGGTTCTTCGCTTATTATAAGTGGTTTATTTTTTCTTATTAATTTATCAAATTCTAATTCATCTTCTTCTGAAAAAATTTCAGAGAATTCTGTATTGAGTTTTAATATTCTAATTCTATTTTTGAGTTGTCTAACTCTGCTTTTACCTCATTAATCTCTTGCTTTAATTTGGGTATAGTAGGTTGTCTTTGACCAGTTTCCCTTTTATTTATTCTTTTAAGTATTCTCTGAAAAACTATAATCTTCTGGGGTTTTGATTAATGAAGTAGGCTTGTTTTTCGACTTTGCTATTTTTATATATTGAGATATTGTTTCGAGTTTTTCATCAGGGTCAGAAATTTTATCTATTAAATCTAATATAAAGTTTTCTTCATTAGTAAGAGTATTGCAAAAGCATTCTTTCATGTGTTCATCAGTACTAGTACTATCATCTGAACTATTTTCTGAGCTACTCCATATTAGATTTTCATCACTATTTATTTGGGCTATAAGTTTAGTATCGTTTGAGGATGACTCAGACGAGTCTTCTCTTATTTGAAGGATATTATATATCTGTTTTCTTAATCCTTCATCTAATATGATAGCGTTTATTTGTTTTTTAAGTTCACAGTTACTTTTGTAGTGACCTATTTTACCGCATCTGTAACAGACTGGTAATTTTCTTTTTGTCCTTTTATTTTTAGGAGAGAACCTTTTTATAAAGTTTTCCTTTTGATTTTTTTTATTCTTTTGCTCCCATTTGGTTTTTTTATATATTTTTCTTTTCTTATAGATTTTATTTGGGGAAGTATTGATACTGTATCCAATTTGCTCACAAAAATCTCCTAATTCTTTTTTCCCTGTCATTTTATGTTTATCTAATTGTCTTTTGAGTTTTAAATCTGTACATAGGGCAAGCCCTTCTGCAATAATTTCAACAGAAAGTTCTCCTAGGGTATAAGAAGAGCATGGTATTATTCCTCTATTTTTATTTTTAATTCGGGTACAAATCTTTTCTGCAAACAAGTGTGGTAAGCCGGCTATAAATGTTTCTTTCCAATGATCGATACTACTATCCTCTCAAGTGAGTAATCGAGAGAAAAATACATCTTTGTACCACTTGTAATGTGATAATGTAGGACATTTTAAATTTGACAGCAGATCTTCGGAACTAACATTTAAAAGTGAAGTACTTCCTACAAAGTGTAAAGTTATAGTATATATTAGGGTATTAACAACGTCACTTTCGCTATAAGGTATGTCTTGATTTTGTTCATTTTTAACAATCCATTATCTTGTAGCATTGAGTATTTGGTTTTTTGAGACTTCATCCAAATGAAAGTCCCACCAGCCTCTAAGCCATCCTGTAAATCCACAGACAATGGCTTTGGCTTCCTCCTAATCATGGTTTCCTGCTATTTTGCATGCTGAAGCATACATACTCATATGCTTCATTGTATCCAATATTTGATGGTCAGACATACCATCGATATTTCAATTAACTATAGTTCTACCAGAATATGACACAGTATGGGATATAAGATCTTCTTCAAATTGTATGTCTACTGGAGTAGGCCTTGTATGATACATTCTTGCCTGGGCAGTAGGTACCCATCTCTTACCATAATCTATTCTATTAAGATTCAGGGTTTCTTTAAAGGCATTTTCCATATTCTCAATGGTATTATTAATTATTGGTTTTTCTTCTTCTTGAAGAGTCAAAGCTTCTGGTTCTAGAAGAATTCCGTTTCCTTTTTTGTCTTTTATTTCTAACTGGGATAGTTTTGAAACTAACTGGTCTATCAGTTCTTTATTTTCTGATTTATCTTTTAATGTAAATCTCTTCATATTTATTTCAGGAGGGAGTTTAAATAAGACTACTTTCTTTTTTTCTTCTATTTGCTCTTGAGGTTGTCTTATTATATTTCCTATTCTAGTTGTTTGCTTTCCAATGGATTTTAGACAAAGATTGGTACAATTATTTTGTTCTATTATGTGTGGTAGTAATTTTATTTTATGCATATGTTCACTGGGTGTAATTTTGTAAGGTGTTGTCCTGGTTTCAGATTTTTGCTCAGATTTTTCTTGAAAAGCTCCTTTAATTAGCAGAGCTTTCTCTGGGGGATGAATACTGGTAATGTTTTCTCCTTCACTGGTAGCGAATTCCTAGTATTGGGATTCTAAAGTGTTTATTTTAAAATCGGGAAATATTACATCTTTTTCTTTGAGGGTTTCAACTAACCAATCAAAGAAACCTATAGTTTGCTTATTTTTCTTTAGAAACCTTTTGTATTTTCTATGAATTATATCTATTAGATTTTGTCGAAATTCTTTTAAATACCAATTTCTGATCTCAGTATTATTATCTGATAAATAATCATTTCTTAGAGATTCATAATCTATCTTTTCCTCAGTTTGTAGGGTTAATATATCAAAGTCTAAGTCAGAGAAAGGCTGATTAGTTGAAGAACTAGTCTTAATGGGTTTATATTCAGGGATATGAATATTACTTCTTGTTCTTACTAATCCTTGAATTATGGGTTCGTGTGCTATTGAAGAAGTAGAATTTCTAGCTGGTATAATATTTTTCTTATTTGGTCTTACTGCTGTATCATCTTTAGTATTTTTTATTTTTGTTCTTCTATTATTGCTAAATCTTAATTCTATTTCTCCATCAGGATGTTCGATAATCTGCTCAGGGTTTTTATTAATAGGAACTCTATATTTCTGATTCTCATTTTGGATAGACCATGTTTTGGGTAATATCACTTGAGACCAATTTATGGATTTTGGTATAATAGTATTTGACTTTTCTAAATTAGTTTGGAAAAATATTGTGTTTCCTTTAGTATCAATATGTAATACATTTGGGTTTAAAGTATTCATAACTTTATAGCAAATTCTATATATTAAGGCTAGATTTTGTGATTCTGGGTTCATGTCGAATCCTTGGGTTTTTAGGTTAAGGGTTAGTACTTTGAGAATATTGGGATCACTTAAAGATACTGAATAGTTAGGAAAACAGTTAAAATAAACCGGTCCACTACATAAGCTTGATTCTACTATTCCTAGCAGTGAATCAGAAAATTGATTATGCCTATTATCTCTAAGACATAGGAGTATAGAATTGTTTAACCCTAGTCTTGTAAGAGGCTTTATAGCTATCTGTATTAGTCCTATATGTAGATATTTATATTCTTTCTTGATATGATATTGAATTATTTTCTCAGATAGCAATTGGAAATTTTCTTGTTCACTGTGAACAGATAAACTTTGTTCAACGGTTTTATAGCATAACCTATTTTTAGTTCAAAAGTTCCTCTCTTATAGACGTCAGTTACATGGACTTTTGGTATATTCCAGTTTTGAATTTGATTTTCTATATTATCAATCATAATTTCTTCTTTATTCTTTATTCTTAGAGTGCTACTAGATGATGCTAATACCCTATTAGATAGGTTCCTAATAAAATTTTCCATAGAGGTTACGGATGAATACTCTTTAGTCAACCTCTTACGTCTTTTGACCTCAGCAGCTCTCCCTGGCCTAAACGGTCCTTGACTGGGCGACGACAAGTTTCAACTCTCGGACTAACTCTCGTATGGCAGAATTTTTATTAGGTGCCTTACGTCTTAAGATAAAAACGTTATCCACTAACAGTCTTTGAATGAAGCTGGTTTATAAGAATATTTTATCATGGCTCTGATACCATTTGAAGCCGAGACCTAATTTCGAGTTTTTAATCATTACTCTATATTAATCTAAAAAATCCTACTAATGATTCCAATATAATATAACAAAAAGAGTATAATTACAACAACAGAAAATGGAGCTAGGTCTAATACAATCCAACTAGTATAAACAGTACCACGCAATTTAATATTAAAAATTAACTTAATTTGCATATTAACAGAAATACAAACTTACATAAGACAGATGCAAAAGCTGGTAAACAGCTTCCATTCATCAGGACAGTATGAAGGTAGGGAATTATAATTACAGTCACACATAGAAATATGATACAGAGAATTACAAATACAAATAGAGGTTACCCCGAAAGCACAACTTAGTATTAAGATGCAGCAAACTTTCGGTAGTAACTTGTAGTAGCTTAGGCAAATCCCAAAAGAGAGAAAGAGGATGAAGGCTAGAAAAGAGAAGAGCTAAGATTGGAGAGATCTCTAGAAAGTCTCTTTGAAATTTTTTCGATCTTTTTTCCAATGTCTTCTTTCTTCAACTTTCTTTCATTATATAGTGGTCGAGCTGCAGATGGATGGCTGGATGGAGCTTTGATCTTTACAGGTGGATGGCTGGATTGAGAGCGACCAGTAGGTGGCCGACAGGATTTGATTGGAGTGTCGGTGAAGCGAGATCTTTTGGACTAGAACGTCGGTGGAGCGAGACTGTTTTGGACTGAGGCGTCGGTGGAGCGAAACTGTTGTGCACTGGAGCGTCGGTGGAGCGAGACAGGTGGAGATTCTTTACTGTAGCTATCAGAATAGGTGGAGAATTTTTACTGTAGCTGTCGGGACAGGTAAGTACTTTTGCTAATGCTATTTTTATTTCGGGCTTCAGGTTATTCGGGTTTTTGAGAAAACTCGAACATGTTCTGGTTTTCGTATTCTTCAGTATCTTGTCGATCTTCTTCAATGTCTTCATTTTGTTGAGAAGATTCTCTTTCGGCTTCTTCTTCAAAGATTTGTAAGAGTTGTTTTTCCAACTCTTCTTTTGTTGCCTGGGGGTTTCGTTTTTTCATCTGTCGGATATATTCAGAGAGATTATATGGGTTTTCATGTTGTGATGATGATGGTTTAGGTATTTTCTGTAATATTATTTTGTCTGGGTTCAAACTATCTTTGTTTAACACATCCCACCATTTGATAAAAATCTTCTTTCCCAATCGAGGAATATATTCAAAATTATTTGTAGTATTTTCAGATATTTCATATTTCCATTTCATAATCCATGGTATCTGGTAGATGGTCATGAAATACAAATGGTAATCTATGTTGGGATCGTTCCCATTATATTCAACAAACCTTGCTTGAGATGCTTGCAAGCTTTCTGGTAGGATTTGGGATCTAGATTTCCAAATCATGAGCCAATTATAGAACCAATTTGGGAATATTTCAGTGATTGGTATTTTGAATTACAGAAACCATGTATGAGAATTATTGGGGTTTTGTATGGCAAATATCTTATGCCAGGCATCGATGTATTCAACATATCGAAAATATTTATTATAAAATTCTTGTGCCTGGAGTTTCTTTGCTCTAGAAGGGTCTGATCCCCATATGATAATATTTTTCTAATTTGCATTTTAGAATATGCCACTATATTTGTATTTTTTTGGTAATAATGAACCATGGAGATAGAGCCTGTTTCTAGTAATACAACCTCATACCATTCTCGGGTTTTATTCCCGTTTGAGGGATTGAGGTTTTTATGTAAGTATAGGTTGGCTACTATATTTGGGTTAAGCATAGCGTGTTCACTTTCTATTATTGAGTCTATCAAAAAGGTAGTTTCTTCAAACTGGGATTTTCCCGTCTAGGACATCTTTTTAGGAATGGGCGACTGAATAAAAACTGAAGTTGGAGAATATGTAGGTTGGATGGTAATAATAGCAAATAGCAAATAAATATGTATGTATGACAAATAATAATAAAATTTGAAAATAAAATATAAAGTATGAACCATGATGTTAAAAGTATGCCATGGGACCATGCCTTTTATTCCATGCGATTTTGCATCAAAATTTTTTCAGAGAAACAATAAAATAATACCCAAATGAGGTGTCCATCATTAGTGTGAAGTGGTATAAAGGAATGATAGGTGGCATAAAAGAATGGAAGGTGGTACAAATGACATGAGGTGGCTTAAAAAATTAAAATAAAAAGGGACACATGGTTTAACATGTGTCACAAGCAAAAAGGTTCTTCGTGATTATAAAAAGGCTTATTCCTCCTCATGAGCTTATTATCAAGCTCATCCAACAAGTAGCTCTTCTCTCTCTCCAACGTGAATTCTCTCTCTCTCTCTCCCTCTTATTTCTTTTTACTATTATTACTCTTTTATAATCATTATTTTCTCTTCCCCTCTTATGATATTAATAACGATGATATCATTATTCTCTCTAATTATGTTATCATCACCTCATAATACTATATTATCTATTCTCTCTCTCCCTCTTATTCTTTTTATTATTATTACTCTCTCATAATCATTATTTTCTCTTCCTCTCGCATGATATTAATAATGATGATATTATTATCTTTAAATATGTTATCATCACCTCATAATACTATATTATCTCTCTCTACCCCTCTCATATAAAGAATATAATTAAGTGAATTTTAGTTTTTCTCTCTTTTCCTTTCATAATATTAATTATAGTATCATTATTCTCTTTAATAATATTCATATCATCATCATTTCTTTATAATATTCTATTTATTAGTTTCTCATTCTCTCTCTATCTTCTCCTCTCATATAAAAACAAATTTTTATACTCACCTCTCTATCTCTTCCCTGCCCATATTAATGCTATAATATCCTTATTCCACTAAATTAGAATAATTTTATTAAAGATAGTAAATAAAATTTTGATGATGTAGAGACCATGTGTTATAAATTAGAGTATGGATAAAATGATAGATAATATCACAATCTTATACAAAAAATTTAAACCACACCTTTCCTTATATTTTTTATATACTCATAACTACAATATTCCCACAAAAATAACACTATTCCATAAAAATAGTATTACTAGAATTTTGATTCTATTACCTCTATGAACATATTTTATATACATACTCGTTTTATAGAAACTTATTAATCTATTTTTCTGTACCGGTAGCCGTAAGCCAGTAATCCCAATTTTGCTCTGACAATAGTAACACATCTCGTGATATATAAAGGTAAGTGATATCATCCTCCTGAAAAATAGTCTATTTTTAAAATAATGATATTTCAGTCCATCATCTTTATTTTATAAGTTTTATACGTAAGTGACCTCATTGTCTTGAAAAATAATCTATTTTTAATAAAAGTGTGATATTTCTTTCTACTGTTTTTTAATATTTAGACATTGTAAAATTCATGTACAAATGACTTCCTCATTATTTAAAAAACTGATGTTTTTGCACTTGATTGTAGCATGGCCTGATTATTTGCAATAAATTGTGATAATTTCATATTTAATTTTGGATTCCCATAAGGGTTATTCTATTGATACTAGACTATTGTCATGTTAGATTTCAAGAATATCCTTTAGAACGACCACCTTTCATAAAGTATTGCCAAAATATTTGACTGGTTACTTACAGATATTTCAATGAAAGTGATTGTTTAACTTGCTTCAAGTGAATTCCTATTAATGATTTAAATGATACTTTTCATATATGATGTTGATGTTTTCTGAGGTTAAAAAAAATTCAGAGATAATTTAAGTATATTTGGACCTATCCGGGACGTTGGTGGGGTATTTGGACTCATCCGGTACGCCGGTGAGGTATGATTGGACCTACAAGTATTATTTTGGGCCCCTCCAAGACGCTGGTGAGATATTTGGACTCATCCGGGACCCTGGTGAGGTATGATAGGACCTACAGGGATTGTTTGGACCTATCTTATTATGTTGGTAGGGTTTGTTTGGACTCATCTGGTACGCCAGTGAGGTATGATTGGACCTGCTGAGATTATTTGGACCCATCCAAGACACTAGTGCGATATATAAGTGACCTACTTGGGATGCCAGTAGGGTATTTTGTGAAATCTTTTAAATGATGCATCTCTGTTAAAATGTTGATATGCATTTCCATCATTTGGATTATGTTTAATTGTGTATTTCTGAAAGTAAATCTGTTATTTCATAAATGTTTTTGCTCAAAGTTCCTCTTCAGGTTGTTTTTAATATAAATTCTTTAGAAAACATTTATATCTTCCAACTATGATTATTTTTAAGACTATGATGATCACTTATTGAGTAGTAAAGCTCATCAAACTATTATGAATCCTTTTAAGAGTAATGACAATCTTTTCATACAACAGGAGTAAATGATAATCAAGATCAAATAATTTTGTAACATTTGGTTCTATCAAAATTGTAAAATCTTCATTGTTGAAAATGTACTTTGTACAGTTGGAAAACTTTTGTATGAACTTTCCTGTTAATATGTGTTATGAGTAGACTTTGTACGAACTCTTCGAAATGGAAAAATATCTAGCCTTCATGTTAATACCAGTTGTGAGCCGACTTTGTATAGATTCAAATTACATTATTTGATGCAATACAAATATACAAGTAGGAATTTTAAATTTATTCTATATATAGATAGTATAAAAATGGCTTGTCGCACCTCAAGATTGTTAATGTACTTGGGGTGTGACAATAAGACATTTAGCGAAAAATCTTTTGCCCCATGATGGGTGCCAAACTGTTTACCACGGAAAATCAAAGCGATCTATGGATGTAGATGACTCTGATTTGACACTTAAAACTGATGAAAAATGAAGGAAAAAAAATGGTAAAGAGCGTGGGAACAATCGAATTCAGATCTGAGATAATATCTGCCTAGAAAGAGCAGATCTGCTCTCAGATCTGTGGCGGAGCCAGCATGATCCGAAGCATTACAAAATACGATTTTTCAATCAAAACAAATCTAAACTAGATCAAAACAAATAAATAAAATAAAATAAAGAAAAATTAAAGGAGAATAAGTACCTGACCGGGCCTGATAGCCCAGGACTCCCGAGCTCAACCGTATCAGAACCGGTTCCTCTTGCCCTTCTGGTCCAGATGTTGATCAGCAAGTCTCTAGTTTGTGTCCTAAGGGTAGATCTGGGGTTTCTCTCGGGGGGACTAAGGCTTCCTGAGGCCATTTCCAGGGTTTTCTCTTCCGTAACTCCCTCAAGTTTTCCATGTCTATCTCTTCTGTTTCTTTTTTTCCGCTAGGGTTTTTCTCTCTCTAGAGTTTCTTTTTCTGAAATTCCCATGTTTCTCTCTCCATCTCCCTCTAAATGGCCTGAAAAGATGCTAAAAGGGGGGGAAGATTTGTTGGGGAAAATATCTTCCCGTAACCAACCAGCGAACTAAGTCAAAAATGGTTTTTTAGCGGTCTCGGATCTAGGCGACACGGGTCGTAATGCCCGGGCGGCACGGGTCGTGATTCTTGGGCGGCACGGGTTGTGTCGCTCGGGCAGCACGGGTCATGTAACACACACCAATTTTTGTCAAAATTGATATTTTTCACTTCTGGTATGTTACTCATCCTGTTGTGAAGCTCTTTGAGAAAATTTGGGTCAAAATAAACTTTTGTTCTTTTTTTAATGATTTTTAATGTAAAAGAGGGCATTTTCAAAAATCAGGGCCAAAACAGGGTTCCTGCAGGATTATGGGCGGGCCAACTAGTTCCAAATCACGAAGAATGTGAACTATGGATTTTGGTTTACTAGGTTAAGTGTGGCCCTAAGGGTTCTAGAAGCCACGTAATTTGCAAAACTTAAAATGCGGTGTCTACAGTTGCCTTTCTTTGGTTAGGGGACACACCAACTAATCCCCCCAAGTTCTTGCGCTCACCGAGCTCACTCACCTAGGGCATTTTCCTCCTAGAGTTTTCGGCGTGAGATGGTTACGAGTTACACAAGCTTAAAACTCGAGTTGGATTTTCTTGCCTTACCACTTAATTTCAGCGGTTTTCACAATTTGAATTTTTAACCCTGGCTTTTTTATTGATCTCTTTAGTGTTGCCTAAGGCTGTCTATAGGGAAAAGCTTTCTATAAGAAGAGACTTGTCCGACAGAATCCAAAGTCAGAGACGAGGTAATAACGCGACAATCGTGACAAACGGAGTATTCATCATATACGGGTGTCCAAGCTCCATTGTTTTAGAAAATGTTTTTAAAATTTTGAAAGTAAGGGGAGATTTGAAAATAGAACCCTGAGCTGGGACAGGTTATGATTTTAACAAAGAAATTAAAGGTTATGAAAACACAAGACATATAGTGAAAAATCTTTTGCCCCACGGTGGGCACCAAACTGTTTGCCACATAAAATCGAAGCGATCTACGGATGTAGATCACTTTGATCTAAAACTTTAAACTGATGAAAATAAAGGAAATAAAATGGTAAAGTGTGTGGGAAAAATCGAATTCAGATCTGAGATCAGATTTGCCTAGTTAGAGCAAATCAGCTCTCAAATCTGTGGCGCAACCAGCATGATCCAAAGCATTTCAAAATAAGATTTTTCAATAAAAAAATCAAAATCCGATCAAAAAAAATAAATAAAATAAAATAAAGAAGAAATGATAGGAGAATGAGTACCTGACAGGACCGGATGGTCCAGGAGCCCCAAGCCTTCTGGAACTCACCCGTATTAAAACCAGTTCCTCTTGCCCATCTGGTCCAGATGACGCTCAGCAAGTCTCTGTAGATCTGGTGTGTGTCCTAAGGGTAGACCTGGGGTTTCTCTCTGGGGGCGAAGGCTTCCTAATGCAATTGCCAGGGTTTTCTCTCCTGTAACTCCCTCAGGTTTTTCATGTCTATCTCTTATGTTTCTTTTTCACTGCTAGGGTTTTTCTCTCTCTAGCATTTCTTTTTCTCAAATCCCCATGTTTCTCTCTCTGTCAGCCTCTAAATGGTCATGAAAAGATGCTAAAAGGGTGCGAAAATTTGTTGGGGAGAATATCTTCCCGTAACCAACCAGCAAACTTTGTCAAAAATGCGTTTTAGAAGTCCTGGATCTAGGCGGGTAGTGTCACCTGGAGGCATGCCCCATGTCTCACAGACCAAATTTGTTTCGAAATTGATATTTTTCAATTCTGATGTGTTCATCAGCCTCTTGAGAAGCTCTCAGAGAAAATTTGGGTCAAAAAATAAATTTTGACTATTTTTAATGATATTTGTGGTAAAAGAGGGCATTTGCAGAAATCTAGGTCAAAACTAGGTTTCTGCAGGGTTTTGAGCAGACCAAATTATTCCAAATCATGAGGTGGCATATGTGAACTATGGCTTTGTGTTTACTAGGTTAAGTGCGGTCTTACGGGGTCAAGAAACAACAGAATGTACCAGATTTAAAATGGGGTGTCTACAATTGCCCTTATTTGGTTCTCCCTGTCCTTTGGGAGACAGGTGAGTGGCAAAGAAGTAGACACCTTCGCATTCCCTATCCTTTGAGGGGCAGGTGAGTTTCAAAGATAAAGCAGACATTTTAAATTTCGTCGAGAAGTCATGTGGTCAAGGGGCACACTAACTAATCCCTCCAAGTCATCGCGCTCACTGAGCTCACCCACCTAGGGTATTTTCCACCTTGGGTTTTCAGCGTGAGATGTCGACGATTTACACAAGATTGAAACTTGAGTTGGATTTTCTGGCCATGCCACTTAATTTCAAGGATTTTTTTCAATTGGAATTTTTAACCCTTGCATTTTCTTTGATCTCCTTAGTGTTTTCTAAGGCTGTCTATAGAGATAGGAAGAGACTTGTCTGACCGAATCCAAAGTGAGAGAAGAGGCAACAACGTGGCAATCGTGGTAAATGCGGTATTCATCATATACCAGTGTCCAGGCTCCTTCGATTTAGAAATTTTTTTGGAAATTTTAAATCACTCTGATTTGACTGGGCCGGGTGGTCCAGGACTTGCAAGCCTTCTAGGGCTCGCCCGTATCAAAACGGGTTCTTCTTGCCCTTCTGGTCCATTTGTCGAACACCAAGTCTTTAGTAGATTTGGTTTGTGTCCCAAGAATAGATCTGGGGTTTCTCTAAGGGGCCTAAGGCTTCCTAACGCAATTTTCAAGGTTTCTCTCATGTAACTTCCTCAGGTTTTTCATGTCTATCGCTTCTGTTTCTTTTTCTCTGCTAGGGTCTTTCTCTCTCTAGCATTTCCTTTTCTCAAATCCCCCTGTTTCTCTCTCTGTCCCCCTCCCCCTCTAAATGATCTCGAAATGAATCTAAAAGGGCGACGGGGGGGGGGGGGGGGGGGGAATTTGTTGGGGAGAATATCTTCCTGTAACCAACCAACAAACTCAATAAAAAATGTGTTTTATGGGTCTTGGATCTGGGTGACATGGGTCGTGCTGCCCGAGAGGCACAGGTCGGTTGCATGGGAGGCACAGCCCGTGTCATAGACACCAATTTTTTTTGAATTTGATATTTTTTATATCTGTGTGTTCCTTAGTCTCTTGTGAAGCTGTCAGAGAAAATTTGGGTCAAAAAGGATTTTTTTTACTATTTTTAATGATTATTTTGGTAAAAGAGGGCATTTACAGAAATCCGGGCCAAAACAGGGTTTCTGGGTGGCCAACTGGTTCCGGATCACGAGGTAGGCTATTCGAACTATGGATTTGGGCATTCTAGGTTACGTGTGGTCCTTAGGGTGCAGTAAAGCACATAATTTGCCTAATTTAATATAGGGTATCTACAGTTGCCCATCTTTGACACTACTTGTCCTTCGGGGTACAGGTCAGTGGCAAAGTAGTAGACAATTTGGCATCCCCTGTCCTTCGAGGGGCAAGTAAATATCAAAGATAAAGCAGATATTTTAAATTTTATCCCGAAGTCAAGTGGTCAAGGGGCACACCAACTAATCCCTCCAAGTCATTGCGCTCACCGAGCTCACCCACCTAGGGCATTTTCCTCCTAGGGTTTTCGGCGTGAGATGTTCACAAGTTACACAAGCTTGACATTCTAGGTGGATTTTCTGGCCATGCCACGTAATTTCAGGGGTTGTCACAATTTAAATTTTTAACCCTGGCATTTTTCTTTGATCTCCTTAGTGTTTCCTAAGGCTGTCATTAGGGAAAGGCTTCCTATAGGAAGAGACTTGTCTGACTGAGCTAGAAGTGAGAGACGAGGTAGCAACTCGGCAATCATGGCAAACACGGTATTCATCATATACGGGTGTCCAACCTCATTCATTTTAGAAAATGTTTTAGAAATTTTGAATGTAAGGGGAGATTTGATAATAGAACCCAGAGCAGGGACAAGTTATGATTTTAACAAAGAAATTAAAGGTTTTGAAAACACAAGACATATAGTGAAAATTTTTTTGACTCACGGTGGGCACAAAACTGTTTACCACGCAAATCGAAGCGATCTGCAGTTGTAGATCACTCTGATCTAACACATCAAGCTGATGAGAAATGAAGGAATTAAGATGGTAAAGCGCATGGGAACAATAGAAAACAGATCTAAGATCAGATCTGCCTAAAAAAAGAAGATCTTCTCTCAAATCTGTGGCGGAGCCAGCATGATCCAAAACATTTCAAAATACGATTTTCAATCAAAACAAATCAAATTTAGATCCAAACAACTAATAAAATAAATTTCAGAAGAAATGACAGGAGCATGAGTATCTGACTAAGCCGGATGGCCCAAGAATCTAGGCCTTTTGCGGCTCGCGTGTATCAGAACTGGTTCATCTTGCCCTTCTAGTCCAAATGTCGATCACCAAGTCTCCGGTAGATCTGATCGATGTCCTAAGGGTAGATCTAGGGTTTCTCTCTGGGGGCTAAGGCTTCCTGACACAGGTTAGAGGGTTTTCTCTACTGTAACTCCCTCTGATTTTTCATGTCTATCTCTTTTGTACAATTTTTTTTGCCTGGGTTTTTCTCTCTCTATCATTTCTTTTTCACAAATCCCCCTGTTTCTCTCTCCATCCCCCGCTAAATGGTCCCGAAAAGATGCTAAAAGGGGGGGAAGATTTTTTGGGGAGAATATCTTCTCGTAATCAACCAGCAAACTCAGTCAAAACCACGTTTTAGAGGTCTCGAATCTTGGCAACATGGGTCGTGTCGCCTGGGCGGCATGTCCCATGTCTCACACACTAATTTTTTCAAAATTGATATATTTCACCTCTGGTGTGTTCCTTGGCTTTTTGTGAAGCTCTTAGAGAAATTTTTGGTCAAAACAGATTTTTTTTCTATTTCTAATGATTTTATTGGTAAAAGAGGGCATTTACAAAAATCTGAGTCAAAACAGGGTTTCTCCAGGGTTCTGGGCTATCCAACTAGTTCCGGATCACGAGGAAGGCTATGTGAACTATGGATTTAGGTTTACTAGGCTAATTGTAGTTCTAAGGGTTCAAGAAACCTCAAAATTTGCCAGATTAAAATTGGGTGTCTATAGTTTCCCTTCTTTGGCACTAACCTGTCCCTTCGAGGGACAGGTGAGTGCCAAAGAAGTCGACACTTTGGCGTTCCCTATCCTTCGAGAGGGGAAACGTCAAAGATAAAGCAGACAATTTAAATTTCATCCAGAAGTCGCGTGGTTAAGGGGAACACCAACTAATCCCTCCAAGTCATTACGCTCACCGAGTTCACCAACCTAGGGCATTTTCCTTCGAGGGTTTTCACCGTGAGATGTTGCCGAGTGACACAAGCTAGAAACTCGCGTTGGATTTTCTGCCATGCCACTAATTTTAGGGGTTTTCACAATTTGAATTTCTAACCCTGACATTTTCTTTGATCTCCTTAGTGTTTCCTAAGGTTGTCTGTAGGGAAAGGCTTTCATTAAGAAGAGACGTATCAGGTCGAATCCAAAGTGCGAGACAAGACAGCAACGCGGCAATCACGGCAAATGCGGTATTCATCATATACGAGTGTCCAAGCTCCTTCGTTTTAGAAAATGTTTTAGAAATTTTGAAAGTAGGAGGAGATTAGAAAATAGAACCTAGAGGAGGGACAAGTTAGATTTTAATAAAGAAATTAAAGGTTTGAAAACACAAGACATATAGTGAAAAATCTTACCCCACGGTGTGCGCTAAACGATTTACCGCGCAAAATCGAAGCGATATGCTGATGTAGATCACTTCAATCCGACACTTTCAACTGTTGAAAAATGAAGGAAATAAAATTGTAAAGAGCGTGGGAAAAATCGAATTTAGATCGGAGACCAGATTTGCCCAGAAAGAGCAGATCTACTCTCAGATTTGTGGCGGTGCCAGCCTGATCCAAAGCATTTCAAAATACGATTTTTCACTCAAAACAAATAAAAATCTGATTAAAAAAAATCAATAAAATAAAATAAAGACGAAATGAAAGGAGAATGAGTACCTGACCGTGTCGGATGACCCAGGACTCTCGAGCCTTCTGGGACTCGCACGTATCAGAACCGGTTTCTCTTGCCCTTTTGGTCCAGATGTCGATTAGAAAGTCTCTGGTAGATTTGGTTGAAAGTCTCTGGTAGATTTGGTGTTTCTCTCAGGGGCCTGAGGCTTCCTGATGCAATTTTCAGGGTTTTCTCTTATGTACCGTCCTCAGGTTTTCCATGTCTATCTGTTATGTTTCTTTTTCTCTGCTAGGGTTTTTCCCTCTCTAGCATTTCTTTTTCTCAAATCCAACTATTTCTCTCTCCGACCCCCTCTAAATGGTCCCGAAAAGTTGCTAAAAGGGGGGGAAAAATGTTGGGGAGAATATCTTCCTAAAACCAACTAACAAACTCAGTCAAAAACACGGTTAAGGAGCCTCGAATCTGGGTGACACGGGTTGTGCCGCCCAGGCTGCACGGGTCGGTCGCATGGGCGGCACACCATGTGTCGTACACACCAATTTTTTTCAAAATTGATATTTTTTACCTCTCTGTGTTCCTCAGCCTCTTGGGAAGCTCTCAGAGAAAATTTGGGTCAAAAAATAGAATTTTACTATTTTTAATTATTGTTTTAGCAAAAGAGGGCATTTAGAGAAATCTGGGTCAAAACCGGGTTTCTACAGGGTTCTGGGCAGGCCAACTGGTTCCGGATCACAAGGTAGGCTATTCGAAATATTGATTTCGGTTTACTATGTTAAGTGTGGTTCTAAGGGTTCAAGAAACCACAGAATTTGCCAGATTTAAGAGAGGGTGTCTACAGTTGCACATCTTTGGCACTACACGTCCTTCGGGGGGCAGGTGAGTGGCAAAGTAATAAGTACTTTGGCGTTCCCTGTCCTTCGACGGGCAGGTGAATGTGAAAGATAAAGAAAACATTTTAAATTTCGTCTTGAACTAACGTAGTCAGAGGACACACTAACTAATCCCTCAAAGTCATTGCAGTCATCGAGCTCACCCACCTAGGGCATTTTCCTCCTAGGGCTTTCGACTTGAGATGTTGACGAGTTACACAAGCTTGAAACTCGAGTTGGATTTTCTGGCCATGCCACTTAATTTCAGGGGTTTTCACAATTTAAATTTTTAACCCTGGAATTTTTCTTTGATCTCCTTAGTGTTTCCAAGGGCTGTATAAAGGGAAGAGACTTTCTATAGGAAGAGACTTGTCTGATCGAATTCAAAGTGAGATACGAGGTAGCAACACAGCAATCGTGGCAAACGTCATAATCATTATATACGGGTGTCCAAGGTCCTTCGTTTTAGCAAATATTTTAGAAATTTGTAAAAGTAATTTGAAAATAGAACCCAGAGCAAGAATAGGTTACGATTTTAACAAAGAAGTTAAAGGTTTTGAAAACACAAGACACATATAGTGAAAAATATTTTGCCCCACAGTGGGCGCCGAACTGTTTACTGTGCAAAATCGAAGCGATCGGCGGATGTAGATTACTCTAATCTGACACTTTAAACTGATGAAAAATGAAGGAAATATCATTATAAAGAGCGTGGGAACAATCGAATTCAGATATGAGATCAGATCTGCCCAGAAAGAGCTGATCTGCTCTCAGATCTGTGGCAGAGCCAGTATGATCCAAACCATTTCAAGGTATGACTTTTCAATCAAAACAAATCAAAACAAATAAATAAAATAAAATAAAGTAGAAATGAAACGAGATTGAGTATTTGACCAGACCGGATAGCCCAGGACTCTCGAGCCTTCTGGGGCTCGCCCGTATGAGAACCGGTTCCTCTTGCCCTCCTGGTTCATATGTCGATCAGTAAGTCTCTGGTAGATCTGGCCTATGTCCCATGGGTAGATCAATGGTTTCTCATAGGGGGCTAAGGCTTCTTGACGCAATTTCCAAGGTTTTGTCTCCAGTTACTCCCTCAGGTTATGTCTATCTTTATGTTTCTTTTTCTCTGCTAGGGTTTTTCTCTCTCTAGCATTTCTTTTTCTCAAATCCCCTTGTTTCTCTCTCCGTCCCCCTCTAAATGGTCCCAAAAAGGTGCTAAAAGGGGGGGAAAGTTTTTTTGGGAGAATATCTTCCCATAACCAACCAGCAAACTCAGTCAAAACACGTTTTAGGGGTCTCGGATCTGAACGGCACGGGTAGGTCGCACGGGAGGCACAACCTGTGTCGCACCCACCAATTTTGGTTGAAATTGATATTTTTCACTTTTGTGTGTTCCTCAATCTATATTGAGTCTCTCAGAGAAAATTTGGGTCAAAATGGATTTTTTTACTTTTTTTAATGAGTTTTCTTGGTAAAAGAGGGCATTTAAAGAAATCTGGGTCAAAACAGGGTTTCTGCAGGGTTCTAGGAAAGCCAATTTGTTCCAGATCACGAGGTAGGCTATTCAAAGTATGGATTTGGGTTTACAAGGTTAAGTGTGGTCCTAAGGGTACAAGAAACCATAGAATTTGCCAGATTTAAAATAGGGTGTCTACAATTGCCCCTCTTTGGCACTACTTGTCCTTCGGGGGACAGGTTAGTGGCAAAGTAGTAGACACTTTAGCTTCTGCTGTCCTTCGAGGGGCAGGTGAATGTCAAAGATAATGCAAACATTTTAAATTTCGTCCTGAAGTCACGTGGTCAGGGTGCACACCAACTAATCCCTCCATCACATTGCGCTCACCGAGCTCACCCACATAAGGCATTTTCCTCTTAGGGTTTTTGGCATGAAATGTTGACGATTTACACATGCTCGAAAATCAAGTTGGATTTTCTAACCATGCCACTTAATTTTAGAGGTTTTCACAATTTAAAATTTTAACCCTGGCATTTTTCTCTGATCTCCTTAATGTTTCTTAAGGCTGTCAATAGGGAAAGGCTCTCTATAGGAAGAGACTTGTCTGCTGAATCCGAAGTGAGAGACGCGGCAGCAACTCGGCAGTCACAACTAATGCGGTATTCATCATATATGGGTGTCCAAACTCCTTCGTTTCAGAAATTTTTTTAGATATTTTGAAAGTAAGGGAAGATTTGAAAATAGAACCCAGAGCAGGGATAGGTTACCAATTTAACAAAGAAATTAAAGGTTTTGAAAAAACAAGACATATAGTGAAAAATCTTTGCCCCACTGTGGCCGCAATACTGTTTTCCATACAAAATTGAAACGATCTGTGGATGTAGATCACTCTAATCTAACACTTCAAAGTGATGAGAAATGAAGGAATTAAAATGGAAAAGCACGTGGGAACAATTGAATTCCGATCTGAGATCACATCTGCCTAGAAAGAGAGGATCTGCTCTCAAATCTTTGGCAGAGCCAGCGTGATCCAAAGCGTTTCAAAAGACGATTTTCAATCAAAACAAATCAAAATCGGATCAAAACAAATAAATCAAATAAAATAAAGAAGAAATGAAAGGAGAATGAGTACCTGACCAGGCCGGATGGCGTAGGACTCTCGTGCCTTTTGGGGCTCGCCCGTATCAGAGCTGGTTCCTCTTAGCTTCTGGACGAGATGTTGATCAGCAAGTCTTTGGTAGATGGGGGTCTGTGTCCTAAAGGTAGATCGAGGGTTACTCTCTGGGTGTTAAGGCTTTCTGACACAATTTCCAGGGTTTTATTTACTGTAACTCCCTCTGATTTTCCATGTCTATCTCTTCTGTGTCTTTTTCTCTGCTAGGGTTTTTCTCTATCTATCATTTCATTTTCACATATCCCCCTATTTCTCTCTCTGTCCCCCTCTAAATCGCCCCAAAAAGATGCTAAAAAGGGGGGAAGATTAGTTGGAGAGAATAAATTATTGTAACCAACCAGCAAACTCAGTCAAAAACGTGTTTTAGAGGTCTCAGATATGGGTGACACATGTCGAGTCGCCTGGGCGGCATGTCCCATGTCGCACACACTAGGTTTTGTCGAAATTGATATTTTTCACTTTTGATGTGTTTCTTAGCCTCTTGTGAAGCTCTTAGAGAAACTTTGGGTCAAAATGGATGTTTTTACTATTTTTAATGATTTTACAGATAAAAGAAAGCAATAACAAAAATTTGGGTCAAAATAGGGTTTCTGTAGGGTTCTGGGCTTTCCAACTGTTCCGGATCACGAGGTAGGCTATGTGAACTACGGATTTTGGTTTATTAGATTAAGTGTAGTTCTAAGGGTTCAAGAAACCCCAGAATTTGCCAGATTTAATGGGGTCTCTACAGTTTCCCCTCTTTGATACTCCCTGTCTTTCGAGGGACAGGTGACTGGCGAAGAAATAGACACTTTGGCGTTCCCCGTCCATCGAGGGGAAGGTAAACGTCAAAGATAAAGCAGATACTTTAAATTTCATCCTGAAGTAGTGTGGGCAAGGACACACCAACTAATCCCTCCAAGTCATTGTGCTCACTGAGCTCACCCATCTAGGGCATTTTTCTCCTAGGGTTTTCTGCGTGAGATATCGACAAGTTACACAAGCTTGAAACTCAAGTTGGATTTTCTAGCCATTCCCCTTTAATTTCAGAGGTTTTCACAATTTAGGAATTTTGAAAGTTGGGGGAGATTCAAAATAGTCCCCGGAGCAGGGACAGGTTACAATTTTAACAAAGAAATTAAAGGTTTTGAGAACACAAGACATATTGTGAAAAATCTTTTCCCCCATGGTGGGCGCCAAACTCTTTACCGCACAAAATCAAAGCTATTAGCGGATGTAGATCACTCTAATCTGACACTTTAAATTGACGAAAAATGAAGGAAATAAAATTGTTAAGAGCGTGGGAACAATCGAATTCAGATCTGAGATCAGATTTGCCCAGAAAGAGCATATATGCTCTCTATCTGTGGCGGAGACAGCATAATCCAAAGCATTTCAAAATATGATTTTTAAATCAACACAAGTCAAAATCAAATAAATAAATAAACAAATAAATAAATAAATAAAATAAAATAAAGAAGAAATGAAAAGAGAATGAGTACTTAGCTTGGCCGGATGGCCCAGGACTCCCGAGCCTTCTGGAGCTCGCCCATATCAAAACTGGTTCCTCTTGCACTTCTTCTCTAGATGTCGATCAGCTAGTCTCTGGTATATCTTGTCTATGTTCTAAGGGTAGATCTGGGGTTTCCCTCAGGGACTAAGGCTTCCTGACGTAATTTCCAGTATTTTCTCTCCTCTAACTCCGTCAAGTTTTTCATGTCCATCTCTTCTGTTTCTTTTTCTCTGCTAGGGTTTTTCTCTCTCTAGCATTTCTTTTTCTTAAATCCCCTTCATTCTCTCTCTGTTCCCCTTTAAATGGTCTCGAAAAGAAGCTATAACGGGGGGAAAATTTGTTGGGGAGAATATCTTCCCGTAACCAACCAGCAAACTCAGTCAAAATGCATTTTAGAGGTCTCAGATCTGGGTGACACGGGTCTTGTCGTCTAAGGCTGGGCAGAACACCCCATGTTGTACTCACTTATTTAGTGTTTTCCTCGGACTCTTGTTAAGCTCTCGATGAAAATTTGGGTCGAAACAAATTTTTTTACTATTTTTAATGATTTGTTTGGTAAAACAGGGTATTTATAGAAATCTGGGGGGGTTCTGTAGGGTTCTGGGCAAACCAACTAGTTCCTGATCACGAGGTAGGTTATGTGAACTATTGATTTAGGTTTACTTAGTTAAGTGTGGTCCTAAGGGTTGAATAAACCACAGAATTTGCCATATTTAAAATGGGGTGTCTACAGTTCCCCCTCTTTGGCACTTTCTGTCCTTCGAGGGACAGGTAAGTGGCAAAGAAGTAGACACTTTGGGGTTCCCTTTCCTTCTAAGGGCAGGTGAACGTCAAAGATAAAGAAGACATTTTAAATTGTGTCCTGAAGTCACGTGGTTAGGGGGCACACCAACTAATCCCTCCAAGTCATTGCGCACACCGAGCTTACTCACCTAGGGCATTTTCCTCTTGAGGTTTTCGGCATGAGGTGTCGGCAAGTTACACAAGCTTGAAACGCGAGTTGGATTTTTTTGTCATATCACTTAATTTCAGGGGTTTTCACAGTTTGAATTTTTAACCCTTAAATTTTCTTTGATCTCCTTAGTTTTTCCTAAGGCTATCTATAGCGAAAGGCTTTATGTACTTGTCTGGGAGAATCTGAAGTTAGACATGAGGCAGCAACGCCGCAATCACGGCAAATGCAGTATTCATCATATACGAGTGTCCGTGGTCCTTCGTTTTAGAAAATGTTTTAGAAATTTTGGTGGTAGGGGGAGATTTGAAAATAGTACACGGATCAAGGACATGTTACGATTTTTACAAAGAACTTAAAGGTTTTGAAAGCACAAGACAAATTGTGAAAAATTGTTTGCCCCACGGTTGGCGCCAAACTGGTTACCGCGCAAAATCGAAGCGATCAGCTAATGTAGATTACTCTGATCTGACACTTTAATGAGATGAAAAATGAAGGAAATAAAATAGTAAAGAGCATGGGAACAATCGAATTTAGATCTGAGATCAGATCTGCCCAGAAAGAGCAGATCTGCTCTCAGATCTGGGACGAAGCCTGCATGATCCAAAGCATTTCAAAATACTATTTTTCAATCAAAACAAATCAAAATCTGATCCAAACAAATAAACAAAATACAACGAAGAAGAAATGAAAGGAGAATGAGTAGGTGATCGGGCCGGATGGACCAGGACACCCGGGCCTTCTAAGGCTCGCCCGTATCAGAACCAGTTCCTCTTGCCCTTCTGGTCTAGATGTTGATTAGCTAGTCTCTGGTAGATCTGATCTATGTCCTAGTGGTAGATCTGGTGTTTCTCTCAAGTGAACGTCAAAGATAAAGCTGACATTTTAAATTTCGTCTTGAGGTCACGTGGTCAGGGGGCACACCAATTAATTCGTGCACGTCTTTGCGCTCACCGAGCTCACCCACCTAGGACATTCTCCTTACAGGGTTTTCACTGTCAGATGTCGATGTGTTACACAAGCTTGAAACTAGAGTTGGATTTTCTTGTCATGCCACTTAATTTCTAGGGTTTGCACAATTTGAATTTTTAACCCTGGCATTTTTTTTTATCTCCTTAGGTTTCCTAAGGCTATCTATAGGAAGAGACTTGTGTGACAAAATCCGAAGTGAGAGATGAGGCAGAAACGCGGCAATCGCTGCAAACGCGACATTCATCATATACAGGTGTCCAACCTCCTTCAATTTAGAAAATGTTTTAGAAATTTTGAAAGTAGAGGGAGATTTGAAAATAGAACCCAGAGAAGGGACATGTTACGATTTTAACAAAGAAATTAAAGGTTTTGAAAACACAAGACATATAGTGAAATTTTGAAAAGAGAAAGATATTTTGAAAAACAAGGTTGGTTAGCGGTTTTAACTCCTGCAACCATAGAGTCCTCTAAGCAGTTTACCTTCATGCAATGATGGACCATACACCCGACCCTTTTACGTCATACAGGGATGGACGTTTGAACAAGGTGGTTGTGCCTTGAACACATTGAACAGGGTGGTTGTGCCCTGAACAATATTGACCAGGTTGATTGTGCCCTGAGCACATTCGACATTTTAAGTCATACCGGGCTAGATGTTACCCGTCTCAGCTCTTTTACGTCACAAGAGTTTGACGTTGAACTGGATATACCCGACCTTTAGTGTCATATGGGGCTAGACATTTGAACAGGGTGGTTATGCCCTGAACACATTGAACAAGCTGGTTATGCTCTGCACACATCCGACATTTTACATCATACCGGGCTAAACGTTACCTGTCTGAGCTTTTTAACGTTATACAAGTTTGACGTTTTTCTTGTCTCGGCTTTTTAACGTTATACAAGTTTGACGTTTTTCCTGTCTCCGCTCTTTAACGTTATACGAGTTTGACGTTTTTTCGGTCTCGGCTCTTTAACATCTCACGAGTTTGACGTTTTTCCTGTCTCGACTCTTTAACGTCTCACGAGTTTGACGTTTTCCTGTCTCGATTCTTTAACGTCGCACGAGTTTGATGTTTTTCCTTTCTTGTCTTTGCTCTTTAACGTCGCAGGAGTTTGACGTTTTTATTTTCTCGGCTCTTTAAGAGTTTGACGTTTTTCCTGTGCCGGCTATTTAACGTCCTCGTGCGACGTTTTTTCATGTCTCAGCTCTTTAATATCGCACGAGTTTGACGTTTTTCTTGTCTCGGCTCTTTAACGCCACACGAGTTTGGCGTTTTTCCTATCTCGGCTCTTTAACGTCGCACAAGTTTGACATTTTTAATGAAACAGGGTGGTTGTACCCTGAATTGGACTTTGGTTGGCAGTTTAGGCTCATGCCACCAAGGAGTGTTTTTGTTTTTTTGAATTGTTTTGAAATTTTCTTGAAAGTTGGTTGGTAGTTTAGGCTCATGTCACCGAGGAGCGAAAGATTTGTTGGCAGTTTAGGCTCAGGCCATTGAGGAGCATATGGAATTTTTTTTGGAAGTTTTTTGTTTATTTGGAAAGATTGGTTGGCTGTATAGGCTCATGCCACCGGGGAGAGAGAGCCTTTAAAACTTTTGAAAAAAAATATTCTTTCAAAGTGTAGGTTTTTAAAAAAACGCAAAATTGACCCTAAGGGCTCGTATCTCGAGCGAGGTCATTTTTGTCCAAACCGTTTTTTTTTTTAAAACCCAAAAATTGACCCCAGGGGCTCAAATCTTTAGTGAGGGATAGTTTTGTCCAAAAAAAACTTGGGCGACATTACTGGTGTCGCCTGGGCGGCACAAGTGGTGTCGCCTAAGTTTGGGCGATATGCATAGTGTCACCTAAAGAAAACACCCCCTTTTTTATTCTTTGATTAAATGAGGTGGGCGACAGGGTCGTGTCGCCCGAGCAGCACGAGGCGTGCCGCCCATATGCAATTTTTTTGTTTTTTTAATAAATGAGGTTTTTGATGGCACGTCTCGTGCCGCTCAAGGGTGACACGGACCGTGTTGCTTGGGCGCAATAAAGATTTTTTTTTTCTTTATAACTGAGGTGGGCGATACGAGTCGTGTCGCCTGTGCAGCGCTAGACGTGCCACCCAAATGAAAAATAATGTTTTTGATTAAATGAGGTGGGTGACAAGTGTCGTGTCACCCAGGCGGCACGAGAAGTGCTGCCCATAAGCAATTTTTTATTTTATTTTATTAAATGAGGTTTCCGATGGCACGTCTCGTCGCTCAGGGGCGACACGAGACATTCCGCATGGACCATACATCCGACCCTTTTACGTCATACGGGGAAAGACGTTTGAGCAAGGTGGTTATGCCTTGAACACATTGAACAGGGTGGTTGTGCCCTAAACAAAATTGAACAGGGTGGTTGTGCCCTGAACAAGATTGAGCAGGGTGGTTGTGCCCTGAACATGTCCTACATTTTACATCATATGGGGCTAGACGTTACTTGTCTCGACCCTTTTACGTTGTACGAGTTTGACATAGAACTGGATATAGCTGACCTTTAGCGTCATATTGGGCTAGACGTTTGAACAGGGTGGTTATGCCCTGAACACATTGAACAAGCTAGTTGTTCCCTGAACACATCTGACATTTTACGTCATACGAGGCTAGACGTTACCTATCTCGGCTCTTTAACGTCGCACGAGTTTGATGTTTTTCCTGTCTCGGCTCATTAACGTCGCACAAGTTTGACTATTTTCCATTGAAGCAGGGTGGTTGTGCCCTGGATCGAACTGTGGTTGGCAATTTAGGCTCATGTCACCGAGGAGTGATATCTACAAAAACTTTGTTGGCAGGTTAGGCACATGCCACCATGGAGCGTTTTGATTTTTTGAAATTTTTAAAATTTTCTGGAAAATTGGTTAGCAGTTTAGGCTCATGCATCCGAAGAGCGTTGTGTTTTTTATTATTTGTTATTTATTTTTGAAATTGTTATTTTTTAAAGTTGGTTAGCAGTTTAAGCTCATGTCGCCATGGAGCATCTGATAGGATATCTGAAACCGATGTGCTTCAAAATCATTTGAAAGAAGTTTATTCCAAAAAGTCATTTTATAACAAAACAAGATTTTTATTATTAAAATGAACTGGGATCAGACACGGGGGGTGTCGCCATGGCGGCACTAGGCGTGTTGCCCACCCAAGAAAAAAAAAAATTCTTCTTCTTTTTTGTTTTTACCTTTTCTTTTTCTTTTTTTATTTATTTATTTTTATTTTTATTTTTTTAGGGTAGGCATCACTGGGAGACATATGGTGTACCGCCAAATTTTTTTTTTTTTTTTTTTGGGGTGGGCGACAGGGGGGTGCTCCAATTTTTTTTTTTTTTTATATATATATGGGGTGGGAAGCACGGGGTGGGCGGCCCGGGGTGTGCCACCAAATTTTTGTTGTTTTTTTTATGGGGTGGGCGGCACGAGATGTGCCAAGAAATGTTTTTTTTTTTGTTTTTGTTTTTTTTTATTATTATTTATTATTTTTATTTTTTATTTTTATGGGGTGAGCTGCATGGGGTGTATCGCCATTTTTTTTTTTTATGTGGTGGGCAGCATGAGATGCGCCACCAAAAAAAAAAATTTTTTTTTTTTTTTTTTTATGGGGTGGGCGGAAAGGGGTGTGACGGAATTTTTTTTTCTTTGTTATGGGGTGAGCAGCACGCTAAGGTGTGCCGGCAAAAAAAAAAATTTTTTTTTTTTTTTATAAGTTTTCCTTTCTTGGCATGAGTAAGTTGAGCTCATGATCAGTGTTATTTTTCAGTAGTTCTATTTTTTATTTTTTTGTTGAAGTCTGTTCAGACGGTAGGAATTTTAGTCATAGGACCAAGTTCAATGGCGTGAATTCCTGTAATAAGCCCATCTTAATGGATCAATAAAATCAGAGTTTTGAGATACCTAAAAGTTTTGTTTTTGTTTTGCTTGATCTCTTCTCCTTTTGTTTTTTTTTTTTTTTTTGCCCCCATTGGGGTTCTTTTAACCTGTACATGTGCAATTGTTTTATCGAAGCATGACATGATATTCTCTCTGCGCACATCTTCAAACTGAAGTTTTATAAACTCAGCCCCTATAGGGTCTTTTATCTCGAATTTCCTGCTATTGGGTCATCATACGCACACACAGGGATGAGCTTGCCGCATTTTTCCTCGAGGGAACTAGATGAGAGAAAAATGCTCCCAGACTAGCCAATTTGATTATTGGTGAGGTTCACCCATATCTGATATGTGGTAGTTGGTAGTTATACTCTACAACCATGGAGTGCATGACTAGTTTTAAGCCTTCATAATAGGCATAGGAACTTGGCTTCAAGAAAGAGGCCAGATTGACTGATAGTATAGCCTCTTGTAGTGATGGAGGAAGTCATTTCTAATGAATAATTTAAAAGTGAATTTGATAAGCATTTTCAAAAGGGACGGGCCTTACAATTTTGCCACATGTGGCCCTTTTGGTGCTTATTTTCTTTATTATGTTTTACCCAAAGATGATGAAAGGGTTTCCTTGTGGGATCGTGAGAACTCAAAGGTCTTGAAGTTGTCTTTATACCTTTAGAGCTCCTCCCTATTCGGTATGAACTTGCTTAAAGGGTGTGGATTTACAAGAGTGTGGAAGATTTTCTTGAGTACCATATCCCCTTCTTTGGATTGTCGAGGAACAACTTTCCTTTGGTATGTCCACTCGATTTTACGCCGGTAAGCAACTGTATTTTGTCTCGCTTGAAGTCGTTTTTCATCCAAATTAATGAGAGCTGCGATTCATGCTTCGATCTTTTGTTCCTCATTTGAATTTCGATGAATGAGCACCCAGAGAGTTGGTATCTTAACTTCAATGGGTAGCACTGCTTCTTTACCATACACTAATGAGTATGTGGTCATGCTAGTAGGAGTCTTCTCAATTGTCCGGTAGGCCCATAGGGCGTCAATTAGCTTTTCGTGCCAATCTTTCCAGCCTTCAATCATTCTGCCTACTATTCTGAGAAGTCCTTTGTTTGTGGCCTCCGCTTGTCCGTTTCTTTTAGAGTAGTAAGGTGTAGAGAATTTATGCGCTATCTCGAACCTTTTGCACACCTTAGTGACCTTTTCATTTTTGATTGGATCCATTGTCAGTGATGATTGACTCAGGAACACCGAATCTGAATACAATATTGTTCCTTATGAAACAGGCAACATGTTGACCTTCAATTTTCACAAATGATGCAGCCTCTACCCATTTGATGAAGTATTTTGTAATCGTTAATATAAAACGGTGGCCGTTTGGGGCTTTTGGTGATATCATTCGAATGATATCAAGACTCTACATGGCGAAGGGCCTTACGGGTGGTATTGAGTTGAGTGATACAGACGGTGCATGATTGAGGTCTCCATATAGTTGACATTTGATACACCTCTTAACGAAGTTCCAGCAGTCTTCAGACGTGGTGGTCCAGTAATAGGTTTGGCGCCTGATTTTCTGAGTTAAGGCAGCTTCCTAAGAATGACCTCCTTCATTGTGCAACTCTGTTAGTACTTGGTCAATTTCTGATTGATCGAGGGACCGTAGAATGATGCCATCGAAGGACTTTTTAAATAGGAGATTACATCTTACTAAGAATCTCATGGTAAAACTTCGAGGGGCTTCTTTATCCTTTTTGGTGGATCCTTCGGGGTATAAACCACCTTTTAGCAGGGACAAAACATCGTGGAACCACAATCCTGCTTTGACTAATGCCTCTAAAGCCAAGAGAGACACTGCCCCATTGTTCTCCTTTTCTTGCTCTATTTCTTTTTTGATCCTTAGTGGGGAAGGGTCATGTTTGTTTCTGATGTAGAATGGCAGTGTGGTGATTTTTGAAGGAATATTAACCATTGAAGCAAGGGTTGTACGGGTATCAGCGAACAAATTATTTTCCCTAATTATGTACTGAAAGGTGATTTTCTTAAAGTATGGAATCATCTCTTCCACCTTTTCTTGATAGGGTTTGTGCTTTTCTTCTTTCACTCTCCAAATCCCTTGAACTTGGTTAATGACAAGTAAGGAGTCACCAATCACTCATATTTGCTGGATTTTCAATCTCATGGCATTCTCAAGCCTGGCTATCAAGGCTTCGTATTCAGCAACATTATTGATACATGGGAAATTCAATATGATGGCTGTTGGTATTAAAATCTTCTCGAGTAAGCATAATATAAGTCCTACACCTGACCCATATTCATTCTTTTCATTGTCGAGGTATAGCTCCTAAATTGAGTCCTCAATTGTGAAGAGGTTCTCATCAGGGAGATCCGTGTTAATGGGAATATTATCTAGTAGTGCTTGTTCAGCTAAGTCGTCAGCAATGGCTTATCGTTTGACTGATTTTTGAGTGATATATTCGATGTTGAACTCGTTCAATAGCACTCTCCACTTCATCAAACGTCCGTCGAGGACTGGCCTCTCCAATAGGTACTTGAGTGGGTCAATTTTTTATATGAGCTTGACCAGATGAGATAAGACATAATGTCTTAATTTCTGCATGGGCCACACAAGTGTTAAGAAATGCTTGTCCACATCCGTGTATCCTGTCTTATAGTCGACCATGGTTTTGCTGATATAGTATATCGTTTGTTCTTTCCTGTGGTCGTTATATTGTCCTAACATTGCCCCCATGGTCTTGTCTTTCACTGACATATATAAGAACATAGGTTTATCTGGACTAGGAGGACAAAGGATGGGAGGTTTGGTGAGGTACTCCTTAATTTGATGGAACACTTCTTGGCATTCATTGTCCCATATGAATGGGGTGTCCTTCTTAAGGAGTATATTGAATGGTGCGTACTTGTCTGCCAGTTGTGAAATGAAACGCCTTATGGCTTGTATGCGACTCTAAAGCCCATAGATTTCTCTGATGTTCCAAGGAGGAGGCATTTTAGAGATGGCTTGTATTTTGGATGGGTCCACCTCAATGCTTCTTTGGCTTACTATAAAGCCTAGTAATTTGCCTGATTCTACTCCAAAGGCACATTTTTGCAGATTGAGTTTGAGTTGATGTTTTCGGAGTCTTTCGAAAATGATTCTTAGGTTGATGAGATGATCAGAACTGATCTTTGACTTGACCAGAATATCGTCAACATAATCTTCCATGATGGTATGCATTAAATCGTGAAAGATGCTAGTCATTGCCCGTTGATAAGTTGCTCCTGCATTTCTTAGGCCAAAGAGCATGACATTGTAGCAGTAAGGTTCCCCACTGCGTTATGAATAAAGTCTTGGTTTGGTCTTCTTCTGCCATGAGGTTTCGGTTGTAACACAAGAAGTCATCCATGAATGACAGCATCTCGTGCCTCGCAGTGTTGTCGACCAAGGCATCTATGCTTGGTAATGGGGAGGTCTTTGCAATCGAGACACACTCGGATCTTCCCGTCTTAATTGGGTACGACCACTTTGTTAGGCAACCGTTATTAGTAATCGACAGGGGTAATGAAGTTCACCTTGAGCAGTTTGTAGATTTCTTCTTTAATTTTGAGCTCAAGGTGGGTCTTTTGATGTCGGAGTTCGTTGAATACCAGGTGATGTTGCACCAATGTGGGATCAAGCCCTGACATATCATCGTATGGCGAGGCGAAGACGTTACGATATTCCTTGAGAAAGGAAATCACGTTTTCTAGCTCCTTAGTAGATATTGAGGTTCCAATCTTCGTTAACCTTGGGTCCTTCTCAGTTCCTAGGTTTACATCAACCGTCTCTTCGATCATAACCATTGGGTAACCATCGAACTTCTTTTTGAATTGCTCAACATGGGAAGTAAATTCCTCAGGTTGAGAGATTTCTTCAAACTCTTGACTCTCTTGATCTTCATCATGGTCGTCCAATTCATTGTCTTGGGTGTTATGCTCCGTTATTGGGCTATCTTGAGTGAGCATCGTTTTTGAAAATTCTTTTTCATTATTTTCAGCTTTATCATGTTTTGAATTTTCCACAATTTTTGAAGTGTTGTAAGATGTATCCCTTATGGGAGTTGCGAGAGAAATGTTAAGGACCAAATGTGCAGGGTGGTTAGATGGCCACCCTATGCCTATCTATATTTTGGCACCGGGACCTGAAGGTGTCGCTAGTATGCTTCCAATGATTCTCGAGATAAAGGAGTGATCGACCAATTCCGTTCTTGAGTTTTAGTAGGCGGATGAGCATGCTTGACTGTGTTAGAGCGGATTGTGCACACCTCCTCTAGATCCAGGTCAGCAAATATGTTTTCAATTCCTAGTCCTTGTGTGTACTGAGATGTGGAAGAGGGACTATCCCCTGTTGAGGATTCGAGGATCACTTTCGAACGTTTTGGAGGATGGGCATCGAGAAGATCAAGGCTTTGAATGCCCCTTGATAAGAAGCTCGTAGGGCTTGAAGGCTTTATCCAGCTTTGAAATAGGGTGAGAGTACACCTGAGACCTCTTCGATCCCCTTTACTAGTTTTGCCTTCAGGTGATGCAGAATCACTTCCTTTACGCCTTTCTCTTGACATTCCAAACCATAACCAGGTTGGAAGCCTTGGGACTCGAAGCCGTATCGATGTTGGCATTGGATGATGTCCTCAATCGATGAAGATATTTGTAAAATTTGATGAAAAGGTCGTCGGCCTCTAGGCGTAAGGTGGCACAATCAGCTTGCTCGAAAGAAGCGAGCGAGATTTCCCCAAGCTTGACGCCTGTAGCTAGCTTTCCACTATGTGTGCTAGGATTAAGGAAAGAAGGGAGGTCGGTATAAACCTTTGCAACGCCAATTGTTATTGAAAATTTTAGGCATTGATGTAGCGTGGAAGCGACCACGAGGTTTTCGTGGAGCCAGGGTCTTCCTAGAAGCATGTTGAAAGGAGGTTTTATGCTCAAGACATAAAACTTTATCGGCTTAATGGTGGGGCCAATCTTGAGTGTGAGAGGCAACATGCCCTTAGCTTGCCTCTTGGTCCCATCATATGCAGCGATGATTAACTAACACGGTTTGAAGTCATCTGGGCTTTTGTCTATTTGTTTCACCATTTTCATAGGGCATATATTTAGAGATGCCCCATTATCAACCAGCACTATCGTTATCTCATATGCTTTCATGAAAATAGTGATATAAAGAGGCTGAACGTGAAAGCGATTGACATTAGATCGTCCGAGAAATATGATTGGCGTTGGTGTCATTTGTTGGTTGATCATCCCGCACAACTCATCCGATTATGTGTTGCTCAGGGTGTGGTTCTTAGTAAGAACCTTTTCAATTTGCGCTCTATGTGCTCGGGAATTCACAAGCAGCTCCAAGATGGAGATTTGAGCTTGGATCTTCCTGAGATGAGTCAGTCGATCATAAGTGGTCACAGATCCTTGAGTTCTTTTATTAGGTTCATGATCCGTAACCCCTTATGACGGTTTGGCTGTAGTAGTGGCTCCCACTCTACCGTCAAGAGTGTCTGCCATCAATTGGATGAACACTCGACCTTTTCGGGTTAAAGAATCAACTTGGCCAGACTGGAGCTTGATAGGGTCAGCCCTAGCGAGAGTAATGGGAGACCTTGGGGTGTTGGCCTCTTTTTTGGAAGATGATCCCTTTTCATCAGCTTTGACCATGTCAATCTCGAGGGCATCATCTTTGTCACACTGGTCCCACTTAGGAGGATCATCAAAATTCGGGGACGAAGAGTTTCTTCTAAGAGGATTCAAAAGATCTTCTCCAACTTCTTGGATATGATGATCACAAGCAAATATGAATTGGGTGGGATCATCTTCTTGGTCTCCGTTTTCAATCATGCGAATGATAACATCCTCCTTTGAGTTACTTGGAGCTCTAGTTTCTTTGGTTGTTGTGGCCGTATTTTTGGGGAGAGGGTTTATGAAGATACCCATCTTTTGATTAGGTTCTTCAACAAGTAGATTTCTAGGTCTGATAGTGATGTCGCCCTTATTAGTCAACCCTTGAATCACCCGCTTCAAGTTGAAACAGTTTTGGGTATCATGAGCATGGTTTTTATACCACTTGCATGATCTGTTCTTATCCTTAACCTCAAATGGTGGTTCATATGGTGATGGGAGTTGAACCGTGTTTTTCTTCAAGAGTAACTCCAGTACTTTTTCTAACGAGTCTTTAAGAGGAGTGAAGTTGTCATTTCACCTTCGATTGTTATTTTGAGCATTATATCTAGGCTGACCCCTTCGATTTTGATTCCTATTATTGTGCTGGGTGGCTGAACCCTGAGCCTGTCCGTTAACGACAATTTCGTTACCTGACAGGAAGCTTTCCCCTTGTCGTTGCTCTTATTTTTATTCTGGGGAGTCGTGATGGGTTTGTTATCAGACCTAGTACTGAGGGGTATCCCTCTCGCCCTTTCATGTCGCACCACCCACTCGATCATGGAGTCGAAAGAGTGGGGCATAAGTCCCTGGCTAAAGAAGGTCATGTATTCAAGACCTGTATTTTCTAAGGGCATGGAGATTTTAGCTAAGTGGACATTCGATGACCTGCATCACTGACTCACGGAATCGACCGATAAAATCCTCAAAGGATTCTCCTGGGTTTTGTTTGGATGCATTGAGTTCGCCCAGCGAAAGAGATCTTGGTGCTGACCCACAGTAATGAGAGATGAACTGGTTGAACATTTCGTATGGAGTTATGCGTGGTTGAGTGGTCATTATTCTCCAATGCTAGTTTAAAGCCTCACCGATTAAAGTTTGTGAAAACAGGGTCATCAACTGGTTAGGATTGTCTCACAAGTCTCGGACGGAGAGGAGGTATGTGTTGACGTGAATATCTGGGTCATTCTTCCCAATGAATGTTTTTTTAAACTCTGGGATGACAAACCTGAGGGGGAGGTCTTCCATGCCTCCCAGGGTCTCATGAACATAGGCCTTTGGGGGTAGGATTTCATGCATACCCATCCTTACAAGCATCTCTTGTATTGCTTTTAAGGTGCCTTCTTGTTGGGTATTTGACATGAGAGTAGACCCACTGATCGGTGGGCTCCCAAGCATAGACTGATGAATCGAGACTTGGGGTAGATTTTGGCTTGCTTGGGCCTGTGATTGATGAGCTGCGGTTACTGGGGCGGTTTGATACAGTTGCGCCTGAGGGGTGTACTGACCCATAGGCATCACCACCAGTTGCGGAAACTACATGGTTGATTGAAGAATCTGCTGACTCAAATGTGCTATGGGTTGACTCATGCTATTAGGTTGGTTTTGGAACCACATGAATTGCGACATGAACTGTGTAAAGTCAACTAGACTTTTGAGGGCAGCCTGGATGCCTATCTGGCCTAAGGGTAGGTCTAGATTGACGCCTCGGCTGCGTACATTGTTCAAGACATCGTAGGCTGTACTACGGTGGCTCGACGTCAGATTGGATCTCCTAGACCTAAGTGGGTCTTGGTTCAGAGACTGCTACATCTCGAGGTTATCTTGGTTCGAGTTGTGGGAATTAGCGTTAGATGCCGCATGAACTTCTTCCCTCGCGCGGCTCCTGTTTTGGTTGTCTAAGGTCAGACGGCTCCACTGTGGCTACATAAGGTTCCCTGTAGAACAATGCCCGGTCGGACCCTCTGACTGTTCAATGTTTTTCGAGCGGAGCCAACTTTTTGGACCATACAGAGCTCAGGGTTCAGAGTGGATCTCTGGGACTTGGCTTCTAATCGAAGATCTGGAAGATGGATAATGGATTAGCTCGAGTTCTGACAGTAATCCCAAGGGATTGCGGCATACTGGTCCCTATGTTTTGGAATGTTCGGTTTAGAGTTACCCATGGAGCAGTCCTCATAATCGCCTTGGGTAACCGACATGATGACTTTCTTTGGCCGGTTCTAGAGTCTAGGCTTAGGTAAGATCTAAACTCGATGACCTAGGGCACACTCAGCATGATTCTAAGGGCAAAACCATTACCAAGACCATGGCTAAGACTAACCCGGAATCTAGACTTGCTAGACTCAATGGGTTTTAGTGCAGACCCTAAACTAAGGCAAGCCTAGTTTAGCTCTAGAGGCAACTCTAAGCTTAGACCTATGCTAAAACCTTGACGAAGATCTAGACTAGATAGGTGTGGGTCTCGGCTCGACTAGGAGTGGGTCTAGGTTCGAACCTGGGTGTGAGCCTGCTTTGGACCTGAACTGAGCTGGGTGCAACCCAGAGCTTGGACTCGGACTAGATCAAGATTGAACTAGGAACAAGCCTTTGGCTCAGACCAAGAGAGGGCCTAGGTTCAGACCTAGGTGTGAACCTGGTTCGGACCTGGGCTAGGCTTGGTACAAGCCTGGAATTGGACCTAGAGAGTTTTAATGATCACACCAGATGTGGACCTGAAATGGATCAAAGATGATCCAGGAATGAGCTTTCGGCTCAGACCAAGAGGAGGCCTAGATTCAGACCTCGGCGTGAACCTGGTTCGGACCTCAGCTAGACTTGGTACAAGCTTGGACTTAGACCCAGAGAGTTTTAATGATCAGACCAGACGTGGACCTAGACTGGATCAAAGATGAGCTAGGAACGAGCCTTCGGCTCGGACCAAATGGGGCCTACGTTCGGACCTGGGTTAGGCTGATTATAAGCCTGAACTTGGACACAGAAGCTTTTGCTAAGACCAAAAGCGGGTTCGGACTGGAATCTAAGATTATCTGGTTAGAAATAAACAAGCAAGCACACAAAAATGTTTGACCTAGTTAAGCTTGGCTTGAGAGTGGGTTCCTAACAATTGAAATGTGGCTAGGCTGATATAGGTCCCCACATAGGTCCTGGCCTCTTGTTATAGGATTTTGCCAGGTCCTACCATAAGTGGAGTTTCTTTGAGGCAAAGGATTATGGAGGGGTGCTCACAATAAAAGTTACGTGAATCCCAACCTCTTCGACTCTCAAAGCTGGGCTCCCCTCACGCTGTTAACGCAGATTTTTGGGGGCTTTCAAATTTTTTTTTTTTTGGGTTTTCGAGATTCCCGGTCGGTGTGTGCATGCAAATGAAAATAAATTCAAGCACACAGGCACATAATAAGAAAGAAAACAAGTGAGCGCTCGACGCGATACGCACTTCGAGGCAAAACTCGCTCGAGGCACAATATAAATGGAGGGGTGAGAAACCCTTAAGAATGTATGGTCAAAGCAGTGAAACCAGGCATAGTTCCTGCTAAGTCAAGTGTGACCCGAGTCGAGGATGACTCGAATGGGACACGGTTTAGGGAGGGTGCAAGCAACCCTCAATCAGTTTTTTTAAAATTTGATGAAAAACAAACTAAACTAAGAATGATGAAAGTATGGAAAATAGGATTTCAGTCAAAATTAACAAACTAAAATAAAAAGGAAAAAGTCAAGAGCAGGATATACTTATCTGAAGCAAAATATTTTTTTAAATTTTATTTTAAGCCAAAACATAGTGAACAAGCACAAAAAGGGCTCTGGAAGTGGCCTGTGGGGTGCCAGAATATTTCTGGGACCTTTGTGATAGGCCGGCACGGCTCGTGTCACACCTGTAAATTGGGAGGCATGGGTCATGTCGCCCAAAATAAAAATAATTTATTATTATTATTATTTTTATTATTATTTTTATCTTATTGATCTTGATGAAATAAGGCTACTGAAACATGCAAAATCAGAAAAATCAGACTTTTTGATAAAATAAAACTAAAACAAAATGAAAGAGAAGAACAACAAATAAAACATACCTGTATCAAGAAAAATATTTTTTTGGTATTTTTAAAAATTTTATTTTTCTTTGAAATTTTGTGAACAGACACAAAGGATACCCAGGACCTAGTCCACAAAATTTCAAAAAATTCTGAATTGGGCGATGGGGGGAACTAGAGAGCGTGTTGCCTTGGACCTGGGAGCCACAGTCCATGTCACCTGGGCGGCACACTTGTATGGCCGGGGCGGCACGTCTGTGTCGCCTAGGCCCGCACAAACGGCACGCTTAATGTCAGCCAAAAATATATTTTTTTGTTATTTTTTTCCTATAGATATTGATAAAATAAACTTACTGTAAAATTCGAGAAACAACAAATAAAGTTTTTTTTGATGAAAATAAATTAAAATAAAGAGATAAGAGGAGACTGTGATCTAATAGAAAATTATTTTTTTAATATTTTTAAATATTTTCTTTTGACTTGAAAATTTGGGAACAGTCACAAAATGGTACCTAGAACATGCTTCCATAGTTTCAAAATATTTTGATGTTTTCGAAATTTCGATGCTTGGATCACGCTCGATTTGCCCCATGGTGGGCGCCAAACTGTTTATCGTGGAAAACCAGAGAGATCTTCTGATGAAGGGATCTCGGATTTGACACCATAAACTGATAAAAATTAAATGAAAAAGTAATGGTAAAGAAATTTTGGACAATCAAATTCAGATATGAGGTCAGATCTGCCTAGAAACGAGCAGATCTGCTCTCAAATCTATAGCGGAGCCAGCGTGATCCAAAACATTTCAAAACACAATTTTAAAACAGTATATAGATCAAAATAAAATGGAAATGATATGAGAACAGTAAAATAAGAAAGGGAAGAAGAGAAGAGAAAATACCGGACCTTGTCGGTTGGCCAGGGATTCTCGAGCCTTCTGGGGCCCACCCATATCAGAACCGGTTCCTCTTTCCCTTCTGTCCAAATGTCGATCAGCTAGTCTCTGGTAGATCTAGGGTGGTTGTGCCCTAGGTTCAGGTTTTCTTTTGCTTTGAGCTCAGTGTCTCATGAAGCTAGGGTTTTCTCTCGTTCTCTCTCTAGTTTCAATCTCTATCTCTAGGGTTTTCTCTCTCCTACGGTTCTATCCTTTTGAAGTTGCCACTATTTCCCTCTCCGTCCTCCTCTAAATTGTCCCAAAAAGATGCTAAAAGAAGGGTTCAAATTCGTTGGGAAAGATAAGCATGTGTAACAAGGAAATCCCTAGTCAAAAGGTCCAAATTTTGAGGATCTCGGATCTGGGCGGCACGGAGCGTGTTGCCCAGGCACCACCGTCGTGTCACCTGGGCGGCACGCCTCTTGTCGCTCAAACCAAAAAATTTTGAAATTGAGTTTTTTCAATTAAGGTGTCTTCCTCAGCCTCTTGTGAAGCTCTCAAAGAAAATTTGGACCAAAAGGGATTTTTTTACTATTTTTGATATTTTTTTGGTAAAACATGGCATTTATAGAAATTTAGGTCAAAACAGGGTTCCAGGTAGATAAACTAGTTCTAGATCACAAGGTCGGCTATGTTAACTATGGATTGAGTTTACTAGGTTAATGTGGTCCAAAGGGTTTAGAAAACCACAGAATTTACCAGATTTAAAATGGGGTGTCTACACTCGTATTTGCTGGATTTTCATTCTCGTGGCATTCACGAGCCCAGCTTTCAAGGCTTCATATTCAACAATGTTATTGGTACGTGGGAAATTCAATCTGATGGCTGTCGGCATTAAAATCTTCTCATGTGAGCATTGTCCTATAACTGACCTGTATTTGTTCTTTGCACCGTCAAAGTATAGCTCCCAAATTGAGTCCTCAATTGTTAAGAGGTTTTCATCAAGGAGATCCGTGTTACAGGAATATTGTCTGACAATGCATGTTCAGCTAAGTGGCCAGTAATCGCTTGTTCTTTGACTGATTTTTGAGTGACAAACTCGATCTCGAACTCGCTCAATAACACTCTCCACTTTCCCAAACGTCCGTTGAGGACTGGCCTTTCCAATAGGTACTTGACTGGGTCAATTTTTTATATGAGCTTGACTGAATGAGATAAGACATAATGTCTTAGTTTTTGCATGGCCCACACAAGTGGTAAGCAGTGTTTCTCCACATCTGTGTATCTTGTCTCATAGTCGACCATGGTTTTGTTAATATAGTATATCTTTGATCTTTTTCATGGTCGTTATATTGTTCTAACATTGCCCCCATGGTCTTGTCTTTCATTGACATGTATAGGAACAGGGGTTTATCTGGAATAGGAGGATTAAGGATGGGAGGTTTTGTGAGGTACGCGTTGATTTGATCGAACGCTTCTTAGTATTCATGGTCCCATATGAGTGGGGTGTCCTTCTTAAGGAGTCTATTGAATGGTGCGCACTTATCCGCCAATTGTGAAATGAAACGCTTTATGGCTTGTATGCGACCTTGAAGCCCACAGATTTCTTTGATGTTCCAGGGAGGAGGCATTTCAATGATGGCTAGTATTTTGGACAGGTCCACCTCAATGCCTCTTTGGCTCACTATAAATCCTAGTAATTTATCGGATTCAACCCCAAAGGCACATTTTTGTGGATTGAGTTTGAGTTGATGTTTTTAGCGTCTTTCAAAAATGGTTCTCAGGTTGGTGAGATGATCAGACCTGGTCTTTGACTGGACCATAATGTCGTCGACATAGCCTTCCATAATGGTATGCATTATATCATGGAAGATGCTAGTCATTGCCCGTTGATAAGTTGCTCCTACGTTTTTGCGACCCAAGGGCCTAACTTTCTAATAGTAGGTTCCCCATTGTGTTATGAATGACGTCTTGGTTTGGTCTTCTTCTGCCATGAGGATTTGGTTGTAACCCAAGAAATCATCTATGAATGATAGCATCTCGTGCCCCGCAGTGTTGTTCACCATGGCATCTATGCCTGGTTACGAGAAGTTGTCCTTTGGACATGCCTTGTAGAGGTCTCGATAGTCGACACACACTCGGATCCTCCTATCTTTCTTGGGTACGACTACTATGTTGGCCAACCATTCTGAATAATCAACGGGAGTAATGAACCTCACCTTGGGCAGTTTGTCGATTTCTTCATTGATTTTGAACTCGAGGTAGATCTTTTTACATTGGGGTTTCTGTCTTACAGGCTTTGCCCCTTCGTTGAATATTAGGTGATGTTGCACCAATGTGGGATCAAGCCTTGACAAATCATCGTATGACCAGGCGAAGACATCGTGATATTCCTTGAGAAAGGAAATCACATTTTTCTGCTCCTCAGAAGATAAGGAGGTTCCAATCAAGGTTAACCTTGGGTCCTTCTCTGTTCCTAGGTTTATGTCAACCGTCTCTTCGATGATTGCTGTTGGTTCACCATCAAACCTCTCCATGATTTGCTCAACATGGGAAATAAGTTCCTCAGGTTGAGAGATTTGTTCGGACTCTTGACTCTCTTGATAGTCATCTTGGTCATCCAATTCATCGTCTTGGGTATTATGCACCGTTATTGGGCTATCTTGAGTGAGCAACGTTTTGGAAAATTCTTTTTCATTATTATCAGCTTTATCATGTTCTTAGTTTTCATCAATTTTTGAAATATTTGAAAACGTGTCCCTTATGGAACTCTCGAGAGAAATGTTGGGAACTAGACGCGCAGGGTGGTTAGATGGCCACCCCGCGCCTTTCCCTTTTTTTGCAGCGGGACTTGAAGGTGCCCCTGGTATGCTTCCAGAGATTCTCAAGAAAAAGGAATGATCGACTAATTCTGTCCCTAAGTTGGTGTTGGTGGATGAGCACCCTTGGCTGTGCTAGAGCCAACTGTGCACACCTCCTCCAGATCCAAGTCAGCAAATAGGTCTTCAATTCCTAGTCCTTGTGTGTGCTGAGATGTGGAAGAGGGACTATCCCCTGTTGGGGACTCGAGGATCACTTTCGACCATTTTGACGGACGGGCATCGAGAGGATTGAGGCTTTGAATGCCCCCTGATATGAAGCACGAAGGGCTTGAAGGCTTTATCTAGCTTTAAAATAAGATGAGAGTACACCCGAGCCCTCTTCAATCCCCTTTTCCAGTTTTGGCTTCAAGTGATGCGGAAATCGCTTCCTTTACGTCTTGCTCTTGACTTCCCAAACTATAACTAGGTTGGAAGCCTTGGGAGAAGAATATGTGTCAGGCTTCGAGGGACTGAAAGCCGTATCAATTTTTGCATTGGATAATCTACTCCATCGATGCGGAAGTTTGCAAAATTTGAGGAACAGGGTCACCGGCCTCTAGGTGTAAAGTGGCACAATCAGCTAGCTTGAAGGAAGCGAGCGGGATTTCCTCGAGCTCGACCCCTACGGCCAGCTTTCCGCTATGTGTGCTAGGATTAAGAAAAGATGGGGGGGTTGGCACAAGCCTTTAAAATGCCATTTTTTGTTGGAATTTTTAGGCATTGATGTAGCATGGAGGGGACCACGAGGTTTTCGTGGAGCTAGGGTCTTCCTACTAGCATGTTGAAAAAAGGTTTTATGTCCAAGACATAAAAATTTACCGGCTGAATGGTGGGGCCAATCTTGAGTGTGAGAGGCAAGACGCCCTTAGCGTGCCACTTCATCCCATCATATGCAGCGATGGTTAACTAACACGGTTGGCAGTCATCTGGGCTTTTGCCTATCTGCTTCACCGTTTTCAGATGGCATATATTTAAGGATGCCCCATTATCAACCATCATTCTCCTTATCTCATATCCTTTCATGAAAATAGTGATATGAAGAGGCTGGATGTATAAGCGATTGACATTAACCGGGATGTCATCGTTCGTGAATATGACTAGCATTGGTTTATCATACCGCACAACTCATCCAGCTATGTGTCTTGGCGAGGACCCTTTCGATCTGGGCCCTATGTGCTAGTGAGCTGGCGAGTAGCTCCAAGATGGAGATTTGAGTCTAGATCTTCTCGAGTTGAGTCAGGAGATCGTAGATGGTTGTAGATCCTTGAATTTCCTTGTTTGGCTCATGATCTAGAACCCCTGTTGGTTGTCTGGCTCTTGAGAAGTTTCCCATCCCTTCATCAAGAGTGTCGACCATTTATTGAACGGCGTGAATACTCGGCCTCTTCGGGTTAGGGAATCAATCTCACTAGCTTGAAGCTAGATAGGTTCAGCCCTAGCAAGAGTAATGGGAGATTTCGGGGTGTTAGCTCCTTGTTTGGGAGATGACGCTTTGTCATTGGTTCTAACGATATTGATTTCTAGCTTATCATCTTCGCCATATTGATCCCATTTGGGCAAATTATCGAGGTTTGGAGATGAAGGGCTTCCTCTTTGAAGATCTAACTTCTATAGGTTCTTGAAAATGATGATCCCAAGCCAATATGAATTGACTAGGATCTGCTTCTTCGTCTCGACTCTCAACCATGTGAATGACAACATTTTCTTTTCAGTTGTCTTGAGCTCCCGGTTTTTTAGTCGTTGTGACCATATTTTTAGGGAGAGGGTTTATGAAGATACCCATCTTTTGATTAGGCTCTTCAACGGGTCGATTTCTAGGAGCAACAGTGATGTTTCCCCTATTGATTAGCCCTTGAATTACCCGTTTCAAGTATATGAAGTTTTGGGTATCATGTGCATGGTTTCGATGCCATTTGCACCACCTGCTCTTGTTCGTGACTTAAAATGGTGGTTCAAATGGTGGTGGTAGATAAACCATGTTTCTTGCCAGAAGTAATTCCAACACTTTTTCCAGCAGGTTTTTGAGAGGAGTGAAATTGTTTATTATTTGGTGTGTTGGCTCTAGGAGGACCCCTTCGATTTTGGTTTTGATTATTGTGCTGAGTGGTGAAGCTTGAGCCGGTCCGTTAACGACAATCTCGTTAACCTGATCGGAAGCCTTCCCCTTGTTATTGTTTTTGCTTTTATTTTGGGGAGTTGTTATTGGTTTATTGTCGGCCTGGTGCTGAGAGGTGTCCCTCTCGCCCTTTCATGTCATGCCACCTGCTCGATCATGAAGTCAAAAGAGTGAGGGATAAGGCCTTGGCTAAAAAAGGTCATCTATTTAGGAACAACATTCTCTAAGGTCCATTTAGATTTTGGTTGGGTCCATCAGTGGGAATTCTACGACCCAAATTGCCGCCTCGTGGAATTGACGGATGAAATCCTTGAAGGATTCTCTTGAATTTTGCATCTTTGAACTAAGTTTGCTCAGGGAGAGAGATCTTGGTGTCGACCTGTGATAGTGAAAGACGAATAGGTTGAATATTTTGTCTAAAATGATGTGTGGTTGAGCGGACATTGTTCTCTGATGCCAACTCATGGCCTCGCCAGTCAATGTTTGCAAAATATGGCCTTTAGTTGGTTAGGCATGTCTAGCAAAGCTCTCACGAAGAGGAGATACGTGTTGACGTGAGCATCTGGATCACTCTTCCCGTTAAACTTGTTTCTAAATTCTGGGATAACAAATCCCAAGGGAAGGTCCTCCATGCCTCCAAGGCCATGAACATAGGCCTTTGGGGGTAGAATATCATCCATTCTCATTCTTACGAGCATATCCTGCATCACTTTTAAAGTGCCCTCTTGTTGGGTTTTCGGCATAACAGTAGGCCCACAGGTTGGTGGGTTCCCAAGCATGAACTAATGAGTTGAGATTTGGGGTATATGTTGGCCTGCATGGGCCTGAGATTGATGAGTCGTAGTCACCGGAGCGTTTTGTACACTTGCGCCTGAGGGGCGTACTGACCCATGGGTGTCGCCACTGGTTGCGGAAATTACACGGTTTGTTGGACCAGATGAACTAAAGGGATAGATTGAAGAATCAATCGACTCGGTTGTGCTAAGGCTTGACCTATACCACTAAGTTAGTTTGGCATTGGCCCGTAAGCTGGAACATTGTATCCTAAGTAAACTAGACTTTTGAGAGCAGCTTGGAACCCTATCTCGCCTAGGGGTCGGTTTGGGTCGACACCTCTGCCTTGTACAGTGTTCTGGACATCATGAGCTGTACTAAAGTGACTCGACGTAGGGTTGGATCCCTTAGACCTAGGTGGGTTTTGGTCTTGAGATCACTAGACCTCGAGGTTATCTGACTTCGAGTTACAAGAATTAACGTTGGATGCTGCATGGATTTCTTCCCTCACTCAACGGCCACTTTGGTTGCCTAAAGTCCCCTGTAGAACGACTCCAGGACGGACCCCTTGACTATTCAGAGTCTTCCAGGCTGAGCCAGCCTTGCGGATCACACCAATTTCAGGATTAGCAGTGGATGCTTGGGACTATGTTTCTAACTGAAGACATGGGCGTTGGATAATGGATTGGCTTGAGGCATGTTGATAGTTCCAAGGGATTACAGCATATTGGTCCCTAGGTTTAGGCAAGTTAGGCTTCAAGTAGGCCGTGGAGGGATCATCATAGTTGCCTTGAGTGACTGCCATGGTGATTGCTTTTGGCGGGGTTCTAAAATTTAGATTTAGGTAAGATCTAGAATTGATGACCTAGGGCAGACCTAGTCCTGATTCTAGGGATAAAACTTTGGCTAAGACTTAGGCTAAGACTAGACTGGAACTTAGACTTGCTAAACTTAGTGGGTTTTGGTTCAGACCATGAACTAAGGTAAGCCTAATCTAGCTTTTATGTTGGAACCAAGATAAAGATCTAGACTAGATGGTGCACAAGTCTCAGCTCGGACCAAGGGTGGGTCTAGGTTCGGACCAGGATGTGAGCCTGGTTTGGACCTGGACTGAGCTGGGTGCAAGCCTGGGCTTGGACCTAGAGGGTTTTGAAACTCAGTCCGAATGTGGACCCAAACTAGATGAAGATTGAACTAGGAACGAGCCTTCGACTCGGACCAAGAAGGGCTTAGGTTCGGACCTGGGTGTGAACTTGGTTTGGACCTGTGCTAGGCTTGGTACAAAGCCTGGAGTTAGACCCAGAGATTTTTAATGATCAGACCAGACATGGACCTAGATTGGATCAAAGATGAGCTAGGAATGAGCCTTCAACTCGGACCAAGAGGGGTCCTAGGTTTAGACAAAGGCAAAACTTGGTTCAAACTAGGGCTAAGCTGGGTATAAGCCTGAACTTGGATCCAGAAGCTTCAGCTCAAACCAAAAGCGGTTCCAGATAGGAATCTAAGATTAACCGATAAAAAATAAGTAAGCAAACACACGAAAACGTTTGACCTAGTCTGATTATGGGTAGGCTTGGTTTGAGAGTGGGTTCCTAACTATTGGAATGCGGCTAGGCTGATATAGGTCCCCATATAGGTCCTGGCCTCCTGTTATAGGAAGTTCACCAAGTCCTACTACACACGGAGTTGCTTTAAGGCAAAGGATTTTGGAGGGCGCTCACAGTTAAAGTTAAGCGAATCCCAACCGCCTCGACTCCCAATGTTAGGTTCCCCTCACGCTATTAACACAGATTTTGGGGGTTTTCAGCAAATTTGTTTTCTGGTTTTTCTGGATTTCGGGTCGGTGTCACGCAAATAAAAATAAAGTCAAGCAGACATGCACACAGTAAGAAAGAGAACAAGTGAGCGCTCGGCACTGATCACGCCTAGCAATGCACGCTTTGAGGTGAAACTCTCTCGAGGCACAATATGTGAGGAACCCCTATGGTCAAAGCAGTGAAACCAAGCACAGTTCATGCTAAATCGAGCGTGATCCGAGCATCAAATTTTTGAAAATCTCATAATCTTTTGAAACTTTGCAAGCATGTTCTAAGTACCATTTTGTGACTGTTCCCAAAGTTTCAGGTCACAAAACTGTTTACGATGAAAATCATGCAGATCTTTCGATGAAGATCACTCGATTTTAACACCTTAAACTAAATAAAAATGTATTAAAAGAGTAGAGAAGGTGGGACAAATCGAATTCAAATTTGAGGCCAGATCTGCTCTGAAACGAGAAGATCTGCTCTCAGATCAGTGGCGGAGCCAGCATGATCCAAGATATCAAAATACAATTTTTTGAGCGAATTAATCAACACAAATCAAAATAAAATAAATCAGTAAATAAATGAAGAAAGAGAGAGGGTTTAGAATGATACCAAACTGGGCTGAATGCCCCGAGACTCCAGAGCCTTCTAAGGCTCACCAGTATTAGACCTGATCCTCTTTTGTCTCTCTGATCCGGATATTAGCCAGCAAGTGCCTTCAGTGTGAAGGTTTTGATTTGAGAGGTTGTGTCCTAAGGGTAGCTTTAGTCTGTGTCCAAAGGATAGATCTGGGGTTTCTCTCAAGGGGCTAAGGCTTCCTGACGTAATTTCCAGGGTTTTCTCTCCTATAACTCCCTCAGGTTTTCCATGTTTACCTCTTACGTTTCTTTTCCTCTGCTAGGGTTTTTCTCTCTCTAGCATTTCCTCTTTTTTTCAAGTCCACTCCCTGTTTCTCTCTCCGTCCCCCACTACATGGTCCCAAAAAGATTCTAAAAGGGAGGGGGGGAATTTGTTGGGGAGAATATCTTCCCGTAACCTATCAGCAAACTCAATCAAAACGCGTTTTAGAGGCCTCAGAATTGGGCGGCATGCTCCATGTTGTGTTCGGCACGCTCCATGTTGCACACACCATTTTTTGTTGAAATTGAGATTTTTCACTTATGGTATGTTCCTCAACTTCTTGTGAAGCTCTCAGAGAAAATTTGGGTCAAAATAGATTTTTTTACTATTTTTAATGAGTTTTTGGTAAAACAGGACATTGATAGAAATCGGGGTCAAGACAGGGTTTTTGCAGGGTCAAAACAGGGTCAAAACAAGGTTTTTGCAGGGCCAACTGGTTCCGGATCATGAGGTAGGCTATGTGAACTTTCGATTTGGGTTTACTAAGTTAAGTGTCTTCCTAAGGGTTCATGAAACCACCGAATTTGCCAAATTTAAATGGGGTGTCTACATGGTTATGAGGAAAGAATAAGAAATGAAATAAGAGAAGAAGGAAACAGAAGGAAGGAGGGAAAAGAAAGGAAGAGAAGAGTATAAATGCGAAAGAATAAAAAGAGAGAGGGAAGGAAGAGGCAGTCGACGCTAGACATTGCCGGCTATGTTAGGAAGTATAGAGAAAAGCATAGTCAGTGTTAGGCTTCACCAACTGTGTTATACAAAGGAGAAGAGAGAGAAGGCGCAATCGCTGCCAGGTTTCACCGACTATACCAGAAGAAGAAAGAGAAAATGTAGTTGGTGCTAGGCTTCACCGACTGTGTCAGAAGAAAAGAGAGAATATGCAGTTGGTGCTAGGCTTCACCGACTGTGACGGAAGAGAAGAAAGAGGGCAACCCAGCCGGTGCTAGGCTTGCACCGGTTGGGATGGCAGAGAAGCAAGAGAGAGATCGTGCCGATGCTAGGCTTCGCCGATTGTGACAGAAGGGAAGAAAGAGAGCAACTCAGTTGGCGTTAGGCTTGCGCCGGTTGTGATGGAAGAAAAGGAAGAGAGGAAAATCTAACCGGAGCTAAGCCTCGCCGATTGTTACAAAAGAGAGAGAAAAATCGAGCCGATGCTAAGCTTCGTCGACTGTGACAGAAAAGGAGAGAGAGAAATCCAGCCAGTGTTAGGCTTCGTCAACTGCAAAAGAAGAGGAGAGAGAGAAATTCAATCGGCATTTGGCTTCGTCCACTGCAATAGAAGAGAAGGAGAGACAGAAATCGAATCGGAGCTAGGCTTCACTGACTGCAACAAATGAAAAAGAGAGAGATAAATCCAACCAGCATTTGGCTTCACCGATTGCAACAGAAGTGAGATGCAGAGAGAGAAATCCAGTCGGCTCTAAGCTTCGCCGATTGCAACAGACGAAGAACGGAGGGAGATACAGATGAGAAGAAGAAAGAGAAAGAGATAGAGACGAGAAGGAGAGAGAAAGAGATAGAGACGAGCAAGATAAGAGTGAAAGAGAGAGAAGAGAGAAGAGAAAGAGGGGAGGAGAGAGAAAACTACCTACTCGAAGGGTATCAGCCCCTTTCTTCTCTCTCCTCTTTCTCCCTCTAAGACATACCCACAAGCTTAAGCAAAATTCAAAATTTTATTGATTGATCTAAGAAGAACGAATCCACTCTTTGTATAGTGAGGCATTGCCTGTTTATATAGAATTGGGCAAAAACATGGGTATACACCCAAAAACTACCTAGAACTGAAAATAATTACAAATTATTTGAATTTAAAGAAATTCTAAAAATGGATGCAAAATGATTACTTTTCCCCTACTTAACAATGTGTAGAACTCCAGAACAGTCCCTACTGCTCCCTGAGAACTTGCGTGATCTTCCATGGTTGACCTGGGCTCATTCTGATGTCTGTTTGATCGAAAGATTATTGTTTTCTTGTAGGGCTCGGCATGATGATCATTTTGATACCAATTTCGAGCCGTGAATTATGTTTTTGAGCCATGATCATAGGACTTGAATTTTGGATGAATCTTGAAAACTTCGGATTGATTGTGTGCTCGTTCCATATTATTTCTTCTTGACTTCTTAATTGAATCACATTGAGCATGCCATCACGATCACGTTGCAACAAACGTAGCTTGATTTCGTGTCCGAATGAAGATTTTGTCGTCTTGAGTTTTTGACCAAAATCTTGAAATCTGGCACCAAAATTTTCATCAACTTTTACGCCTATGTGTGTGAAATCCAACCATTCATTGTAAGTGAAGTTCACATTAGAGACAGCCTCAGACAGCACACACATAATGCAATTGGTTCGTGTCGATCGGGTATGCGAGCATCGTGATCTGGCTGCTCGATCTAGGTGTCCTGCTATTGAACTTTCCTTCACGGATCAGCGACTTTCATTTAGTTTTTCTCTTTCCTCGGGCATCGTCATAGGGCATACCACATATCGAATTGCTCGTCTTGATGAGACAAACACGCTCACCAAATTTGGGAGCGATCCGACTTAGAACGAGTGAGATATAGGCCCTGGAAGTAACTTCCCGTGACTGTAAAAGCGGTCACATTTAATGGTGTTTTGACACAGTGAAGCAAAAGGAATAGTGTTCGGCCTACCCATTTTCGGTATTTTACCCATAACTTTGTCTTGGAGTGCCCGATTAAGTCCAAACTTGACTCATAAGGGTTTTCAACCGTGTAAGATCGAATAACAATGGTCTTATAACAGTTTGACGTACCAAAAGTATGGCTCTAGTTGCAGGGTCCATTTTAGGGTGCTAAAGACTGATTTCGCTGAAATTGTTTCTTTGTGTTTACTGCCTTAGACATGTATGCTCGTGATGAAAATTGACAGGTGGTCTTTTGCAGTGTTGATGAAGATCGTGACCAATTCTGGGGCCATTCTGAGACTGTCGAGAATTTCCACTATTTTGTAGGCTTTATTGACATGCTTCCTATCAGGAACCAAGGTATTGAAAAATATGTTTAAACAGCTTGCCCCGCTGAATGTTGTGTTTCAAGATAAGCGAGAAGGAAAATCATTTGGAGAATTTCCTTCGGCTTTTACTTTTTTTTCTTCCTAGCCACAAGACCACGTGAACACCGAGGAGATTCACGTAATGGTGTTACTAGGATGCTAAGACGTTGGAATGCATTATTCGTGGGTCTGTCCGTGGAGACTTTAGGGGAAAAAGGAAACTTTTTTAGGGATCTTTTCAAAGTCCTCACCCTCGTGCGGACTGTTTGTGATTTTGAAGCTGAGGATTTTGTACGGACCTCGTCAGTCAAAATCAGGTCTGTCTAGCAATTGAGTACCATGTCAAAGGGTATTGTTCCCATTTGGTCTTGGTTTTGTGTATATCCTCTGATGTTGAGCCACGTTTCGAGGATTACGTGAATGGTATGCTGAAAGGCCTTGCGTCTATGCCATCTGCTTTGTGCATCAGTCATTATTTGGCGAGTAGGGTACCTCAGTTTATCGAGATAACCACTTTGGGTACAACCACCACTACCCACTGCTTTGCAGCTACGACAATCATCTGATTTCCGCATCAAAGTTATGACTGACTAGTTTTTCCTTGGCAAGTAGGGTACCTCAGTTTGTCGAGATAACCACTTTGGTACAACCACACCTACCCACTGTTGTGCAGCTATGACAATCATCTGATTGTCGCTCCAGCATCTTGGAAGTGTGTTTGTAACCTCGTGGTAATGATGCTCTTTTTCATGAGACTTGTCTTGTCGTCTTGACGAGTATTCTATCTTTCGAGTCCTTTTACAACTGGACTCAGGCTGTCAGAATCTTTTCCTTAGAGCTCGTGTTTTTGGTGTTCTGACATAGTGACACCAGGGACTTTCTTCTTTTGAGTGAGGGATGAAGTCACCTGTTGAGACGAGTGCTGCATCAACCTGTTTATTGATTCAGGCGTCCTTTGTGTATTTTCGCTGGAACTCGGGAAGCGGTGCTATACAAACGATTTTCACCAGCTTCTTTTTTATTTTGGGGTTCTTTTACCCTTGACCTTTAGGTCATGTCCACCCTTTTCATCCATTTTTACTCACGATGCCCTTTCGGGCTTTCACCATGCCCGAGTTTTTTATTCATGGAACTGTTTTACTCATGGTTTTGTGACCATGTCCGTCTATCATTTTTACTCATAGCGTTCCCTTATTAAGGTATACACCATGCCCGTTATTTCACCGTTCCTTTTTTCTTTTCTTTTTTTGTGAAGGCGTATTTAAGGTCATGCCTCCGGGACCTTTGAAACAGTTTAACATCATGCGGCCAAGATGGGCACTATGGTTTAAGGTCGTACAGTTGGACCATAATGGAGATGGATGGCAGTCTGTAGGGGTCATGCAGTAGGCATGGTGGTGGTTTTAGCTCACTTTGGAGAGATGGCACAAGGCTACCTATGAAAAATGGATGATGTACGGATGGAATGTGGAAATTGGTGACCCACTAGCTTACGACAAGTATAGGTGGCAGGATGGTTTGTTGTTTTGTGAGCGCGGGTGAGACTCACTTGGGAATGATGTAGGTTGATGAAAGGAATGAAGTCACTGGGGAGGTACTGAAGGTGATGCACGCACACGAATGGGTCGGTTAGGGAAAATGTGCTTGAAGATGCATGTAAAAGGTGTGTGCACGTATGTGGTGACGAGTTGTATGATCATTCACCGAGACATGAAAGCATGTTTAAAATCTTGCCTCCGAGACCTTATGTTGTGCAGTTAAATGTCAAGCCACCAGGATGTGTATAGTTTAAGGGTCATATAGCTTGGACCATGGTTTTGAGTCCTTTAACATCATGCGGCTGAGACGTGCACTATGGCTTAAGGTCATACAGTTGGCCCGTGGTTATGCAGTTTAAAGTCATACAACTAGGACCGTGCAGTTTAAGGTCGTGCAAGTAAACCTCAGCTGCAGTTTAAGGTCATATATTTTGGACCATGCAGTTTTAGGGTCGTGCAACTAGACCAGGGCTGTGCAATTTTAAGGTCACGCAGTACGGACCGAGGCTATGCAGTTTCGGGTTATGCAGCACGGATCGAGGCTGTAAACTTTAAGGTCGTGCAGCATGGACCGAGGCTGGGTCACCATGTAAGTGGAGCTCCATGGGGAATAGGTCTGTGGATGGCAATCTGACTCCCCGGGGATAAAATGGTTAAGGCCATTCACAAACTAAGGGCTCAGATGGAAATGGTGACCTGATGACGGATGTCCAACAGAGGAGGACTTCACTAGGGCTTAAGGGGACAAGCATGGCTCCCTGAGGTGAAAGATGAAACTCTATGGAGAATTGGCTTATGATAGGTAACCCGACTCTCTGAGGATAAGATAGCTTTGTGTGAAACAAACCCACCAGGAGTTGAAGAGGTAAGAATGACCTTAACTCCACTGGGGATGAGGGATAGTGGACTGCTCTTGACTCCATTGGGGATGACAGGTCACGGCTTGGGTGCAACGACCTAGGTACAACTCCACTAGGGATGATAGGACGCACAAGGCTTCAGCTGGAAATAGGAGACAAGGGACAACTTGAAATACAGCCGATGCTAGGTGTAGCAATAATTGTTTCTTGCGAGTGTTCAACTGGCGCTGAGTTCTAAAAAACACAACCAGCGCTGGGTTGTTAAAACTCAGCCGGCGCTGTGAACGAGCCGTGACATTGTTTGAACACAACCAACACTAAGTAAACTTGCACTAAGGTCGATTAAAATTCAGTCGGTGCCAAGTCAACCAGTTCTAGGGTTGATTGAAATTCACCCGGTGCCAAGTCACTTCAACCGAGTTGTCGGTGCTGGGCATTGATTGATACTTGAGTCATGTTCCGAGCCTGACCCGTTCAGGCCCATTTGATTGAATTTTTATAGGCAACGATGAGTGTTGACTTGGACCTCGGGTCCAAGCACGTCTTGGCTCATCATCGTTTGACTTCCCTTGGACGCGATTGGGATTCCCAGTTTGTGAGGGGTGTTCGAGGGTAGTGCAGGCAACATAAGGAGGGAAAGACCCCGTTTTCCCTCACCTTTCACTGAAGGTAAAAACTTGAGAAAATTTTTAACAGTGAGTAAAGGGTGCCCGATAGAAGTTTCGGCAAGTGACAAGGGAGATTCCGACAAGAGGTCAAGTGTTTCAAGAAACCTTTCAAGGAAGGTTTCAGTAAGCAAAGGTTTTTGCATGAAAGGTTTTCTGACGAGCAAGACTCTGACGAGGATTTGTAGGAGTTTTATGGTTCGCACAAGGGCTTTTCGGGAGACAGAAAACTTCGACGTGGGTATTTTGAAGGTGGAATAGGCGGGAAGTGCAGTGGTAGGAATTTCTGCAAGTCTTGGGAAATTTTCGGGGAGTTTTAAGGGGGTTTCCTAGGGGTGGTAGTGATTTTTTAGAGGTTTTGGTGACTTCCTAGCCAAACACGTGGCAGAGGAAAAATCTTTGAGTGATTTTTTCCAGCGTTGTTGAGATTTTGCAGAAATTTTGGTGACTTCCCGGCCAAAACAGCAGGCGGGGGAAGTCTTTCAGTGGGTCTTTCCAGTCGTGTTGAAAAAGTTTCGAGGGGAAACCGAAGGGACAAAACAGTTGCAAGGAAGGTGAACAGTCGTGGGAGGTGAACTGTCACCCTTGGTAATTGTGTGGTTATTAAGGGAATGTGGAAACTTGGGCCCCTAAAAAGAGGAGTCTCAAGAAGAAAACAGTCACAACAGGTCCGGCGCTAACAGAAGTGCATCCGGCACTGGGGCAATAGGCATTGATGGTTTAGAAGTGTAATCGGCATTGACTTCAGATGGCACTCATCAGCAGTATGGCCTGTCATGATGTGGAAAGTAATGCTCACATGTAACAGTAAGTCACACACTGGATTTACGATGCTCGGCGATGAGCTATGCACGGTGATGTTCAATGGCCGATAAAAAGTGGTGAATGATGGTAATGCGTGGCTTGTGGTACTTGTTGGAAGCCAAATCCTCCAGCACAATAGTGAGGTCCATGTTGTTCTGTGGAAGGGCATCTACTGCAAACAGGTATGCTTTTCATCATAGGAAAGTTCCTTCGCAGGTCTAGCCCGCTTTGTATGTTTGATACACACATCGAATGAATCCTACGTTATATGTTTGATGTACAGATCAGGTGAGATATTAGACTTGTATGTTTTATATACTCATGGTTTCGTTATCATTCCCATCCGTCATTTTTACTCACGGCATTCCCTTATTAAGGTATACACCATGCCCGTTATTTCATCATTTTGTTTTGTGAATGCATGTTTTAATGTCATGCCTTTGGGACCTGTGCGAAGCCTTTTAACGTTATGCGGCCAGGATGTGCACTACAGTTTAAGGTCATATAGCTGGACCGTAATGGAGGTGGATGGCAGTTGGTAAAGGCCATGGAGTGAGTATGGTACTGGTTTTAGCTCACTTATGTGGTGAGTGGTGACCCACTAGCCTACGACGAGTATAGGTGGAGGGATGGTTCGTCGTTTAGTGAGTGCGGGTGAGATTCACTAGGGAATGATCTAGGATGATTACAGAAATGAACTCACAGGGGAGATAGTAAAGGTGGTGTGCACACATGATGGGGTCGGTTAGGGAAGACATGCTCAAAGATGGACATAAAAGGTGTGTGCTCATATGTGGGGTCGAGTTTAACGTCATACCTCCAGGTCCTGTGCAAAGCAGTTTATCATCATGCGGCCAGGACGTGCACTACGGTTTAGGGTCATATAGTTTGGACCGCAATTATGCAATTTATGGTCATGCAACTAGGACCATGTAGTTTAAGGTCATGCAACTAGACCTTCGCTATTGTTTAAGGTCATATAGTTTGGACCATACTGCAAAGCCTTTTAATGTCATGCGGTCAGGATATGTACTATGGTTTAAAGTCATATAGCTTAGACTGTGCAGTTTAAGGTCGTGCAGCTTGACCCGCGCTATAGTTTATGGTTGTATAGTTTGGACCATGCAGTTTTAGGGTCGTGCAACTAGATCAGGGCTATACAGTTTATGGTCATGCAGCGTGGACCAAGGCTGAACAATTTAAGGTCATGTGGCACGGACCATGTCTTAGGTCGTCATGTAGGTGAGACTTCATGGGGAATAGGTCAGTGGGCAGCAATCTGACTCCCTGGGCAAGATAAGTAGGACCAGCAACGGGTTCAGATAGAACGGCCGGCTTCATTGGGAAAAAAGGGGACAAATGTGGGTCCTTCATATCCTTGAAGACAGAATAAATAAGCATGAGAGAGATCACTGGGGCCTGCAGCAATAAAAATGACCCTAACTCTACTTGGGATAAGCTGCAGTACAAGTATGACTCTCCTACTAGGGATGAGGAGTCACGACCTGATTTTGATTGACTTAGGTTCCACTATGCTAGGGTTAACATGTAGTCAAAGTGCAACCTCCTTGGGGATAGCAATGCGACACACACGGCTTCGGCCTAGGCTGCTTAAAATATAGCTCGCACCACCATTATTTCTTGTGAGTGCTCAGTCAGTGATGCGGACAGCCAACACTGCTTCTTAACCGGTCAGCCAGCGTTGGATTGCTCAAAACACAGTCGGTGCTAGATTGTTAAAAACAGAGCCGGCATTGAGGACAGCACGTGCTTAAACACAGCTGACACTGAGTTGCCGAGCACACACTGTACACTATGGATGTTGAAACACAGTCGGCGCTAGGTAACTTTGAATGCGTAGCAGGAGCTGGGTGTGAATCGATATTCAAGACATGACCCGAGCAGGACCCGTTCATGGTTTGTGTCACGTGGAATTTGATGAGGCAGCAATGAAGTGTTACCCGTATCTCGAGTCAAAGGCCGATCCAAGCGAGCCCATTTGTTTTTACAGGTGGTGATAAGAGTTACCTCGGGCCTCGGGCCAAAGCTCAACCTGACCCATCATCATTTGGTTTCCCTTAGACACGACTGAGATTCCTAGTTTGTGAGGGGCGTTTAAGGGTAGTGTTGGCTATATAAGGGACTAAAACCTCATTTTCCTTCACTTTTCACCAAAGGTAAAAAAAATTAAAATTTTTTTACTGTGAGCAGAGGGTTTCCGATAGAACCTCCGGCAAGCAGGGGGATTCTGTCAAGAGATTAAGTGTTTCGACAAGCCTTACAGGGAAGGTTTTCACAAGATTGTCAAGGGATTTCTGGAAAAGGAGGAGTTGCAGGAGTTTTTAGGTTAGCAGGGATTTTCAGGAAGCAAGAGAACTCCAGCCATGGTCGTTGAGGGTAAGAAAGGCGGGAAGTGCAGTAGTTGGCATTTTCGTGTGCTTTGGGATTTTTTCCTGTGGCTTAGCGGGAGTTACTGGGGGTTTCTCAGTAACTTAGGTAAAGTTACAGAGGGTTTCCGACAGGGAAGAGAAGTTCCGATGAGAAACTGAAGGGTCCATGGAACGAACCATCACAGAAGCTGGATGGTTGCATGGATGGCGAACTGTTGCAGGAAGTGGAGCGTCACAGGAGGTGGAGCGTCACAGGAGGTGGACGTTTTGACTCGCACGTGCGTGACATGTGTTAGGCAGCGTTGCAAGGCTCGAGGTGTCGCACGTAGAATCCGTGGCATGTGTAAGAGATCTGAACACAACCGGCGCTAGGTGTTGGCGAACACAACCGACGTCAGATGTTGGCAAACACAACCGGCTTTAAGCGTTGGCAAACATAGCCTGCATTAAGCTTTGGCAAGCACAACCAACACTGAGCGTTGGCAAACAGCTTGCGCTAAGCTTTAAGTGCACAGTCGGCTTTAGCGGACACAGTCGACGTTAATTGTTAGCAGACACAGCCGAAGCTAAGTTTTGAGTGCACAACCAGTGCTGGGTGTCCTAAAACACAGCTGACACTAAGCTTCTAAAAACACAGACGACGCTGATCCAGTGTCATAACAATTTTGATTGGGAGAGAATCACTGAACCCTTTTATGATGGTCAATTCTTCATACCGAATTCCTTATGTAAAGAAGCTTCCAATGGGGGGGAGAGGTCAGTACCCATGATTTATCAGTGAGGCTCTATCAAGGGGCGATCCCATTTGGTTGATCAAGCTGGTATGCAGACCAGAGTGGCCTCTCAGTGTCACGTTCATTACTGACCCCGTTTGTTTTGAAGTACGCGAGGGTAATGATAGCAATGTAAGTATTGAAGAAGGAATGGCACTCCTTCATTGTATGCATAGTAACATAGCTTCTAGAGAGAACTTGCCTACCCAAGAAGACACAGTCGTCACTGGTATCGGATTGATACACGGGAGGCATCCCCTTCACAACTGCCTTCCCTTTCCCTCTCGGAGTACCCTAACCACCTTCGGGATAGTGCCCATAGAGGAATTTCACCCATTTGGTGAATTTCACTCCAAAGTTAGCACTGCAAAAAATGACCGAGTTCTAGGGGACGAAATTGTCATACATGGCCCCGATCATTGAAAGGCCCCCAATAAAATGAAGATCTGGCAAAGAGATTCCTGCTTCCCCATGCCCAAGAAGCCAGGTATTTCTAACATGGTTGCATGTCTTCAGTAAGACCTTCCCAGTATTGGAGCACCGATCATAGTAGCCGCCCGAACATTGGACCGCTGCTAATAGAGAAGCATGTTCAGGTGTGCTTCTGTGAGACGTCAACACCTTGGAGGTCTCGAAAGAGTATCCCTTCAAGTATTGGTGCTGCCCATGAATTCGAAGGCCTTTTGCTGACCACATTAGTAGCCCCTTTTCCTGCACACCTAGGGAGCAAGTTCTCGGAGTTTATTTGGGAATGACTCTTTAAACATGCGGTGGCTCCCATTTTCGGTCGGGAGCTTCACTATTCGTGCTGTCATTGATCATTGGGGAAGGAGTTAGATGACACTCCAACAACCATTAGGGAGATCATGTTCATCTTGAGCATTAGAGGAGGAGTTCTGCCTTATCGAACTCTGCCCAATGCCAGATTAAAGGGGTATTTTCCCCACCGCTTGGCCCGTCAGCATGGGCTTGATCAAAGTTTCCCCTTCTCCATGTTTAATGGAAAGCGACGGGGCAAGGTGAAGCTGAGGAAAACAGAAGAGCTTGGGACTCTCCATGAGTGCTGGCTGCCAAAACACATACGGACCGCTTGGTCCACATGTCCAGAAATGACAGTGATAAGCAAATACGTGTTACCACATCGGTAGGAGGGCCCGAATGACTGAGGATTATGCAAACTGGTGGAGGATTACCAACAAAGGATATTGGAATGTTGATCACCCTTGAAAAGGGGAGAATGGCAATTGACATCAGGATACCAGGCAGAGGAGACTGGTGGATACCCTTGCTTTTGGCAAGGTATTTGTCATAGAATATCCTTCTAACTGGCAAGCCTTAGGGTTTTCATTCAAGATAGCAGCAGATGAGCCTCGTAAGACTTTCTTGCGATGAAGACGAGAACTGGGAGTATCTTCGATAATCTTAGTTCCATCTTCGAGTGGGATGAAGTGCACAGGGTCTCAGGTCATGAGGGGCATCCTATTCAGGACTTGAACGCACTGATCGGGAGTGGTCCTCACAACAAACTGGTTGAGGGCCTCTCTCAAGGAGGGAGAAAGAAAAGAAAATGCTCAACTGTCGTCGATACTCGTGCACTCTCTCTAGTTAGAGGGCATACTCGGAGGCATAAGGGTGTCAACCTTCCTGTGATGTCAGAACCAAGAGGTAGCTCTTCCTCCTCTGATCTTTTGGCAACTCCCTCAGTATCTCCTTTTGCTCTTTCTCCACCATCTTCTGTCTCTCTTGAATTATTTTCTTCTTCTTCAGTGACTGAAGTAGAAAACTTCGGCCCTTCTGAGCTCACTATTACGTCTTTTGAGCAGGAAATGACTCTGGATCTTGGGGAGGTGCCTCTGAGTCCAAGGATACTTCCTAAGTCAGAGCCGGCTTCGATAGAGATTGACGAGGCTGAAAGCCCCAACTGGACAGCTCCAGGAAGGGGCTCTGATGTTGATGTGGCACCTGTGCCTCAAGGGTTTAGTGGTCCTGCTGAGGAAGGAGCCATGATCCATGAAGAAGGGATTGTGGTTAATGATGCCCTTGAGTATCAAGCAGCTACAGCTCCAGAGGGCACAGATTGTGGAGATGAGAGAGTTGAGCTTTTTGTGGCCGAGGTTCTGGCTTTTGAGGGCGCAAGCCAGATGGAAGAAATGGTGGTTGACGCTGAATCGTCTAACGAAGGCCAGAGGCAAGAAGTAGTTCCTAAACTTGCTAATGCTGAAGTGGCAGTTTAGGAGGGCGAGAAGCATGAGGAACAAGTTTCTCCGAACCTGTGGTTACAGAAATAGAGGTCCTCGAAGGCGAGGGTCAAGGCAAAGAGGATGTTCCTGAAATTGCCAATGCTGAACTGGCAATTCAGGAGGGTGAAGAACAAGGAGAACAAGTTTCTTCAGAGCCTGCTGGGACGGAAATGGAGGGTCCCATAAACGAGGGTCAAGACGACAAGACTGGTGTCAAAGAACCCAGCAGGTTGAGGCTGGGGCTCCCTGAGTCTGAGGTGCAAGAAGCTCTGAACTTCACCATCGTTCTAGAGGAACCAGTGGCTCAGATGGTCATCACTTCGACAAGCCCGGTCATTGAGGCCGAGGTCTGTTCAGTAGTAGTAATCCTAGCAGCATCACCTAGGCCCATTTTTAGCGGGGTTTTTAGTGTGATTGCAGGCATGCTTCGAGAAGGCCTTCAGGGCTTAAGGGAGCCGCCTTTCAATGAGCTCGCCGAGGCTTTGGCCAAACTAAGGGAATTTGCTGTGATCGCTGCAGTTCCAGAAGTCCTTTTCCATTTTGATGCGACCCTTAATAAGTTGGAGAGATGGCAGTCAGAAATACTACACAATGAGGCGGAAATTAGTAAGCTAGCCTCCTTGGAGGAGTCAAGCTTGCATCATAGCGAGAAGATAGAATCCTATACCACCATGACTGGCCGTCAGTAGGATCTTAAGAGGGAGGCGAGAGACTGCTATAAAAGGATGGTCGAGATAAGAGAGGAGATGCACGTATTAAGGCAAGAATTTGTTGGTCATGAGACAGAGATGGTTCAGAGAAGGGCAATGGAGGTGTCTTTCATTACAAATTTATCCAAACGCACTCGCACAATTGAGTCTGAATCTGTGGCAATGGAGGAGGAAACCCAAGTGGTGGCCGAACTAAAGGATCATGTCCAGGACCCCAAGGCTTCTTTCGCAGCATGCAAGGCAGAGATCAACAAGATAATTGATTGCTTTTGAATATGTATTTTCCTTTTGCCAGTACTTTGTAAAAGTTTAAATTTATTGAAAAAGTGATTCTTTTCCTTTACTTCTGGCTGAATTTGTTGTATAACTTTTATTCTCTTCTTGCTTTGTTATACCTCATGTACTCTTTCTAGGGCTTGAGCACCTCTTGATTAGCTGATTGTCAAGCGGCGTCTATATGATCGATCTTTTCCATCATCACGCACAACATATCCTCAAACTTGTTCATGCGTTCTTCTTGCGTGTCACCAGGCTTGCTTACAATCTTTACACTGACTGTTTTTGCAGGATGATGAGTGTTAGTTGCAGTTGAGGGCTTACAAACTTGATGGGTGGTGCATGGTAGATAGATTAGTAGGGAACCAGCATGCCCGACTGGACTCGACTCTTGTATGCCAATCGCGTGAGGGCCGGTTCTCGAGGGTGATGGGACAGTGGTTGCTAAGTGGCTAGGTCATCTTCTACGACACTAACCACAGTGCAGGGGTCAGGACCTTCTTCTTCAGGCTTCATCATCTGAAGAGGGTAGAAGGGACCTATATCACGCTTAGCTTCCTCGGTCAAAAATTTGTAGACCTCTATCATGCTTAGCTTTGAAGCTTTGATGGACCTCGTGAAAGAACTGTGATCGGGACTGCGATTGGTCAACTCTTCTTGCACAAGAGAGAGCTATCTCCATCACGTGCGATAAAGGATGAGGGCTAAGGACTGGGGTGATCTTAGGGCGGGGAGGATGAAGAACTCGATCTTCCATTAGGTCATTACCCCGAGCTCTCTTGTGGGCTGGGCTCCAAAGACACGACCATGTTCATGATAGTACTGACGATACTTGCTCGAAGAAGTGGGAGTAGACAACATCAGGGTTGACTTATGAGGAGGCCTGTTCTGGGGGTCCGCCCGGGCTTGAGCAAGTGGTCTGGCCTTGAGAAGCCGAGAACTACGAGCAGGTGTTTGTAAGAGCACAGGTGGAAACCTGCCCCTTATAAGGTGCGCTTGTGTGCAAAGTAGGAGGACAAGGAGGTCATCTCCTGTGTACTCAAGTTGCACAATGACGGCGTTGCCCTGAGCAGTGAGATGCATTTGAGCAGCGTGTGCCACACCTGGCCTTGGGAGGTCTTATCATGGGTGTTAACTCGAGGTAACATATGGGTTGCCCCGAGGTGTGACTCGAGTGGGTGACCCACGAGCCTTGTGGTGTGTGTGAGGGTTGGAGTCCGCAGGGTCTCCACCTTAATGTGTCGAGCCTCTAGGGATAGAGGCTCGTGGTAGTGCATGGTTGTTAGGGGTAGCCTTGTGGCGGCCCATAGAAGCAATAACAACTTGCTTGCCTTTTCTTATATTCTTTTGTTTTTTGCAATCACAAACATATGGCAATGAATGTAAGACAGGTGGGTCAATAGACCTCACCTTGCCTTCTTGATGAATACATACAAGCGTACACATTCAAAGAAGAAAAGAATAATGAGAGAAGAAAGATGGGGGAGAGAAGAATTTGACTAGGCAGGGAGATCATCATAGTGATTAAGCTAGTATGTAATTGGCCTGACATGAGGGTAAAACAGGCTCGACAACTCGGACTGGCTCAACAGAGTTACTATTAGATGTCAATACCGATACTGATTGGCTAGACACGATGGTTAGTCTGTGTTGGCAATAAAACAGGCACAGTAATTCTGACACAACAACATTCTGGCATGACGACAGGACTACTATGAGAGGCTAATCTTGACCCCTCTTAATCAAACGAAAGAATGACATACTGATCATCATAAAGAAAGAATAAGAAGTAATAGAATAAGAGGAGAAGAGAAAGAAAGAGAGGAAGAGGAAGAAAGAATAAGAAGATTGTGAGAGAAGAGAGAAGGAAGGAGAGAGGAGCGAGAAGGACACAGTCGGCGCGAAGAATCACCGGCTGTGTTGGAGGAAGAAGAGAAAGAAGACATAGTCGGCACTGAGCATCACCAACTATGTTACAGAGAGAGGGGGGAAGGAAGGACACAATTGGTGCTTAGCATCACTGACTGTGTTTCAAGAAGAGAGAAGAGAGAAAGACACAGTCGGCACTCGACATTGACAACTATGATATGGAGAAAAGAGAGAAGATGCAGTCGGTGCTAAGCTTCAACGACGGTGTTAGACAGAGAAGGGAGAGAAGATGTAGTCGGCGCTAAGCTTCACCTACTATGTTAGAAGAAGAGAGAGAAGATGCATTTGATGCTAAGCTTCACCGACTGTGTTAGACAGAGAAGATAGAGAAGATGCAGTTGGCGTTAACCTTAACCGACTATGTTAGAAGAAGAGAGAGAAGATGGAGTAAGCTTCGTCAACTGTGTTAAAAGAAGAGCAGAAAGAGAGATAAAGATGAGCAGAAGAGAGAGATAACGATGAGAAGAAGAGAGAGAAAGAGAGATAAAAATAAGAAGAAGAGAGAGAAAGAGAGATAAAAATAAGAAAAAGAGAGAGAAAGAGAGATAAAGATGAGAAGAAGAGAGAGATAGAGACGAGAAGAAGAGAGAAAGAGAGATAATGATGAGAAGAAGAGAGAGAAAAAGAGATAAAGTAGAGATGAAGAGAGAGAAAGAGAAGAGGAGAGACAAAGAGGGGAGAAGAGAGAAAGAGGGGAGGAGAGAGAAGTTATCTTATCGAAGGGTATCGACCCTTTTCTTCGCTCTCTTCTCTCTCTCCAAGCTGCACCCACGAGCTTAAGCAAAAATGAAGTCTTTATTGAATGATTGAAGAAATGAACCGAGACTTCTTTTTACAATTTGGCTTTACAAGTTTATATAAAATTGGGCTAAAACATTAGTGTACGCCCAAAAACTACCTAGAATTGAAGATAATTACAATTTAATGGAATTAAAAGAAATTATAAAAATAATGCAAAAAGATTGTTTGGCCCCTGCCTAACAATGTGTGGAATTTCAGAACAGTCCTTGCTGCTGCCCGAGAACTTGCTTGATCTTCCATGACTGATACGGGGTTGTTATGATGCTCATTTGGTTGAAAGATGATTATTTTCTTCTTGGGCTCGTCATGGCGATCGATTTGATATCAACTTGAAGCCATGAATCATGACTTTAAGCCATGATCATGAAACTTAAATTTTGGATGAATCTTGAAAACTTTGGATCGATTGTGTGTTTGTTCCTTGATGTTTCTTCATGATTTCTTCGCTGAGTCATACTGAGCATGCCGTCACGATCATGTTGTAATAAATGCAGCTCGATTTCATTTTCAGATGAAGATTTTGTCGTCTTGAGTTTTTTGCCGGAATCTTGAAATCCAGCAGCTGAAAGTTACAGTAGCTTCGATGCCTCCGTGTGTGAAATTCAACCATTCATCATACGTTGGGATCGGACCAGAGATGGCCACTGACCTTATGCACATAATGCAATTGGTTTCGTGCTGATAGGGTATGCAACTGTCATGATTTGGCCGTCGAAGTGATATATGCTGCTACTGAATTTTATGCAACTTTCTTCACAGATCTGCAAATTCCCTCTAGTTTTTCTCTCTGCTCGAGCATCGTCACGGCGCCTACCACATATCGAATTGGTCGTCTTGATGAAACGAACACACTCAACAAATTTGACCACAATATCACTCTGAACAAATGATATATGGGCCCCAAAAGTCACTGCCCGTGACTGTAAAAACAACCACCTTTAATGTGTTTTAGTGTAGGGTGACCACATGGGAATAGTGTGTGGCCTACCCCTTTTCGGTATTTTACCCATAACATTTTCCTAGAATGCCTGATTAAGACGAAACTTGACTCATATGGGTTTTCGACCATGCCGGATCCAATGGTGATGGTACCATAACAATTTGACGGACCAAAAGTATAGTTCTAGTTACGGGGTCCATTTCAGGGTGCAAGTGGCCAATTTTTTTGAAATTATTTCGTTGTGTTTATTGCCTTAGATGTGTTTGACGATGAAACTTGATAGGTAGCCTTTTAGAATCACGGTGAAGTTATTAACCAATTATGGGGAAATTCTGAGACTGTCAAAATTTCCACTTATTTTGTAGGCTCTATTGACCTGCTTCCTCTTTATTCCGCATCAGAGACCAAGGTGCTGAAAAATGCGTTCGAATAGTCTTGGCCTCCTGTTATAGGATTTTTACTAGGTCCTACTATACGTGGATTTTCTTTGAGGGAAAGTATTACAGAGGGGCACTCATAATTAAAGTTACGAGAATGCCAACCGCTTCGACTCTCAAAGCTAGGTTCCCCTCACGCCATTAAGATGGATTTTGGGAGTTTTTGAAATATTTATTTGTTGGTTTCCCAGGAATTCCCGGTTTGGTGTGTGCTGATGTCTGTAAAGAAGCATGCAATCAAAAATAACTTTCAAGCACACAATGCAATGAAGAAATAAAGTGAGCAATTGGCACAAGTCGTGCCTAGCGATGCGCGCTTCAAGGTCAGGCTTGCTCGAAGCATAGTATTGATGGAGGGGTAGGCAACCCCTAAGAAGATACAGTCAAAACAGTGAGATCAGGCACAGTCCGTGCTAACTCGAGCGGGGCCCGAGTCGAGGGTGACTCGAATGGGACATAAGGGTGAAATAAGGGACAACATTTTTTTATTTTGATGAAACACAGTTGAACTAAGCATGGTGAAATAAGGGACAACATGATGTCAATCAAAATTAACAAACTAAAATAAAATCAAAATTCAGGAATAGAGCAGATTTATCTGAGGCAAAATATTTTCTTAATTTTTTTAAAATTTCATTTTAAGTAAAAAATTGGTGAACAAGAAGGAAACAACGTCTAAAAGAGGTTTGTGGGGTCCTAGGAAATTTCTGGGACAACTACAACTAGGCGACACTTGTGGTGTCTCCCTTACAGTCTAGGCGACACTACTAGTGTTGCCCAAAAAAACTATTATTATTTTTTTTTTACTTTTAATTTTTAAATTTGATGAAATAAGGTTACAATAAACTTGAAAAATCATGGAAAATAATATTTCTAATGAAATAAATTAAAGTAAAACAAAAAAGCACAGATAGAGCACACTAGTATTAGGAAAAATATTTTTTTTTTATTTTTAAAAAATTTATTTTGATCTGAAATTTTTCGAACAGTCACAAGAGAGTCCCTGGAAAAAGAATGCAAAGTATCAGAACGTTTTGAGATGTTTGGATTAGGGCGGCACTTGTGGTGTCTCCCGGGTGGCACTAGTGTTGTCTCCTCACAGGCTAAGCGACACTACTGGTGTCGCCCAGACCAGACAGGGTTTGGGGTGTCAAAACCCTGGGTCCTAATAGCAGCCGAGTTTGGGACCCTGTTTGGATTGAAATAATGAAAAATAGTATCTAAAACTCATGTTTTGACACCTGGATCAAGCTTGAAATGCCCCACGGTGGGCACTAAACTGTTTACGATGAAAATTGAACAGATCTTTTGATGAATATACCTCAGATTTTGAAACCTTAAACTGATAAAATTAATGTAGTAGAGAAAGTCGGACGAATCAAATTCAGATCTGAGGCTCGATCCCTAAAAGGATCTGGAGGGGGTGATCGAGGCACCTAACCAGCTTAGCGACTCCACTGGGAATTTACTACCCCTAAGTCAGATCGTCCTTGTTTAGCTATTTCTTCTTTTATTATCTGCTTTCTTTATCGTTTCACATTTTATTATGGCTTGCGGGTTTTGTAACCCATTTATTCCAGAGCATCCCTAGGGAAAAAGCTCCTTCAAGTTCGTTTCCAACCATCCTCTTGAGCAAAGACCCCTTGTCTAGCTCTCAGGTCTTAACTTGGACAGGTGTGAGGCAGGACGTAAAAATTCCTCGCTCCCCATCTCCTCGCTCTGGTGGAAACTCCACCAAGGCACGTTGCATCCGTAGCACTTATATTGCCCCACACAACATGCACCTAGCCATCGGCAAGTCACTTGCTAGTCGTGCTCCTAAGGTACACCGAAAGGCTACCTAGTCCCTTTCATCAAAAGGCAGACAAGTTGCCGTTGCTTCTGTGGATCACCATAGTGCTACACCCCACATTTCTGCACCATTGGTCTCTATCCCTAGAGGCTCATCATGTCGAGGTAGAAACCCCACGGTCTCCATCACTCAAACACACCATAAGGCTCGTGGGTTACCCACTCTAGCCATACCATGGGGCAACCCTTTGATCACCTCGAGTTCGTACCCAAGATCGAACCTTTTAAGGCCAGATCCTGCACACACTACTCATATGCATGTCACTGTTTGAGGCAACGCCATTGCCACACCAACCAGAGTACACAAGATACAACCTTCTCGTCCTCTTACTCTGCACACAGAAGCGCACCATGTAAGGGACAGGCGTACACCTGTTCTCTTGCAGACACTTGCCAGACCACTTGCTCGAGCTCGGGTTGACCCCCAGGTCACCTGTGACCCTTCTTCAAGGGGCGCACACGCGTCGCCATCACAGAGGCCCTCTCACCCTCGACTAAGGTCTCCTTATGAGTCAACTCTGCTCTGGCCCACTCCTTCTTCATCAAGCAATCCCCTTCAGCCTTGGTACTCTAAGGTTTTCCCTAAGAGTATCATCCTGAACCAGTCCCATCACTTTGGTTGTGTCTCTCAAGGCCACAAGAGACCTCGGGGCATCAACCTATGGAAGATTGAGTCCTTCATCCTCCCCAGCCCTCATCCATTACCGCACCTGATGGAGATAGCTCTCTCATGCGCAAGAAGAGCTGACCAGTCGCAACCTAGGTCAAAGTTTTGACCCGAGGTCTATAGAAACCTTAAGGCTAAACACGATAGAGGTTTGCAAATCTTGACTAGGAAGGTTACCAAGGTAGTCAAAATGACCAATTCTGACGACCATCTTCACTTGATTCCCTTCTACCCCCTTCAAACGATGAAGCCTGAAGAAGAGCTCCATGAGCCTTGTACTATGGTTACTGTTGTTGAAAAAGACCCAGCCGCTCAGCAGCGACGGTCCCAAGACTGTTGAGAACCGTTCCATACATGATCAACTTATAAGAGTCGAGTTCAGTCAAGGCATGCTAGTCCCCTACCACGTAAAACCGTCAAGTTCGAAAGCCCTTTGTTGCCCGTAGATCAGTTTACATCGAGATGGAGAAACTTGGCTTCTCGCCATCGTAATCCTATGCCTGAGAAGGAAGCAGTCCAAACTTGTTTGCAGAACATGCGACCTGAGATCGCTCTACATGTTGAGGCCTCTAATCTGACCTCCATGTCAGAGCTGATCACTAAATCAGTCCGCATAGAAAGTCTATCACATCACCATTGTGTGACACGACAACCATCAACAAGTTCAGCAAACAACCGGCGTAATGGTAACTCTCGGAATAACACACGAGGCTGCCGACAGAAAGGAGTAATCAGTGCGATAGTCATGGTCACTGTTTCAAAGAAGGCTCCCTCCCAAACTTTGAATCTCTCTAAAGGGTAATCACAGCAAAGGTAGCAACCTAGGCTAACAAGCAACAACAATTGTACAATCAGGTTCCCCCACCAGCCGACCTTGATCACGGTGATTATTTCACTAGGCATAAGAACAAGGTCTACCCCTTTGAGAAGGTATGAGTCCTTGCGTTATTCCAGTTATAATTGGAAAAGAATATGATCCAACTTGCAAAAACCAAATTCCCTGAGCATCCTGGCCTTGACACTCAAGCGAATTATTGTGCCTATGATCAGAGGGTCAATCATCCAACAGATGACCATGACTATCGCACTGATTACTCCTTTCTGTCGGCAGCTTCCAGAATCAGGACGCCCTGATTTTGAAGGGTCAGATAAAGCTTGAAGACTTAAAGAGAGCCTTCGGGGCGGCTGAGGCGTCATGTCATAACCATCCAAGAGGAAGACGAAATGCCCAGTATCCTTTACGCCTTCTTCATTATAATGCTTTAGGAAGGCATATTCACACTGAAGCAAGTAAGGCAACCTCGTCGCCTTTCTAAGGGTACAAAAGATCATTGGTTCTCATACCATCAGGTATGAGGTCATTACCTATCAGAATGCACAGGTTTCCTTGGTACATTAACAAAGAAAATGGGAGAGTGTTAGGAGTTCTACAATCTCCCTGTAAGTGACCCCCAAGTAACTTCTCCATCAAGGCAAGGAGATCTCCCAAAGCAGGACCTTCTTATAAATAACTTAGACTCTGGGGAACCCTCGATTCCCCATCCATGAATAGTCTACCATGGCCAAAGCAGACTCAAGTCTTTAACGCGAGAAGCAGTTCGTCAAGCTAGGCCTGTTTGCCAGCCCAGTGAGATGAATCAAACATCACCTTAGAAAACCAGAAAAAGACAAGCACCAAGACCTACTCACCAAAGAAACAAGGCCGCTCAATCCACAGTTGAGCAAGATTTTCTCAGTCCCCTTCCTCCACTGCCAACTTTACAAGACTTCATTTTTGACACGACCTATCTTCCTTCTTTGTCCTGTTAAGAAGACGTCCCCATGCCATCTTCCACTCAACATACGTCCGATGAGGGTGACGACGTTAAAAGCACTTCCTAATGGTCTAAGCAAGGGAAAGAGCTAAAAGACCCCCTGCACCCGTCCAACCCTGGTGACGTAAAATGCTGCCCAGATTGGTCTAATGAGGGGAACGACCTTAGAAGTACCCCACATTCTAGCCCTTCTCCGGCTTCTCAATCTCCCCCTTCCGTCTCTTCTGCCGGTACAATCTTGATATGTCCCGACTTTGAGGCTCTAGACTGAGAACTTTCAGGATCCAACATAAGTAGGATGCAGCGGAAGCGATTGAGAAAGACCTTGACACAGGTAGCAGGATTCCAAATAGTTGTTGATGCCCTGGCAGCTAAAGCCAGGGTAGAGCCTCCTTCTTTAAAGAAGCACAAAAAGTCGAAGCCAAAGAAACCCCGGTGGCCACCTGAGCCTGACTTTGAGCAGAGATTGAGAGAATCAAATAGGCGAAGCTCCTATTCTCAGGGAATTTGTGAAATGGTGAAAATTTTAGGAGCAATACCCACCACGGGACAGATAAATCTCTGATCGGGGAGGATGCTACAACATCCACCGTAGAAGTCCGGCACCTTAAAGTTCCCCAGTCTGCCACTACCACTTAATCTAACGACTAGTCTTCCTATCTTATAGCTTCTTGGGCTCCTTCCTAATATCAATACCTTAAATAATTCACCTATTCTCCTATTTCTTGGGACGTCTTTTATCCCATGCACCCAGTCTCTTCCAAAACCTCAAACTTCCATCACTCAAACCAAGCCTGTTGTGCAATCAAGTCAACCAGCCGGCCAAAATAAACCATTTCTACCCAAACCTGCTCCTCAACCCAACATACCACTCAAATCAGTGGCAGAACCAGGAACACAAGCCCTTGATCAAGAAAAGGTGATGTATGATGTGATAGGGCACTTACAAAAACTTCTGGCTCTTCTCAGTGTCTACAACACCCTCATGCTCTCGGAGGATTACCGGATGGCTTTGGTTCAAGCTCTATCTAACCCAGAAGTACACGAAATCGAAGTGGAACCTATTGAGGTCGACCCAGCTATTTTAGATGGATGCATGCCAATCACCTTTTCGTAGGATGATCTGCAGCTAGGGGAAAAGTTTCATAATCGCCCTCTCTTTGTTACCAGTCAATTACATGCATGCCACATCAACCGAATTATGCTGGATGGAGGGTCGACAGTCAACCGTATTCCAAGGAGGATTCTTACTAGATTAGGATTGGGGTCTAACGATCTTACCCCGACCAATCAGGAGAGAAGCTAGCTGACACGGGACACTTTTGTTTTAATATCGATGAGCTGAACGATTACACTCAGTTTCATGTAATTTACACCGACACTTCCTACAATATTCTCCTTGATCGACCATGGATCTATGCCTAGGGGGTAGTCCCATCAACATTGCATCTGTGCTTCAAGTATAGTCCAGATGGGAAACGACATACGATCTATGATAACAAAAGACCGTTCCTGTGGCCGAAACTCACTATGCCGATGCTAAACATTACTTCACAGATCTGGCATCGCCTTCAAAGTCGAATGATGAAGATCACAAGTCTGTAAGAAAGACTGTGTCCTTGTCTCATGAAGATGTTGAGGATGTTGGGAGGACGATAATGAACATGTTGAAGGAGGAAGAAAGGCAAGGCAAAATTTCACCCTTAACTACTCTTCATTCTAACATCCCAACCATCATCCCTCAAGAATCTCCTTCTTCGTTCAAAAAGGAGTCTTCGTCCTCTGCCCCCAGTTCTGAGCCACCTTGGCTGGAAGATGAACTAGAGGTCATTCTTGAGATTCACCAAGCCATGGGGATAGAATTCCCAGCTCCAAGGATCACTTATATGCCAAACCAGCAGAAAGTCTTGCACATCCCCATTACGCTCTTGAGAGCCAAAGCGACGCAGCAACCGACACAAAATATTTTTCAAAGTTTGTTTGCTATAAGTATAGAGGATGCTCCTCAGACTGGCAACCAACGAAAAGTTCTACTTTTCCCAAACCACTCAGGAGAGCAATTTGATGAAGAGAAACTTTCTTCCCCTCAAGGGTAGGATCCCCTAGCAAAATTTAGAACCAAAGTACGCAGTCTCCTAAGTCATTTGGAGGTCATGCGTGTCGCTTCAAAGCATCTCAAAGAGTTCGTGCCAGAGACTAAAAGCTGTAATGAGCTTGAAGTAAATGTGCCACTAATGAATACTGAGGCCCCTCCTGATTGGACTATCTATAGTGACCAAGCTCACCAAATCATGAGGAAAATGAACTATGAGCCCTTTGCCAACCAGAAATTAAGAGGAGAAAAAGAAACAACTCCACATTTCAAAGCCATCCAAGTCAAGACAGCCCACCATGGGGCTAGACAAGGCCTAGGGTATTAGCCTCTTGGGACAATAAAAGTGTCGAGAGGCAATCAGAAGAGAAATCACATGAGGTGCAGTAAAAGTAACAAGAGAATGAAATCATGCAGCAAAGTCAAAAGAAAGAAACACTTTATTCATCAGTTAAAATCTTTACAATGTACTGGCAAGCGGAAATGACATGTTCAGAAACGATCAATCATTTATTGATCTCTGCATTGCGCACGGTAGGAGAAGTCTCGGTGCTTTGGATATGCTCCTTCAGTTCATCCACCGTTTGAGTCTCCTTCGCCATCGCCTTAGTTTCCAACTCAATTGTTCCATTGAGTTAGGAAAAATCTTCGACCAATGAGGCCTCCATGGCTTTCCTCTGAGCCATCTCCGTCTCGAGGCCCGTGAATTCCTGATTTAGTATTCGCATTGCCTCTCAGATTTCAATCATTCTCTTGAAGCTTCTTTGTAACTCCCTCTTGAGCTCCTGCTGACGGCTAATTATCGTGGCCTTCTTCTCGATGCAGGAATTTATTTTCTAGCGACGACACAAGATCTACTCTTCCAAAGAGGTTAGCCTGCCAGGTTCTTCTTCATGATGCAGCTGCCAGCTCTCCAACTCATTTAGAGCTGCAATAAAATGAGAAAGCACTTCTGGGGCACTCCCAACCACAATAGTCGTGGCGAGCTTTGCAGAGGCTTTGCCCAGCTCATCAAGGGGCAGCTCCCTCAAGCCCTGAATGACTGCTCTAAGCATGCTTACAATCATGCTAGAAACACCACTAAAAACAAGCTTGGATGGTGCTGCTGAGACCATTACTGCTGAAGAAACCTCAACCTCAAGGACCGAGCTTGTTGGAGTAATAGCCATCTAAGCCACTGGCTCCTCTGAAACAACGGCAAAACTTAGAGCTTCTTGCCCCACCGACTCATAGGCAGCTCCAGCCTAAACCTGCCTGAGTTCTTCAATACCAGTCTCGCTGGCTTCACCCTCTTCTATGGAGACCTCTGCTTGCCCATCAATCACCTGAACTATCGCCTCAGCATTACCAAGTTCAAGGACCGCCTCTTCTCTTTGACCTTTGCTAGCCAATTCATCTCTAGCCATAGTTTCTTTAATTTGGCTTCCACCTTCAACAGCCAGAATCTCGGCTACGAAGAGTTCAACTTCCTCATCTTCACAACCTATGTTCATCGGGGCAACAACCTCCTGGTGCTCAGGCACTTCATCAACTTCAAGCTCTTCTCCTTGAGTCAGAGCCTTCGCCTCGATCGGGCCACTAAACTCCTGAGGCATGGAGGCCACATCAACATCAGAGCCCCTATTTGGAGCAGTGGCTACAAGGCCTTCATCCTCGTCAGTCTCCATTTGAGCCCCCTCTGACTCCAGAACTATTTCAAGACTCAAGGACGCCTCCCCAAGATCCGGAGTCATCTCTCAATCAAAAGCAATGACAATAGACTCAAAATGGCCAGAATCAACTGCCTTGATTTCTGAAGAAAAAGAAAGCAATTCAAGAGAAGTTGAAGGTCGTCCAGAGAGCATAGAAGGTGATACAGGAGTAGTTCTTCAAAGATCAGAAGAGGAAGAGCTACCTTCTGATTCTGACGCCATAGAAAGCTTGACACTCTTGCGCCTCCCAATATGCCCACTAACTGAAGGTGGGGCATGAGTATCGGTAGCAGTTGAGAGCTTTCTTTTCTTTTCCCCTGCTGAAGTAGGAACTGTTGCTTTAGATCCACCTCCTTGAGAAAACCCTCTAGCTAATTTATTGTGGGGACCACTACAAACGAGGGCATTCAAATCCTGTGGGGGACGCTTCTCATAACCAGGAACTGGTCGCCCCTCATCCCATTCAAAGTTGGAACTAAGATTGTTGAAAACACTCCCAGTCTTCGTCTTCATTGCGAGGAATTCTGGCGAGGCCTCATCAACTGCTATCTCACGCAGAAGCCCCAAAGCCCACCAGTTCGAGGGATAATCTAAGGCAAATATCGCATTGGGAGCTGGAGCATCAGCCAGTCTCCTTGACCTAATTTTCTGCTGCCAGTTACCATTCACCCCTTTCCAAGGGTGGTCTTTATCCCAATATCCCCTACTGGTGATTCTCCATCAGTTCACATAGGCTGTCGTCGTTTGAACCCTTCTGCCAAAGTGAGATATGGCGTATTTGTTGGTTTCTGTCATCTCTAGAAACATGGACCAAGCGATCCGTATATGCTCTGGCAACCAGCACTAACGGAAAGTTCTCAAATCTTATGTCTTCCCCTTGATCACCTTACTCCGGTGCTTTTTGAAGAATACTGAGAAGTGGCAGCCTTGATCAAGCCTGTGCTGACGGGCAAAGCGGTGAGGGAAATACCCCTCTAACCTAGAATTGTGCGGAGTACGATAGGGTAAGACTTCCCCTCTAATGCTCAGGATGAACATGAGTTCCTTAATATTTGTTGGAGCATCGTCTAGCTCCTTTCCCAACTCATCAATGAAAGCACAGTGGGTGAAGCTCCCGACCGAAAAAGGGACCCGCCTCATGTTCAGGGAATCATTCCTATAGAGACCCCGAGCCTCCCCTGGGGTACGGGAGATGCCCCTCTTGTTGGCAATCCTCATCAAGAAGGGCCACAATTTGTCCCCCGAGCACCAATTCTTGATGTAGGTGTCAGGGAAATAGTTCCCTAGCCACTCGTACAAGTAATGCACAGGGAATGGAGTTTTAAAATCCCCAGGAAAAGCCTCTCCTCCAACAATGCCACTTCCTCCTTATTTTCCTTTGTAGTCCTTTCCACAAGAGATGGCCCCTAAGCCATGGTATATGTTGCACAAGACCGGTTGAGCAAGAGCATACTCACGCCCTCGAGCCATGTCACAGGCCACATACAGTACGCATGAATGAATGTCGTCCCCCTAGCCAAGAAGCACAGATTTACACAGAAATAAGGCCAAGTACGCAATGAAGAAGACACGTTCATTGTCAGTCTAAAGTTGACATATGGGAGGCGTCTCCTTTGCAATGGCCTTCCCTTTCCCTTTCAGAGTATCTTGGCCACCTTCAAGATAATCCCCACAAAATAAGTTTACCCACTCCATAAAAGCAACCCCGTTATTGCTAGAATGGCCGACAATTGACTGAGAAACCTCAAAGATCATTTGAAGGCTGGTAGGTGGCTCTTTATCCCCCAAGTTAACACCACCGAAGATGACTAAGTTTGGGGGCACAAACTCGTCATACATAGCCCCAATCATCGGGAGGCCTCCAATAAAATGAACATCTAATAAATAGATTCCTACTTTCCCATGCTCAAGAAGCCAAGTATTGCTAACATGGCTTCATGTCTCCAGCAATACCTTTATTGTATTGTAGCAACGGTCATAGTCGTCGCCCAGACACTGGACCGCTGCCAATAGCGAAGCACGTTCAAGAGTTCTTCTATATGATGCCAATATCTTAGCAATCCAGGAAGTGTGTCCCTTCAGGTATTGGTGCTCCCCTTGAATCTGGAGGCCTTTTGCTGACCACCTTAGTAATCCCTTTGCCTGTACCATCCGCTTCCCTAAGGTAGGCAAATTTTCCTTGGAAGCTATGTTCCGATGCATACAATGAAGAAGTGACATCCCCTCTTCATTATTGACATTGCCATCATTACCCTCACGCACTTTGAAACAAACGGGGTCAGTAATAACAGTGACACTTAGGGGCCACTCTGGTTCACCCACTGGTTGGGTCAGCCAAATGGGCTCACCCCTTGATAATACTTCACTTGTAAAATCACAGGCGCCAATCTCCCCCTCCCTTGTAAGCATCTTCACATTGTGAATTTGGTAAGAAGAACAAGCCATTATAAAAGCCTTTATGGTTTACTCCCAAATGTTTCTAAGAAACTGGACTAGCACCAGTTGAGTTTGCCAACACTTAGCGTCGGTTGAGTCTTTCGAATGCCCAACACTGGTTGAGTCTTTCAAACCCTTATGGTTAGTTGAGTATTTCAAACACTTAGTGTCAGTTACGAATTACCAACACCCAGCACCGTTTGCTCGCCAAACGACTAGCGTCAGTTGAGTCTTTTAGTACTCAGCACTGGTTGAGATTGTCGATACCCAGCGTCGGTTGAGCTTGTCTAAGGCCAGCACTGGCTGTGATTGAATCTCTCGCACGTGCCACGAATCTTAGTCGTGACACCTCGAACTTAGTTGCACTGACTAACAATCGTCTCCACGTCCGTCAACGCTGCCTCACACAATTCAATTAAATTTTAATTGTCTTCAATTTAGTTAGTTTTTGGGTATCCACCCATGTTTTAGCCCAATTCTATATAAACATGCAAAGCTAAATTATAAGGGTCTTCAGTTCATTCAGTTCATTTTTGGATTAGTTCAATAAAATTTCCATTCATGCTAAAGTTTGTGAGTACATCTTGGAGAGTCAGAAAGGAGAGATAAGATAAGGGATGGTACCCTTCGAGCAGGTAACTTTCTCTCTCCTCCCTCTTTCTCTCTCCTCTCCTCTTTCTCTCACTTCTTTCTCTCTCCTCTCTTCTCATCTCTATCTCTTTATCTCTCCTCCTCCCTTCTCATTTCTATCTCCTTCTCTCTTTCTCTCCTCTCTTCTCATCTCTATCTCTTTCTCTCCTCCTCCCTTTTCATCTCTATCTCCTTCTCTCTCTCTTCTTTCTCTCTCCTCTCTTCTCATCTCTATCTCTTTCTCTCCTCCTCCCTTCTCATCTCTATCTCCTCTCTCTCTCTCTTCTTTCTCTCTCCTCTCTTCTCATCTTTATCTCTTTCTCTCTCGTTCCTCTCTTCTCATCTCTATCTCTTTCTCTCTCGTTCCTCTCTTCTCATCTCTATCTCTTTCTCTCTCCTTCTCTCTTTCTCTCTCGTTCCTCTCTTCTCATCTCTATCTCTTTCTCTCTCCTTCTCTCTTTCTCTCTCGTTCCTCTCTTCTCATCTCTATCTCTTTCTCTCTCCTTCTCTCTTTCTCTCTTTTTTCTCTCTAATCTCTTCTCATCTCCGTCTCATCTTTCTCTCCTATCTTCTCATCTCTATCTCTTTCTCTTCTTCCCTCCTCTCTTCTCATCTCTATCTCTTTCTCTCTCCTCTCCACTCATCTCTCTTTTCCTCTATCAATCGACGAGACCTAGCATCTACTAGTCTTCTCTGTCTTCCTCTGTCAGTCGATGAGACCTAATGCCAATTGGTATTCTTTCTCTCCCTCTAGCAATCGGTGAGGCCTAACACCGACTAGTCTTCTCTCTCTTCCTTTGTCAGTTGACGAGACCTAGCACCGACTGTTGTTCTTTCTCTTCCTTTGTCAGTCGATGAGACCTAGCACTGACTGGTATTCTATCTCTTCCCTTATCAATCGATGAGACCTAGAGCCGACAAGTCTTCTCTCTTCTTTTATCAATCGATGAGACTTAACACCCACTGGTATTCTCTCTCCTCTCTTGTCAGTCGATGAACCTAGCACCGACTAGTTTTCTCTCTCTTCTCTTTTATACTACACAGTCGGTGAAGCCTAGCATCGACTGTATTTTCTCTTTCTTCCTTCTAACCCAATCAATAATGATTAGCTCTGACGGTGCCTTCCTTCCCTCTCTCTCCTTCATCCTCTCATCTTTCACCCTCTTCTCTTCCTTTCTTCCCACTTCTTCTTTCTTTCCTTTCTTCTCTTCGTATTCTTTCCTTACAACCTTAAATTTTTCACCCCTTCATTAAACTAAGAGGGACTGAGGGTAGCCTCTCATGGTAGTCCTGTCCTCTAGCCATAATGTTGTTGTGCCAAGATGACTTGGCCCGCTTTATTGCCACGACCGATCGACCATCGTGCTTAGCTAGTCGGTATTTGTAATGACGTCTAGTAGTGATCTTGTGAGCCGATCTTAGTTATCGAGCCCATTTTTCTACCATGTCAAGCCAATTATCTGCTAGCTTAGTCATCGCTCTGATCCTCTCGCTTAGTCAAATTCTTTTCCCCCCATCTTTCTTTCTTCTTTTTGAATGTGCATGCTTGTATACATTCATCAAAGAGGAAAAGGGTGAGGTCTGACCCACCTGTCTTGTAACCTTTACCATATATGTGTGTGATTGTATAAAAGTAGAAAACAAGAAGAATACAAGCCAAGGGACGCGATTACGAACCAGTTTTATTACTGGGGGGTTTTCTTCATGATCTAAGAGGGTGCCCATCCGAGTAAGCCCGAGTAACTCTCGAACCCACCTTTAAATTCCTCTCTCACCGGTTAGTAACACATGCCCCTATTTTCGAACGAGGTTCTCGCGAGGGCGATCTCACAAAATGTTCTGGGTCTTCCCCTGAAATCCGAGACACGTGCCTCCTGATCCCCAAAAGGATTTGGTGGGCGAGATCAAGGGACCTAACCAACGAGTCCCTAGTGGAGCAACCAATTGATGTTAGTGGGGCCCTGGTTTCCCTTTCTTGAACAACCTTGGAGGTCTTGCACGTGCATTGTGCATGGGCCCTCCTCCTTACAGATAGGTGCCGACAGCGAGAGATTTTGCGACTACAGCGTCGACGCTCTTTTTGCCTCTTGGGGGGTTCGGGGACACACCTAGGCGGATAGCCCTCTTATAGAAATTGTGAAGCCCTCTCGCTACTTGTTAGCACGGTTTGGATGGGGCCCCTCTTTAAGCTCTCAACCTCTCTATCCTCTCTCTAATTATTAGAACGGGATCCGAATTTCCTTCCTCCTGGTTGCCCTCTCGAAGGGACTGGCTGACCTCTAAAGGGCGTGTGAGGGTTGAGGCCCATGGGTTTACTCATGTCAGTGGGCTTGCAAGTGGACACGAATTGTCATGTGGATGGGCTTGCACGTGAACGTTAGAGTGAGAGAGTGAGAGAGAGAGAAAAGGGGTTACTCAGCTCTTGAGAGAGGGAAGATGACCCCCGCGACCAGGGTGTCCATGGGACAGTGCACTTAGGGGTATCTTCTCTCTCTCAAAGGTTTCTCTCTCCCTCTCTCCTCTACCACGGAGATTGGAAACTCTAAAAAAAAAAACTAATGAAACAAGCGTAATCTATCCTTGATTATTCCCAGCCTTTGGGGTATTAAGAGCTCAAAGAGGGGTCTCTTCTTAAGGTCCAACAAAGGTCTTTTTACAAGTAGGTTAAGCTTGCTTATGTAGAGGATTCACTAAACAGGGGTGAACGCTCAAAATCCAAGTTTAATAATGGTTTAAGAAATTAAAAGTAAATCTTGAAATTGGGCACAAATGATCAAAATGTCCCTGTGACCTTTTGCACAAATGATGTAACCATCCCTACATGCAGGTTGCAGTGGCCTTTCCTGTCGGGGTGAAAGTTTGGCAAGATTTGTGAACTTCGTCTGCCAATGCTTCTTCAAGCTGCATTATTTTGTCTCCTGGCTCTATTTGCACATCAAAGAGGAGGTTGTTGCAGTCGTTTTACACCAAGTTTGAGCTGATTTGGCCTTGATATGCACTTTTTCCTAATTTGGGAGGTTACCGAAAAAAGGGATTTCGACAATCGACAGGATTTACTTCTCTAGTGACTTGGGGACTTGCATTTATCAAGCCTTGGGTTGAATGCAAGAGTTGTACCAGTGTGTAGCTCTTCACGAGTGGTTGCATTAAACTCGCCTTCATAGTGATCCAAGGTTTGGATGTCGAGCTATGCTTCACAGAATCCGAAGCTTCTTCCCCTTGAACCCTGGCTGTTCCTCTGGTTTTGTGAGCAACTTCTTACTCAGAGCAGAGTGGTTCTCGATCATGCCACAGTGTGTGCCACAGGTCAAAATGATGAGGCTAGCGTGATCTACAACATATCAACTTTTGAGCTCTCTCCGTCTTCAGAGGATAGAGCCATGGGCTGACGAAGCTACTACCGAAAGACGTTGTTGCAGTCCCCATTTCCGAGGACTGGTATGGTGAAGACACACAATGCTAGTGTGACACCCGTCAATTACAAGGCTGCATAGGCGTAGACCCCTTCAGGGAGGTCCAATTGAGCCCAAATTTGATCCTCGAGGGTTTTCTGAAGTTATAAGTGTAATGGCAGTGGTCTGGTACAGTACTCTAGCCATTAGCATAGGGCAACAATTGAAGGGCCCTTCTTTTGTGCGATAGCACTGCACCCAAGTCATATGGCCCCAAGCTTTATTTTTTGGCAAAACATTAGTCCTTGGGTATCTGGTGAACCCGCAGGACTATGTAGTCACTGGTTCTCCCATTATTTGTACGAGCTTCGAATGTATGTCAAAAATGACGTACAATAATGCCCATTGTGCTCGTGGGGCAGCGACCGCTTGTTTTGACTTTAGGATTGGAATGCCCTTACGGGTTTTCGTTCCAACCCTCGGAGGATGCATCATTTCTGTTTTTCGCAAAGATCTGAAAATTTTTTTTTTTCTTTTTGGGGACCACGAAGAGTCCCGTGTGTGCGAGCGAGACAAGGAATGAAACTCACTTGAAGTTTTGTGGTGGGCGAGTGAGACCCACGCTTTTGTGCGGGTCCGAGATTTATTTAGGCTGAGAGAAATGTGTATCTAAACGGCGTTTTGTCGGCGTTAGGCGGGCCATTTTTTATGAGCTACATCACACTTGTGGGGAAGTAAATGCCGCATGCGGTTGGCGTTGCACGATCACTTCCTTAGGGCAGGGCGTGATCTTCTGCATGTGTGGCATGTCGCTTCGAGTGCTGTTTGTACTGCCATACTCTTCGTGCTATTTGTGTTCTCTTGTAATTGGGCCACGTGTTAATTCGACGATTTTATGGGACGTGCGATCTGCCTCCTTTGGTTCGTATAAGAAGGGGAATGCGGGGTTCGCCTTTGAATTGTGAACCCTAGTTTTCTTTCCATCTTCCGCCAGCGTTTCTTCCATCATCTTTTCCGAGCAGAGTTGCCTGTTGACGATAATGGCTCCCTTCCCCTGCTAAGGTTTCTTTTCTCTTGTTGTTGGTTGGGCGACATGTCCCGAGTTGCTCACCCCGCTTTCTTTTGTTTCTTTGTAGCAAACATCCTTGATGTGAACCAGTTATCCCGTGCGGGGGAACTAGGGACCGATTCCTTCACGGGTATCTCCCTGATGAGAGGAATCTCACGTAGAGTCACTGAACCTACTCGAGAGATAAGATGGCCCTCCAGCATTGCTTATACAGGAGAAAGTATTGAACTTTTGCACCTATGGAGGCGAGGACGAGGAGCTTCTCAACGAGAGGGATGACGTACCTCTCTTTCATGCTTTGCACAGGAGTTTCACTTTCAGTGAGGATATGCCTACCCTGGGAAAGAGGATGTTCGCTAAGCCTGACTTACAATGGACTGCTATCGCTCTTTGCTTTGAGTGAGAGCACCAATTCATGGTCGGGTACAGCAGTTGGACCTTTGACATCCTTGATTCTTTTACCAAGACCTTGGAGGATTACAGGCTAGCCGCGACGTGCTAATGCTCAACTGGCTATTACTAATGTTGCTCAAATACTGTCAAGGCTTTGTTGGAGGCATGGTGCCCCAGAACTAACAGTTGGCATGTGGGTGGTCTTTCCCTATTGTGGGAGATGTATGAAGAGTTCATACCAAGCAACCTAGTAATTTTTTGTAACCAGCCCATCAGGGGTAGCCGGCTCCAGCTAGTCTCAGTGAGCTATTTGAAATTTACTAGCGCTTGCTCTCAAAGTCCAAGCTCAAATCTAGCGGTGCACTTTGGAGCATGGAAGGTTTATTTCCACGGTAATCATCAGGATAATGAAGACCCTGGCATGAGTGTCTTGTGGAGCAACGATGCGCTGACGGGGGAGGCCATCAAGGCTTTCAAGAAAACAATTACCCCTCCCAGATAGGAGGGGCAGGACAAAGTATATCTGGCAGCTTATAGGGCCATCTTTCTGTGCAATTGCCGAGCTCAAAGGGTTACTTCATTCGACCCGACTACTTTTATGTGGCCTGCATGATGGATGAAGGGACCGGCTACATTTTTGCCCAGCCCGTTTATGTAGCATTTTCCATGAGCTGGGAGCCGTTGCTTGTGGGAAGGTCCCTCCAAGAATGAGCCCCTTATAGATTAGGATTTCTATGGGCGTTTTATTACAAGCTTCACAGCCCATTACATCTTCGGGTGGCTCTCAATGTACTTCCCGGGGAGCGTATGAGATTAACGGCAATCTGAAGGATGCCACTTGCCCTCATATGTTGAAGATTGTCATGATGAAGGTGATGCTAAGGGAGTGTCACTACGCCTGACCCCTACCGTACTCGTCGGAGGGCAATTGAGTGAGGGACTGTGATCAGAAGTAGCTAATGTCACTCAGGTGAGAGTGCGCTCAACGCTTTTAGATGACCCCGCCCCCCGAACTCTACTGTACTTGCCAGAGGGCAATAGAGTGTGGGACCATGACTAAAGGTAGAGAATGCCACTCAGGTGAGAGTGCGCTCAACACTTTTAGAAATACAGAATCAAAGCAAACCACAAAAGAATAGAAAACCCCATTCACAATGTTACAAAGAACTTGACAAAATAAAACCAATTTATATATATATATAGGCTCCAAATATTTATTAAAATCATGTCCAAGGCACTATAGGCCCAACAAAAACACAAGACTTCAACAAAACAACTATATGGTCACCATCATCAAACACCTACTATCGCGATAAAGCTTTTCATGCCAAGCCAAGATCTTCAACTGCCAGCCATGATATTTATACCCAGCTGCCTACTTCCAAAACCATAGGCTATCGCTCTACATAGAGAAAGTCAAAGGGGTGCGCTATAATACTCAGTAAGCAGATCAATCACATGTATTCCGGCCTATACAATGCTATTCATCAACAACCCTCCCCAAGATTCATACAGGTGTCAAAACATCGAGTCATGCAGCACAATTCCTTAGCAATGGTGGAAGAAGTGTAAATTGGATGGAAAAATATCATACATCACATGAGCTACCAGTCTACCATATCTTTATTCATCAAAATAGTAGATTAATAAATCTGACAAAACACATAGTGCATACAGGCAATCCTAGTGTCTGTTTTAACAAATTTTTAAGTACCTTGGTCCCTGATGCGGAATAAAGAGGAACCAGCTCAATAGAGCTTGATAAAATAGTGGAAAGTTTGACAGTCTCACAATGGCCACAGAACTGGTCAAGATCTTCATAAGCATTCCAAAGTCCACTTTCTAAGTTTCACCGCATTCCGATATGTCTAAAGCAGTGAACACAAAGAAACAATTTTGGAAGAGTTGGCCTCTAGCACCCTTAAGACAAACCCCCTAACTAGAAGTATATTTTTGGTGTGTCAAATTGCGGTGGGACCACTGCCATTGGATCCGGTACTATTGAAAACCTTTATGGGTCAAGTTTGAGCTTAATCGGGCTTTCCAAGACAACGTTATGGGTAAAATACCGAAAAGGGGTAGGCGACACATGATTCCCGTGTGGCCGCCCTGCACTAAAACACCATTAAAGGTGGTTGTTTTCACAGTTACGGGCAGTGACTTTCGGGGCCCATATCTCACTCATTCCAAGTCGAATCGAGCACAAATTTTGTGAGCATGTTTGTCTCGTCAAGATGAGAATTTCAATAGGTGGTATGCTCAGTGATGACACCCGAGCAGCGAGCAAAACTAGAGAGCAGTTGCTGATCAGTGAAGAAAGTTTCAGAAAATTCAGCAGCAACATGCCACACTATGATAGTAAAATCACGATGCTCGCATACCCGATCTATGTGAAACCAATTACATTATGTGCTCAAGGTCTGAAGCTATCTTTGATCCGAAATAGCGTACAATGAACGATTGGATTTCACACACGGATAACTTTTGGCGGTCGGATTTCAAGATTCTGGCAAAAAACCCAAGCTGACGAAATCTCCATCTGGACACGAAATCGAGCTCCGCTTGTTGCAGCATGATCATGATGGCATGCTCAGTGTTATTTAGCAAAGAAACTGAACAAAAACATCTAGAAATGAGCACACTATCGATCCAAAGTTTTCAAGATTCATCCAAAATTCAAGTCTCATGATCATGGCTTAAAGACATGATTCATGGCTCGAAGTTGGTATCAAATCCATCGCCATGCCGAGCCCTACAAGAAAACAATCATCTTTTGAAGGTGACGCAAGTTCTCAGGCAGCAGTAAGGACTGTTCTGGAATTCCACACATTGTTGGCTGAGGCAAAACAGTCTTTTTGTACCCAATTTTAGAATTTCTTTTAATTCAATTAAATTGTAATTATCTTCAATGTTAGATAGTTTTTTGGCGTACACCCATGTTTGGGCCGAGTTCTATAGATAGTTCTATCTAAACATGAAAAGCCAAATTGTAAAAAACAACAAGAACCTTTGGTTCATTCTTCAATATTCAATAAAGACTTCAATTTTTGCTCGAGTTCGTGGGTGCTTCATGGAGAGAGAAGAAAAGGGTTGGTACCCCTGAGTGAGGTAATTTTCTCTTTCCTTACCTGTTTCTCTCTCGTCCTGTCTTTCTTTCCCCTCTTTTCTCTCTCCTCCCCTCATTCTCTCCACTATTTTATCAACTCTATTTATCTTTCTCTCTCCTCTTTTCTCATCTCTACCTCTCTTTCTCTCTCATCTTTTCTCATCTCTATCTCTCTTTCTCTCTCTTCTTTTCTCTCTCGTCTCTTCTTATCTTTTTCTAGCTTTCATCTTTCTCTTTTTCTCTCTTCCTCCTCTGGTCTATCATGTCTCCCTTTCCCTGCTTTTATTCCTTCATTCACGCATGGCGAACCTATCATCTTGTGTGATCCCTTCTTGTTCATGAGACATGAACAGTGAGTTGGGCCTTAACCTGGATTGCGGGCCGGGCCCCTGTAAAAGTTCTCTCCCTTCTCTCTTCTGTCACATATGGTGCTAGCCTATCGTCGCATGTGTTTCTCTCTCTTCTCTTTTATCACAGACGGTGCTAGCCTATCGTCGCTTGTGTTTCTCTCTCTCTTCTCTTCTGTCACAGAGTGTGCTAACCTATCGCCGCCTATGTTTCTCTCTCTTCTCTTATGACAAACAGTGCTAGCTTATCACCGCTTGGGTTCCCTCTCTTTCTTCCCTTCTGTCACAGACGGCGCAAGCCTAGCGTCGCCTGTGTTTTCATCCTTGTTCTTCTATCACACTGGCGGAAGCCTATCGCAGCTTGTGTTTCTTCTCTCCCTTCCTTTATGTCACACCGACAGAAGCACATTGCCGCCTGTGTTTTTTCTCTCTCTTATCTCTTTATGCCACGGCCGGTGTTAGCCTATTGCTACCATCATTTCTTTATCTCCCTTCTCTCTTTACGTCACAGCCAATGGAAGCCATCGCCATCTGAGTTGTCTCTCTCCCCATCTCATTGTTGTCTTTGTCTGTCTTTTCTTTTCCCTCTATTCCCTCTCACGCTCTTATCCTCCTTTCCTTCTCTTTCTCTCCTTCTTTGTTTCTTTTTCTCCCCTTCTTTCTATTCTCTTCATCTTCTTCTTTTCTCTCTCTCATCTCGATTCTTTCTTTTATTTTTTCGTTTGATTAAGAGGGGTCGAGACTAGCCTTCCATGGTGGTGTTGTCATTTAGTCGTAATGTCAATGTGCTGGTCAGAGTTACGGTGCTTGCTTTACTGTCATGACAGATCAACCATTGCGTCTAGCTACTCAGTATTGGTATTGTTGTTTAACAGTCATTCTGTTGAGCCAGTCTGAGTTACCGAGCTCGTTTTACTGCTATGCCAGGCCAATCACTGACCGGTTTAGTCACTGTGTCAGTCTCACCAGCTAGTCAAATTCTTCTCATCCCAATCATTCTTCTCTCACTCTCTCTTCCTCTTTTTGAGCATGCACACTTGTGTACATTTTCCCAAAGGCAAGGTAGGGTCCTTTGACCCACTTCTGATATAACATTTTCCATATGTGTGTGATTGCAGAAACAAGAGAATACAGGCCAAGGGAGGTGATTTCGAACCAGTTTTACAAGTGGGGGGCTTTCTTCGTGAGCGAAGAGGCCTACCTTGCTAGTCAGCCAAAGGAAGTCTCGAACCCACCTTGAATTCCTCTCTCATCGGTTGGTCCACCTGCCCTAATTCTTGAGTAAGGTTCTTGAGAGAGCGATCTCAAGTCCCGGGTTCCCCTGACACCCGAGACATGTGCCGCCCCGATCATCCAGATCCGAAGGGCAAGATCGAGGCACCTAACCAGCTTGACGACTCCACTGGGGACTTACTACCCCTTAGTCAGATCGTGCGTGTTTGGCTAGTTTCCCCTTTTATTTTCTGCATTGCTCACTTATGCCTTCCATGTTCTATAACTCATTCATTCGCATCGGGAATTTTCTCATCCCCGCATTTTCGAGTGTCCCCAGGGAACAAGTTCCTCGAACTTCGTTCCCAACCTTCCTTTTTATAAAAGACCCTGTGTCTATCTCCTAGATCTTAACCTGGATAGGCATGAGGAGGGACTTAAAGGTCCCTAACTCCCCTTCTCCCTGGCCTGGTGGAACTTCTACCAAGGTGTCCTGCATTGGTGGCCCATACGCCACCACTCATAGCATGCATCAAGCCACCGACAACTCACTTGTTGGTCAGATTGCTGAGGTATGCCGGTAGGCTGCCCAGTCCCTATCTGTAAATGGAAAGCAAGCTATCATTGCGTCTATCGGTCACCGCAAGGCTACCCCCACATTCTTGCACCACCACGATTCTCTATCCCTAAAGTCTCGACACAGCGAGGTGGAGACCCTGTGGCCTCCACCTCTCGCACACACCATAAGGATCGTGGGCCATCCACTTGAGCCACACCTCGGGGCAACCCTTATGTTACCTTGAGTCAGCGTCCAGGATCAAACCTCCCAAGGCCGGGTCTTGCACACGTTGTTCATATGAACCCCACTGCTCGGGGAAACTCCATTATTGCACCAACCCAAGTACATAAGAGACAACCTTCTCACCCTTCTACTCATCACACACAAGTGCACCATGTAACGGGCAGGCTTCCACCTGTTCTCTTCCATACACTTGCTTACGGTTCTCGGCCTCCTAAGATCAGACAACTTGCTCTAGCCCGGGCTGACACCCAGGTCCCCCGTGATCCTTCTTCAAGAGATGCACACACGTCGCCATCACAAACAGCCCCTCGCCCTCGACTCAAGCGTCTTGATGAGTTAACCCTGCTCTTGCCTGCTCCTCCTTCTTTGAGCAAGCACTTCCAGCCTTGGTACTGGAAGACCTTCCTTAAGAGTACCATCTTGAACCAGCCCAATAATTTTGGTCATGTCTCTAGAGCCCACAACAGAGCTTAGGGAAAATACTTGATGGAAGATCAAGTCCTTCATCCTCCTAAGCCCAGGTTAACTTCAGTCCCTGGCCCTCATTCTTTGCCGCACTTGATGGAGACAGCTCTCTCTTGTGTGAGACGAGCCGACTAGCAGTAGTCCTGATCACAGTTTTGGGGTCAAAACCTAAAAACTAAACACTATAAGGCTGACCAAGGAAGTGACCAAGGCGATCAGGGCGACCGGTTCAAATGACCCTCTTCACTTGAATCCCTTCTACCCTCTTAAGATGAAGAAGCCTGAAGAAGAAGTCCATGAGCCCTGCATAGAAGATGAACCAGCCACTCAGCAGCCATGGTCCCATATGACTGTCGAGAACCGGTCCTCAATCGATCGACATACAAAACTCAAGTTCAGTCAGGGCATGCTGACCCTTGTTGACCAATCTGCCGCGCACTACCTGTCAAGTTTGCAAGCCCTCAACTGCAATTAAGGCTAACCTCTTTGGAGAAACAGTCAGTATAATGGTTATAAACGAACTTGACTCGTAGTAAGAGTGCAAGAAAAAGTTTGAAGATATGGTGAACGCAATGATGGAGAAGATTGATCGTATAGATGCCGCACGACAATCACCTAACCATGAGGTCAATTCCCATCACTCAGATGGTGCACCTCCAAGGCAGCCCCTTCCCTCTGCCATGACAATTTTGTCCCTCACCCCGACTCATAGGTAGACATTGACACTATGGTGACCCATAGCTTAAGGATCAAACAAATTCCAGGGATATAAGGTGCAACTATTAGAGGCCGTACCCTTCATACATTGACCAGGTACCGTTTCCCTCAGATTACTAGAAAGGGAAGTTTCCCTTATTCAATGGAACCACGTCCCCAAACCAGCATATCGCCCACTTCTAGGCAGCATGTCGAGAAACAATGGCTGATGGGAGACTCCTTCTCTGTCAGTTTGTTGAAACCCTTGACAGCCTAGCTTTTCAATGGTATGCTCAACTTCCTCCAAACTCAGTACATATGTGAAAGGAAATGGAGATCCTATTCCACCAGTGTTTCTATGAGGTCAAGAGAGAGGTTCAAACTATCAAACTTCTCACCCTGGCCCATGATCGTGATGAGCCCGTTGACCAGTTCATATCATGATGGAGAAATTTGGCCGCTCACCATCTAAATCCCATGCCTCAGAAAGAAGAAGTCTATACTTGCATGCAAAACATGTGACCCGAGATTGCTTTACATGTCGAGACCCCCAATCCAACTGCCATGTCGAATTGATCTCTAAATCAGTCTACATAGAAAGCCTATCATGCCACCACGGTGGGTCACAACCACAACCTGCAAGCTCAGGAAACAACCAGGGCAATGGTGGCTCTCGGACTAACCCTCGGCACAACCAACAAAAAGGACTAATCAGTGCAGCCATCACGTTCAGTGATCCAAAGAAGCTCCCACTCAAACTTTGGACCTCTTCAAAAGGGTGAGCACAACAAAGACAATGCCTCAAGAAGGCAAGCAACAATAGTCGTATAACCGAGTACCCCCACCTGTGAATCTTAATCGGAATGATTATTGGAACAGGTGTACGAACAAAAACATGATCGATCTTCCAAAGGCCAAGTTCCCTGACCAAGTTGGACTCGATACTTTGGCAAATTACTGTGCTTACCATCGAAGGGTCAGCCATCCCACAGATAACCGCTTCATGCTAAAGGATATCATCGAGGCTCTGACTAAGAAGGGTTAGATCAAACTTGAAGAGTTAAATAAGGCATTCTAGGCATCAAAAGCCCCTCATGCAGTAACGGTCCAAGAGGAGGACGAGGCCCCTGGTATCCTTCACTCCTTTTTTCTTTATAATGCTGTCTAAGAAGGCCCAATCACATCGAAACTGGCAAGGCCACCCCGATGCCTTGCTTAGGGGACTGAGGACCGTTAGTGCCCATATCACCAGATATGGGGCCACTACCTATGCGAATGCACCAGTTTCTATGGTATAATGGCAAACAAAATAAGTGAATGTCAAGAGTCTTACAACGTTCCAATGAGTGATCCTTGAGCCACTGCTCCACTGGTGCAAGAAGGCCTCCCAACATAAGATCTTCGTAATAGTGATTCAGATCTTGCTAAACGCTCGACTTCTCAACCATGGATAGTCCATCATTGGCAAAGTAGACTCAAGTCCTCAAGGCGAGAAGAAGTTCACCAAGCTAGGGTTGTTCACAAGCCTAGCCAGACAGATCAAGCACTACCATTGAAAACCAGAAGGAGATGGGCTCCAAGGGCTGCTCGTTAGAGAAACAAGACGGCTTAACCGTCAGTCGAGCAGGAATTTCTCACACCCCTTCCCCCACTGCCAACTTTACTAGACTTTATCCCTGACACAATTCTCCTACCTTTCCCATCCCATCAAGAGGATGTCCTCGAGTCATCTTCTCCTCAGAGCACGTTCAATGAGGGTGACGATGTTCAAAGCATTCCCCAATGGTTTAAGTAAGGGAAAGACCTAAAAGACTCCCTTCACATGTCCAACTCTAGTGATGATGTAAAAAGGTGTCTAGATCGGTCCGATGAGGGGAACAACCTTAAAAGTCCCCCACTTTCTGACCCTTCTCCATCTTCTTCTCCTACTTCTCATCCTTCATCTTCTAAGTCTCCTACAGGTACAACCTTGAAATGTCCAGACTTCCAAGCTCTTGACAGAGAATTTGAAGGAATCAATATAAGCATGACTCAACGGAGACGATCGAAAATGACCCTGGACCAGGTAGCTGGATTCTTAATAGTTGTTGATGCCCTGGCAACTAAAGCCAAGGCAGAGCCATCTTCTTCAAAGAAGCACAAAATTTTAATGTTAAAGAAAACCCCAATGGCCCCCTGAGCCCGACTTTGAGCAGAGACTGAAGAATCAAGAACGCAAATGAGCCTCAGATCTAGGAAAATGCTATAGCCTCCACCTCAGAAGCCAGGCAGCTTGAAGTTTCCTGGTTCACCACTCCACCCTAATTCAAATATCAATTTACCTATTCTCCAGCTCCTTGGGTTCCTTCCTAATCCAAATATCCCAAACAATCTACCTATTCTCCAGTTCTCAGGGATACCTCTGACTCAAATCACTTCCAAAACCTCAAACCTCCATCACCCAAACCAAGCTCATTGTGCAATCAAGTCAGCCAGGAGGACAAAATAAACCTCATCCACCCAAACATGCTCCTCAACCCAGCATACCACCCAAACCAGTGGCAGGACTAGGAGCACACAACCTTGACAAGAAAAGGCGAAATATGATGTGATACGACATCTATGGAAGCTTCCAGCCCTTCTCAGTATCTACGACGCCCTCATGATCTCAAAGGATTACCGGATGGCTTTGGTTCAGGCTTTCTCTAACCCAGAAGTGTATAAGACCGAAGTAGAACCCATTGAGGTGGACTCGGTGATTTTAAGAGGGTGTATACCAATCACCTTTTCAAAGGACGGTCTGTAATTGGGAGAAAGGTTTCATAATCAACTTCTCTTTGTGATAGGTAAACTATATGCATGCCCCATCAATCGAATTATGTTGGATGGAGGGTCGATAATCAACCTTATCCCAAGGAGGATCCTTACGCGATTGGGGTTAGGGTCCGAGGACCTTACTTCGACCCACGTCACAGTTCAAGGATTCAACCAGTCAGAAGAGAAGCCAACTGGCACAGTTCGCCTTTGTTTTAAGATCGGTGAACGGAACGATTTTGCTCAGTTTCATGTAATCAACACCGACACTTCCTAAAATTTCTCCTCGGTCGATCATGGCTCCATGACCAGAGAGTGGTTCCATCGACATTACACCAGAGGACATTCCTGAGATTGAGCAAGTCACGGGGATAAAACTCCCAGCTCCAAAGATCAATTATACGTCGAACCATAACAAATTCCTCCATATCCCTATTTCACTCTTGGAAGCAGAAGTACCTCCGCAAAAGATTTTTAAAAATCCGGTTGCTATAAGCATAGAGGATGCTCCTTGGACCAGTGACCAGCCACAAGTTCTACGCTTCCTTGGTTTGGCGGGAGGAGTGCAAATTGAAAAAGGACAGTCTTCTTCCCCTCAAGAGCAGGATCCCCTAGAAGAGTTAAGGAGCGAAGTTCGCTGTCTCCAGAGCTAATTGGAGCTTATACGTGTTTCTTCAAAACATCTCAAGGGGTTCGTTCCTAAGACCAAAAGCTATGATGGGTTTGAAGTGAATGCAGCACTAATGGAGGTCAAAGCCCCTCCTGATTAGACTATCTATAGTGAGCAGGCTCACATAATGATGAGGAAAATGAATTATGAGGCCTTGGCAAATCAAACATTAAGAGGAGAAAAAGCAATCACCCCCAATTTCGAAGTTGTCAAAGTCATGGCAACCCGTCATGGGACTAAACAAGGCCTAAGATATTAGCCCCTTGAGGCAATAAAATTTTTAAGAGGTGTTCAAGCCCAAAAAAAAAAATCACATGTGGTGTAGCAAAGTAAGAGGGGAATGAAATCATGCAGCAAAGTCAGCCAGAAGAGAAAAAGAAGCATTTTATTTCTGAGTTCAAACTTTTTACAGCTACTGGCAAAAGGAAAGACATTTTAAAAATTATCAATTATCTTATTGATTTTTGCCCTGCATGCTATAGAAGATGCCTCAGTGTCCTGGACACGTTCTTTTTGGTTGGCCACCATTCGCGTGTCCTCCTCCATCACCACAGTTTTGAATTCGATGGTGCGTGTGTGTTTTGATAAGTCCACGACCAGAGAAATCTCCATGGCCCTTCTCTAAATCATCTCCTTCTCAAGACAAGCGAATTCCTGCCTTAATATTTGCATCGCCTCTCTTATTTAGACCATCCTCTTGAAGCAAGCTCGCCCTTCCCTCTTAAGATCTAGCGGACGACCAATCATAGTGGCCTTCTTCTCAGTGCAGGAATCTATCTCCTCGTGGCGATGAAAAATTTACTCCTCTAAGGAGGCTAGCCTACTGGATTCGGCCTCATGATGCAGCATTCCCGACCGCCAATTTTCCAACTCATTTAGGGTTGCATCAAAATGGGAAAGGACTTCTGGCGCACTCCCAACAGCAGTGGCCATAACAAATTACCTCAGTTTGGCCATAGCCTCACCAACTCATTGAAAGGTAGCTCCCTTAAACACTAAAGGCCTACACGAAGCATGCCTGCAGTCATACCAGAAACCCTGTTAAACATGGGCCTAGATAATGCTATTGGGATTGCTACTGCTGAAGAGACTTAGGCTTCAAGGACAGGGCTTGTTGAAGTGATAGCTATTTGATCCACCTGCCCTTCTAAAACAACGACAAGCTCCAGAGCTTCGTGCACCTCAGACCCAAAGGCAGCCCCAGCCACGACTTGCCAGGATTCTTTAATACCAGCCTCGTTGCCTTGGCCATCATCTATGGGGATCAATCACTTCTGTCCTAGCATTCTCCAAAGAGGCCTCCTCTCCTTCTTTCTCACCCTCCTGAACTACCATGTCGGCATTGGCAAGTTAAGGAACTATCACCTTCCTTTGGTCCTCATCAATTCCTAATTCAGCTACAGTCATGGTCCCTTCTCTCTGGTCAGCACCCTAAACAGCCCGAACCCCTGCCAGAAAAAGCTCAACCCCTTCATCTTCACGACTTGCGCCCTTGAGGGCAGCAGCCTCTTAGTGCTCAAGGGCATCATTAATCAAAGGCCCTTCCTGTTGAATCATCATCCCTACCTCAATCGAGGCACTAAACCCCTGAAGCACAGAGGCTACATCAGCATAGGATTCCCGTCCTAGAGTAATAGCTCCAGAGCCTACAGCCTCGTTGGTCTCCATTAGGACCGGATCTGACTCAAGAACTACCTTCAGACTTAGAGGTGCCTCCATATGTTTTGGAATCATTTCCTGGTCAAAAGTAATAACAATCGGCTCAAGAGTCATCTACCTCAGTCTTTAAAGAAGAAGAAAACAATTCAGGAGAGACAGAAGATGGTGGTGAAAGTGCAGAAGGTGACACTGGGGGAGTTGCTAAATAATCAGAGGAGGAAGTGCTACCTCCCGGTTCCGAGATCATAAGAAGTTTGGCACCCCTACGTCTTCAGGTATGCCCACCAACTTGAGACGGTGCACGAGTGCTGATAGGGGTAGATCGTTCCTTTTCTTTCCCCCTACAAAAGGAGCAACAGTCGCTTCAAAACACCCTCCTTGAGAAGGGCCTCCAGCTAGTCTACTATGAGGACCGCTCCCGATCAGTGCGTTCAAGTCTTGAATGGGATGCCCCTCATGACCCAGGACCTTTCGATCCTCACTCCATTCAAATACGGAACTAAGTTTATCAAAGATGCTTCAAGTTCTCTATTTCATGGCGAGAAAGTGTGGAGAGGTGTCATCGGCAGCTATCTCCCTAGGGATCCCTGAAGCTTGCCAATTCGAGAGATATTCTAAAACAAAGACCTCGCCAAGAGCAAGAGGATACACCACTCTCCTATGTCTAGTCTCCTGGCGCCCGTTTTTGTTCTCTCCTTTCCAAGGGTGATCAGAATCCCAGTATCCCCGGCTGATTATTCTCCACCAGTTTGCATAGGCCTCAGTCATTCGAACCCTTCTGCTGAAGTGAGGTAACACATACTTGCTAATCTCTATCATTTCTAGGCATGCAGACCAAGCAGTCCATATGTGTTCCGGTAACCAGCACTCACGAAGAGTCCCAACCTCTTCCTTTTTCCCCATGTTTACTTTGCCCCGACGCTTTTGAAAAACTCTGAGAAGGGCTAGCTCAGATCAAGCCCATGCTGATGAGCGAAGTGATGAGGGAAATACCCTTCCAATCTGGCATTGTGAGGGGTTTAATAGGGTAAAACTCCCCCTCTAACGTTGAGGATGAACGTGAGGTCCCTAATAGTAATAGGAGCGCCATCCAGCTCCTTCCCCAGTTCGTCAATAAAAGCACGGTCGGTGAATCTCCCAACTGGAAATGAGACCTGTTGTATATTTAAGGAATCATTCCCAAACAAGCCCCGAGCTTCCCCTGGGCTATGAGAAATAGCCTTTTGGCCAACATTCCTCATTAAGAAGGGCCACAGTTCGTCCCCCGTGCCCTGGTTTCTGACATAGGTGGTAGGGAAGTAGGCCCCTAGCCATCCATATACATAATGGATGGGGAATGGAGTTTTAAAGTCCCCAAGGAACGCATCTCCTCCAACGATGCCATTCCCTCCCTCTTTGCCTTTGTAAGCCTTTCCAAGGGAGATGGCTCTGACACCATGGTAAATATTGCACAAAACTGGTTGAGTAAGGGAATACTCACGCCTTCTTGCCATGTCGCAGGCTACATAGAAGGTGCCTAGATTAATGTCATCCGCCCCTCTAGGGAGCACTAACTTGCATAAAAATAAGGCCAAATATGCGGCCAAGAAGAGATAGTCGTCGTTGTTCTCGGGTTCATAGATGGGAGGCATCACCTTTACAGCTGCCTTCCCTTTCCCTCTCGGAGTACCTCGAGCACCTTCAAGATAGTCCCCACAAAAGAATTTCACCCATTCACTAAAGGTTACCTGACTATTGCTAGACTTGGCATGGAGCAACTGGTAAACCTTGAAAATCTTTTGAAGAATAGCAGGAGGTTCCTCTTCCCCCAAGTTAACATCACCAAAGATGATCGAGTTCTGGGGCACGAACTAGTCATACATGGCCCCGATCAGCGGGAGGCCCCCGATGAAATGAAGATCTCAATACGAGATTCCTGCCTCCTTGTGCCGACGAAGCCATGTGCTGCTAACATGGCTCCATGTCTCTAACAATACCTTGACAGTATTGGAGAACCGATCATAGTAGCTGACTGAGAATTGAACCTTTACTAACAGAGAAGCGCATTCAAGAATGCTTCTATGCGACACCAACACCCTGGCAGTCCAAGAAGAGTATCCCTTTAAATATTGGTGCTCTGCCTGTATTTGAAGGCTTTTTCCTAACCACATTAGTCCCTTTATCTGCACCATTCACTTTACTAGGGTGGGTAAGTTCTCCCTAAAAGCTATGTTCTTGTGCATACAATGAAGGAGCGCCACCCCTTCTTCAATACTGAGATTGTCCTCTCGGACACCAAAATGAACTGGGTCAGTGATAAAAGTAACATTGAGAGGCCACTCTGGTTTGCATATCAGCTCCGTCATCCAAATGGGCTCGCTCCCTTACTAAAGCCTCACCGGTAAATTTATTGGTACCAACTTCTCCTCCCTTTGGAAGGTTCTTTATGTCATGAATTTGGTATGAAGACGCAGCCATTATAAAAAGGGATTCAAGGATTTACTGCTGAATGAAAATTACTAAGTCATTGGTCAAGCACCCCTCGTATCTTAGGAAACCTAGCGCCGACTGCATTTGTAGAAGCTTAGCACTAGCTGTATCTTCAGAGGATCAACACCGACTGTGTATCCTCAGTTGGCGCCGGCTGTGTTTCAAGAGGCCTAGCGCCGGTCCTATTTTTAGAAGCCTAGCGCTGGCTGCGTTTGCATAAACTTAGTGCCGGCTGTGTCTCCAAAAGCCTAGCGCCGGGTATATCATCAAGAGGTCCAGCGCCAGTTGTGCACTCAACACTTAGCGCCTACTGAGTATCCTAAAGTAGCGTCGACTATGTTCTCAAAGGACAATTGCCGCTCGGGTTCAAATCTCCCACACCTGCTACAGATCCTGCATGTGTCACCTCGATCTCTATCATGCCACCTGACAACTGCCTCCTGGCTTGACACACATTCTCACACATGTGGATTCAGGGCCAGTCATTTTCCCTGCAACCATTCAACTTCAACAACAGTACGTTTCCCTGTGCCCTTTGGATTCCCACCTAAAAACTTCTACAACCTTTCTCAAGTCACCGAGAAACCACCATGCGCCCGTCCGAAAACTACCAAAACCAGCAGAAATCCCTAGGCAGCTCTATACTGCCACTGTGGCCTTTTTCTCCTTTCATCAGAACCGTCAAATCCACAGCCAGAGTTCCTTATTTCCCCAGTGAACTCATTGCAAAATTCTGCAATTCCAGCAAAAGTGTGATCTTCCCCGCTAGAGTTCTTTCCCTAAGCTGCAACCTTCCTTGCTTATCGGTAAACTCACGCTAACCCTGGCATGCTCACCAAAGCCCTCACTGGAAACATCCTTATCACCATTAAAAGCTTTCTTGCCTTAAGGCTTTTTTTTACCTTCAGTGAAACAGTCAAAATGGGGGTTTTACCCCCTTATATAGGCAGATCCTTCCCTCAAATGCCACTCGTAAATTGGGAATCCCAACCATGTCCAAGGAGGTCAAACGCCAATAGGCCGAATAGGCTCGGGTTTTGACCTGAGGCCGGAGGAAAAGTTTTTACCGCTGCCTATAAAATCCCATTCAAATAGAGACCAGGACCGGGTCAAGCTCGGGTCAGGGCCCGAACACTAACCTATGCCCAGCTCCAGCTATGATGTCGATACTAGCGGCAGCTGTGTTTTTAGTAACTTCAACGCCGACTGTGTTCTCAGTAATCCCAGTGCAGGTTGTGTTCTCAGCGGCTCAACATTGGCTGTGTTCAAGAGAAAGCACAGGTTGTGCGTAGCACTGACTGTGTTTCTAACAACCCCAGCACTGTTTAAGTGTTCAAGAAATAATGTTGGTCGTTCTTAGCGCTGGAGACGTTTTCAACAACCCAGCACCGACTGAATATTCAAGAAATATTGTTCGCTATGCCTAGCGCCAGTTGTGTTCTAAACAGTCAATTTCTACACACCCCATGTTAGAGCCGTGCATGTCTTACTATTTTTATTCTTAGTGAAGTTGCACCATGACCATGACCTATTATCCCCAGCAAAGTGGTACCCAGGTTGTTCAATTAAGGTCATAACTTCTCATCCACAGTAGGAGTCATACTTGTACTGCAACTCATTATCCCTAGTGGAGTTAGGGTAATTTTTACCACTGCAACCCCCAGTGGGTTTGCCTCACACCTAGTTACCCAGTCCTCAAGGAGTCAAGTACCATATTTTACCTATAAGGAACCCACACTTGTCTCCTTATCCCCAATGAAATCGGCTTTCCCATCTGAATCCCTTGCCAGTCTTACCTATATTATCCCTAGGGAGTCAGATTGCTATTCCCACGAAGCTTTACTTACGTGATGACCCACATCGCGGTCTGCACTACATGACCTTAAACTGCATACCCGCGGTCTGCGTTGCATGACCTTAAATTGCACAGCCTTGGTCCGCGCTGCATGAGCTTAAATTGCACAGCCTCGATCCGCACTGCATGAACTTAAACTGCACAGCCTCGGTCCATGCTGAATGACCTTAAACTGCACAGCCTCAGTCCATGCTGAATGACCTTAAACTGCACAGCCTCAGTCTACGTTGCATGACTTTAAACTGCATAGCTTTGGTCCAGGTGCACGACCTTAAAACTGCATGGTCCAATCTATACAGCCATAAACTATAGCAGAGGTCTAACTGCACGACCTTAAACTGCACGGTCCAAGCTATAATAATTTAAACCATAATACATGTCCTAGCCACATGATGATAAAAGCCTTAGCACCACGGTCTAGACTATATACTTTAAACTATAACGGAGGTCTAGTTTCACGAACTTAAACTGCATGGTCCTAGTTGTATGACTTTAACTGCATAACTACGGTCCAAGCTATTGACCCTAAACCATAGTACCATCCTGGCCACATGACGTTAAACTGCTTTGTATAGGACCCGGAGGCATGACCTTAACAATGTCCCCTCATACACGCATAGGCCTTTTACGTGCATCTTCATGCACGTCTTCCCTAACCGACCCATTCCTATGTATGCGCCTACCTCCTCGGTGAGTCCATTCATTTCATCATCCTTCATCATTCCCCAGTGAGTCTCACCCTTGCTCACAAAAAGATGAGCCATCCCGCCATCCATAGTCGTCGTAATCTAGTGGGTCATCACTTTTTCATCTTCCTTTCATACATCATCAATCTTTCATAGGTAGCCTCATGCCATCTCCCAGAAGCGAGCTAAAACCACCACCATACTCACTCCATGGCCTCCACAGGCTGCCATTCATCACCATCATAGCTGTATGAACTTAAACTGCAGTGCACGTCTTGGGCACATGATGTTAAAAGGCTGCTTCACACATGCCCCGATGGCATGACCTTAAACATGCCTTTGCAAAAATAAAAAATATAACGGGCATGGTGTATACCCAAACAAGGGAACGTCATGAGTAAAAATGACAGATGGGCATGGTCACGAAACCATGAGTATAAGAGTTCTATGAAAATGAAAAAATCGAGCACGGGGAAAACTCGAAAGGGCACCATGAGTAAAAATTGAAGAATAAGGGTGGACATAGCCAAAAGGTCATGGGTAAAAGACCCTCAAATAAAAAGGAAGTTGGTGAAACCATATCTACAGCACTGTTTCTCAAGTCCAAGTGAAAATCCGCAAAACAGGTCGATGCCGCGTTAGCTTCAACGGGCGGCTTCAGCTCACATTCAAAGAGAAAAATCCCTGGTGTCACAATACCAGGACCCCAAAAACACAAGCTTCAAGGAAACGATTCTATCAGCCTGAGTCTATTTATGAAAAGGACACGATGGATAGAAGATTTGCCAAGAAAGCAAGGCAAGTCTCACGAAGAAAAGCATCATTCTTAAGAGGTTACAAACGCACTCCAAAAATGCCGAAGATACCTTAGAAAGACTAAGTTAGCCATGACTCTGGGCCAGTTACGCGAGACTGCTAACAGTAGGCGGGGGTTATACCCAAAGCTGGTCACTTAAACAAACTGAGGTACCATGCCCACCAAGGAATAACTAGTGCATGATGCAGATGATCACCGACTGAAGTCTCTTCAACAGACCATCAAGAATAAACAAACAAGAAAGTCACTCCGACGCACCAAAAAGCTCCAAGAAGGCTAAGGCATCCATGACTTTGGACCTGTTACGCGAGATTGTTAACGGTGGGTAGGGGTTATACCCAAAGCTGGTAACCTCGATAAACTGAGGTTCCTTACCTGCCAAGGAATAACTGGTGCACAACGCAAACAATAACTAACCAAAGGCTCTTTTGTTGTCTATCCAAGACAAAGAAATACAGACCAAATGGTCCATACAAAATCCTCAGCTTCAGAATCACAAACAGTCCACAAAGGGGTGTGAACTTCGACAGGATCCCTCAAAAATGTCTCTTCTCCCCCTAAAGTCTCCATGGATGGACCTGTACATTGTATTCAACCTTCTGAGTATCGTAGTTGTAGCATGGCGTGAATCTCCTTGGTGTTCAGGTGGTACTATGGCTAAGAAGAAAAAAGTAATAAAGCCGAGGGAAATTTTTGGAATGTTGTACCTCTCGCTTCCCTAAAAGCACAACATTCGATGGGGCAATCAGTTTGAACACATTTTTTAGCACCTTGGTCCCTGATGCGAAAAAAAGAGGAAGCAGGTCAATAAAGCCTGACAAAACAATGAAAATTTTGACAGTCTCAAAATGGCCCTATAACTGGTCAAGATCTTCATAAGCAGTCCAAAAGGCCACCTACCATTTTTCATCACATTCAGACATGTCTAAGGCAGTGAACACATAGAAACCATTTCGAAAAAATTTGCCTCTAGCACCTTGAAATGGATCCTGCAACTATAACTATATTTTTGGTGTGCCAAATTGCTATGGGACTATCGCCATTGGATCCAGCATGGTTGAAAACCCTTATGAGTCATGTTTCGGTTTAATCGGACACTTCAGGACAAAGTTATGGGTAAAATATCGAAAAAAGATAGGCCGCACACTATTCCCATGTGGCCACCCTACACGAAAGCCCATTAAAGGTGGTTGTTTTCACAGTCACGGGCAGTGATGTTTTGGGCCCATATCTCACTCGTTCTAAGTCGAATCGCTCTCAAATTTTGTGAGCGTGTTCGTCTCATCAAGACGAGTGTTTCGATAAGTGGCACGCCACGTGGCGAATCCCAAGAAGGGAGAAAGACTAGGAGAATTTTTTGAACCGTGAAGAAAGTTGCAGAAAATTCAGCAGCAGTACACCACACTTCGATGGCCAAATCACGACACTCGTATACCTGATCGACACGAAACCAATTGCATTATGTGCGAAAGGTCCAAGGCTAACTCTGATTCAAACCCCGCGTATGATGAACAATTGTATTTCACACACAAAGGCGTCGAAGTTTCTGCAAATTTCATCTACCGAGTTTCAAGATTTCGATAAAAAACCCAAAACGACAAAATCTTCATTCGGACACGAAATCGAGCTGCGTTTGTTGCAACGTGATCGTGATGGCATGCTCAATGTGATTCAGTGAAGGAACTGAAGATATACATCTAGGAACGAGTACAAAATCGATCCAATGTTTTCAAGATTCATCAAAAATTCAAGTCTCATGATCATGGCTTAAAAACATGATTCATGGCTCAAAGTTGTTATCAAATCAATCACCATGCCGAGCCTTACAAGAAAACAATCGTCTTTCGATCAAATGAGCATCAGAGTAACCCCGGATCAGTCATGGAAGATCACACAAGTTCTTAGGCCACAGTTGGGACTATTCTAGGAATCTACACATTGTTAGGCAGGAGCAAAACAATCTTTTTTCATATTTTTAGAATTTCTTTTAATTCAATTAAATTGTAAGTATCTTCAATTTTAGGTAGTTTTTTAGCATGCACCCATATTTGGGCCCAATTCCATATAAACATGCAAAGCCAAATTATAAAAAGAGACAACGCGAACCTTCGGTTCATTCTTCAATATTCAATAAAGACTTCAATTTTTACTTGAGTTGATGGGTGCGTCTTAGAGAGAGAGAGAGGAGAGAGAAGAAAAGGGCTAGTATTCCTCATTAAGGTAATTTTCTCTCTCCTCTTTTCTCTCTTCTCCCCTCTTTCTCTCTCCCCTTTTCTCATCTCTATCTCTCTTTCTCTCTCATTTTTTCTCTACTCTTTTCTCATATCTCTCTCTTTCTATCTCCTCTTTTCTCATCTCTATCTCTCTTTCTCTCCTCTTTTCTCTCTCATCTCTTCCTGTCTTTTTTCAGCTTTCATCTTAATCTGTTTCTCCCTCTTCCTCCTTTGGTCTATCATGTCTCTCCTTCCATGCTTCTCTTTCTCCATTCACGTATGAAGGAACTATAATTGTGTGTGATGCCTTCTTATTCATGGGACATGAACAGTGAGACGAGCCTTAACTTGGATGGCGTACCGGGCCTCTGTAAAAGTTCTTTCCCTTCTCTCTTCTATCACAGACGGTGCTAGCCTATCGCCACTTGTGTTTCTCTCTCTCTTCTCTTCTATCACAGATGACACTAGCCTATCGCTGCCTGTGTTTCTCTCTCTCTTCTCTTTTGTAACAGACGGCACTAGCCTATCGTCGTATGCATTTCTCTCTCTATCTCTTCTATTCTGACAGACTGTGCTAGCCTATCACTGACTAGGTTCCCTCCCTTTCTTCTCTTTTGTCACAGACGGCGCAAGCCTAGCACCGCTATTGGAAGATATTTTTCATCAACATGGGGCCTATGCTTAATAAAGGTCTAGCAAATAGTGGAATTTCCAACAATCTCATAATTGCTCCAGAACTAGCCAAGATCTTCATGAGGTCTCCCAAAAGTCTCCAGCAAATTTTCGTAGCATTCTGTCATATCTAACATAGTGTAGACTGAGAGATAATTATGGCAGAATCGACCTCTAGCACCCTGAAACGGACCCTATATAACACCCTGAAATGGACCCTATAACTAGAGCTATAGTTTTGGTGTCTCAACTTTCTATGGGACCACCACCATTGGATCCGGCACTATTGAAACCACTAGGGGTCAAATTTCATCTTAAACAGACACTTCAGGAAAACATTATAGGTGAAAGAATGAAATAGAAGGAGCCGCAAGCTATTCCCGTGCAGCCACCCTGCAACTCCACGGCATTGAAGGGACAGTCACGAACAATGACTTTCGATGCTCATATTTCACCCGTTTCAAGTCGGATCGCGCTCAAATTTGATGAGCAAGAGTGTCGCATCAAGACGAGCAATTCGATATGTGGCACGCCCCGTGACGATAGCCGAGAGCGAAGAAAAGCTAGAGAGAAGTTGCTGAACCGTGAAGAAGTGCAACAAATTCAGCAGCGTCGAGCGACCAAATCACGCTGCTCGCGAGCTCGATCAACGCTAGACTAATTCCATTCCGTGCATAAGGTCTCAGGCCATCTCTGTCCAAACCGCATACATGATGAACGGTCGGATTCTGCACATGAAGCTTACCAAGAGACAACAAATTCCGTCGTTAGAATTCCAGATTCCGGTAAAAACTCTAAAGTTGCAAACCCTTCATTCGAGCACAAAGTTGAGCTGCGTTTATTTACCCGTGATCGTAACAGCATGCTTAGTGTGATCCATCGAAGAACCATTCAAATTTCAAGTCACATAATCATGCACTAAAAACATGATCCATTGCTCAAAGGTAGTATCAAATCGATTGTCATGCCTAGCCCTACAAGAAAACAATCATCTTTCAACAAACCAGGCATCAAAACAACCCCAGATCGTCCATGAAGGATCACGCAAGTTCTAAGGCAACACATGGACTATTCTGGCATTCCAGAAATTGTTAGGAACGGGCAAGTCTGTCATATTACACCCTATTTTCTATTTTTTTTTTTAAATCAATTTAATGTTAATTTTCAGCAATTAAGATTACTTTTGATCATCCACCCATGTATGGGGCAAATTCTATATATATATACCATCATTGTACACACCAGAGGACTCAACCTTTCGTAAAAGAGAGAGTTTTTACTTAATACAGTTTCTCTTTCTTCTCACTCTTGGATCACATTTTGAGAGAGAGAGTAAGGTGAGAGAAACTTTTGGACTAGTACCCCTAAGCTCAAGGTAGACCTTCTCTCTTCTTTTTCTTTTCTTCTCTTTCACCTTCTCTCTCTTCTTCTCTTTCTTCTTCCTCTTCCTCGTCTGATCTCTCCTCAAAGGTCATGCACTGCAATGGTGGTGCCGTGCATACCTCTCTGGTTGTCTCACAGGTCATGCATGGCGATGGCAGCCCCATGTGTGAACTTCTTTTTCTTTCCTTCTCTCTCTCTAGCGAGGCTTGTAGACGGCGCTGCTCATTACCGTCTACAAGCGTATCCTTGGCGTCTCAACGAGGAATGTGGGTAGCGATGCCTATTGCAGTCCAAGGGGGCTTCACCCGGTCGCGTGACTATTGAAGGCAGCGATGTCCATTACCGTCCACAAAAGATCGCAGCAGTCCTCGTCACCGTGCGCAGGCTCCTCCCATGCCTCTCTTTGTTCAATGTCGTCCGCAGAGGGGGTCACGACAATACTCGTCGCCGCACGCAGGCTCCTTCTGTGCCTATCTGCGTCGTGCCCATCATCGCATGCTCCATGAGAAATAATTGTCGTGCGACCTACAAGAGATAATCATCGTGCGCCTCATCAAGAGTTATCGCCATCTACAAGGGGCGTGTTGCCTCCTCGCACTATCTACGGCGATGCCCTTTGCCGTCTAAGTTCTTCCTCCCTCTGTCATCTATCTCTCTTCTCTTCATTCTTTTCCCTTCTCACTTGGCTGAGGGCAAACATAGCCTAGCACCACCATAACGACCTTGGTTTCGAGTAGTATTGCCGCCGTGCTGGTCCGGTGAACCATGCCAACCTTGCTACCACTCTGAGTCGGTAACATTCCGGACGTCATGCTAGTCTCCCTGATCAATCAAGTTCTCTTCTCTTTTCTATCTCTAATTGTACCTTGCAGTTCATCACCTTCTCATATGAACGTGCATTACCTTAAGACAAGCATGTGTCTCTTTGACCTGCTTGTCTTGCAAATTAACCATGGAAGTGTTGTCTAGAAAACAAGAGGATTGCAAGTCAAGAAAGGCGATTCCGAACCAGCTAAAACAGTTGGGAGGCTTTCTTCATGATCTAAGAGAGTGGCCACGTGAGCCAGCCCGGGTAACTACAGAACCCACCCTAAATTCCTCTTTCTTCATTTGGTATACCTACCCTTGCTCCTGAGTAAGGTTCCGAGAGAGCAATCTCAAATCTCGAGTTCATTAGAAACCCAAGATATGCGCCACCAGATCATCCAGATCCGGAAGGCGAGATCAAGGCACCTAATCAGCTTGGCGACTCCACTGGGGACATACTATCCCTTAATCGATTCTCTCTTTCTTCACTAGTATTCTCTTATATTTTCTGCATTAATTTCTATGGTATCTGGGTTGTTCAACCCTTTCATCAGAGTCGGGGACTTCCTTATCCCCGCACTCGTGACTGTCCCAGGGAAGCAAATTTCTCAAGCTTCCTTCCCTACCCTCCTGAGTCAAGACTCACGGTCCGGCTTCTAAGTTCTTTCCCGCATTAGTGTGAGAGGGAACTTAAAAGTACTTGCCTCCCTGCTTCTCACTCTGGTGGACCTTCCATTAAGGCCCCTTGCATTGGTGGCACATCTGCCACCACACACAGCACGCACCACGCTACCGGCAAGTCCCTTGCCAGTCATATTGCTGAGGCACACTGGAAGGCTGCCCCCACCACTTTTACGAGGGGCAAGCAAGTTACCGTCGCCCCCTAGGTTTGCTACAAGGCAACCCCCCTTGCTCTTTTACTACCCGAACGTCTTTACCTAAAGGCTCGGCACATCGAGGCGGAGACTTTACAACTTCTACCTCTCACACACACTAAAGGGCTCGTGGTCCATCTACTCGAGCCACACCTCGTGGAAACCTTCACGTTACCTTAAGCTCACATCCGGGGCTAGGCCTTCTCGGGTGGGACCCTGCATGTGCCATGAAATTGCTTTCCACAGCTTGGGGCAACGCTAACTCTTTGCCACCTCTAGCACATGAGGCTCGACGGCCTCGTCCTCCCTCCCAGCACACACAGTCCCACTCTATGAAAGATAAGCTTCTGCCTCGTCCTTCACAGACACAAGCTCATGGGTCTCGGCCTCCTCAAGTAAAACCCATTGACCGAGCCCAGGTTGACCCACAAGTCACCCGGACGGCTCACCGTAAAGGTGCACATGCACCATCTTTACAGGTTCCTCCCCGACCTTGAATCAAGCGAAGTCATGGGCCAGCTCCCTTCTCTGTCACTCTTTTGGCACCAAGCAAGCACCTCAAGCCCTAGTACTCAAAGGTCTTCCCTAAGAGTACCATCTCGAGTCAGCCTCAGGTCAGCCATGTGTCAGAGCCCCACAATGGAATTTGGGGCAACGGCCTGATGTGAAACAGAGGCCTCCAGTCTCCAAGGTAGGAACCCAAGTTGCCCTCTGTCCTTGGGCCCCACTCCTTGCTCTAGCTCATAGACACGACCCTTGCATGCTCAAAGAAAACAACGCAGTCCAAGTCTTAGGCTCGGTTCTGACATGAAGTCCACAGCCCCCTCAGGATTAAGCAAAAGAAGGGCCTGTAGATCCTGACCAAATGAACCTCTAAGGCAGTTGAGGTCACCATCCTTGGTGACCTCTTGCCTAAAATTCCCACCTTCCTTATCCAAACTCCAAAACTTAAGCAGGTCCAAGAGTACTGCTCGATCATCATTGCCCAGAAGCCACGGTCCCAACATCGTCCAGAACTTGTCCTCATAAGATCGGCATACAAGGCTCGAGTTCAGATGGGGCAAGCTGAACCCCTGCAGGCAGACTTACCACCCGCAACTCGACAACCACGGCAATCCACTGTGCCACAGGCTTTGACCCTCCAGAAGAGATGGCCGGTGTCATGGTGATAGAAGATCCAGATGACGCACAAGAAAAGCAGATGAACATGTTTGAGATAATGATGCAATCCATCCATGAAAAGATGGAATGCTTAGAAGCCTCCAGGTGCCCTTCTTCTCATCATGAGACCGACTCCCCGTCTGGCGAAGACACAGTTCTCAGGCAAACTCCACCACCGGTCTCTCAAGACAGCTCTGCCTCTCACGGGGTCTCCAAACCAACATAGATGCTATGGTGGCCCATAGCCTCAAGAACGAGGTCCTAGGCATGCAAGAGGTGCCGCTCTATCAGAAGCCGTACCCTTTGAACATTGACCAGGTGTCATTTCCCCCAAACTACCAAAAAGGGATACTCCCCCTGGTCGATGGTACTACGTCCCCTCACTAGCATACTGCCCACTTCCAAGCAGCCTGTCGGGAGACGGCGACTGACGGACGACTTATCCTCCTTCAGTTCATTGAGACTCTTGAAGGGCCAACCTTCTAATGGTATGCTCGGCTTCCTCCAAACTCGGTGCACATGTGGCAGGAAATGGAGTAGTTATTTTACCAATGCTTCAACGTAGTCCAAAGGAACATGGAAACCATCGAGCTTCTTACCCAGATGCAAGACCCTGGTGAGTAGGTTGACAAGTTCATCGCTTGATGGAGAGATTTGGAAACCTTTCATGCCACTCTCATGACTGAGAAGGAAGCGGTCCAGACTTGCATACGGAACAAGCTTCTCGAGATCACCCTGCATGTCGAGGCATCCAATCCACCCTCCATGTCAGAGCTCATCTCTAAAGCAGTTCATATCGAGGGATTGTTCAAGCACCATGGCAGCCCTCATCAGCAACCCTCCAATAGTCAGCGCAATCAAAAGGCAGTGACAAGCACAACCGTCACCGTCACTGACACTAAAAGTGCAGCTTCTCAAATCTTAGACCTTTCCAAGGCACAGATGTCGTAGGTCGGGGGCAAGAAGCAATTCTACAATTAGGTCCCGCTTCCTAAAAATAGTAAGTGAAACGACCTCTAGATCCAACACCAGAATAAGGTTTACCCATTCAACAAGGAGTGGACTCCTGCACTGCTCCGACAGCTGTTAGAACAGAACATGATCCAGCTGCCGGAGGCCAATACTGTAGAGTCGGTTGGGCAGGAGACAAATGAGAGGTACTGCATCTATCATAGAAGAGTAGGCCACCCCACTTACGACTGCTATAATCTCAACGACACTATCAAAGCCCTTATCAACAAAGGTTAGATAAAGCTTGAAGAGCTGAAGAAAGCATTCGGGGCAACTGAGGCATCTCACATAGTCACGATCCAAGAGGCTGACAACACAACCGCTATCCTCTAAGCATTTTTCTCCATAATGCTCGAAGAAGGACTTGTCACACTGAAGCCGACAAGGCAGCCTAAGTTCCTAACTCTAAGGACTGAGAACCTCTGGTGCGCAATCCACTAGATACGAGGCCACGACATCAGCGAGTGCACTGGCTTTGATAAGGTCTTAATTGAGAAGATGCAGCAGTGTCAGGAAGTCCAAGGCAACCCAGTAGGACACCCACAAGTCCCTCCTCTGCCAGTGCAAAAAGACCTCCCGACTCAAGCCCAGTAAAATACTGACTAAGACCCTCTGCGGACCTTCTTCGAAGCAATGCTTTAGTAGGGTCTCGTCACTCCCAAGCCCACCAGGCAGCCGAGGCATCTTGCCCAGGGCACAAAAAAGCTCTAGTGCTCATATCACCAAGTGTGGGACCACGAACTCAATGAGTGCTCTGAGTTCGAAGCTATAGTCGCATAGAAAGTCCAACTAGACCACATTGTTTGTGCCGTCCTCCCAGAACGCTTCTAGGCTATCGCCCCCATTAGAGGAAAAGCCCACTAAAAGCTCCTCAGGAGTATGCACTAGACCCTTTAAGGCCCTCGACTTCTCAACCTTGGGAAGTCTACCATGGGCGAAGTAGGCTTAAATCCCTGAAACATGAGGCAGTCCATCAAGCTAAGACTACTCACCAGCTAAATAGAATGGTCCAAACACCCCCTTAGGGATCCAGAAGGAGACAACGAGCACCAAGGTCAGCCCGTCAAAGGAATCATTTTTCTTAGCCACAAGTCGAGGAAGATATTCTCAGGCCTCTCCCCCCACTACCAACCTTGCAGGACTTCATCCGAGGAGCAGCTCGCCTTCTCCTTTCGCCCAATCAGGCGGACATCTTGAGTCACAAATAGCTCATGATTCCTCCAGTATAGGCGACAATGTTAAAAGCACCCCTCAAAGGTCACCCGAGAGAACACCTTAAATACCCCGTGCAAACATCCAATTCCATCGACGACGTAAAACACTGCTCGAAACGTTATCCTTCTTCTCCTCCCTCCTCTTCTATTTCTTCTTCAAGTGCAGCTCGATAATGCCCAAACATGGAATTTCTAAATAGAGAGCTTAGAGGCACCAGCCTCAGTATGTCACAGCAAAAGCGCCTCAGAGAGATGTTGTCCCAGGCAGCCGGTTTCTTGACAGCAGCTGACGCCCTGGCAGCCCGACCCAAAACGGAGTCATCCTCGAGTTCTCCTTCTAAAGAAGCCTCCCACATGATGCAGATCATGGAAGTACCATCTAGCACAAGGAAAATGAACCTAAGATCAGGGAAGAAGCTATAGCCCACACCTCTAAAGCTCAGGGTCCTCAAATTTCCTTATCTTTCACTTTTCCCTAAAACTAAACCTCAAACCTCTACATCCGTCGTACATGTCCCAATTAATTTTTCACCAACTTAGACTACACCGACTGTGCAGCAAAGTCAGCCAGTGGCACAAACTAAAACTCAACCAAAGCCTGTTCCTAAGCCTACCCTTCCACCTACACCAGTGACTGGATCAGGAACACAGAAAACTAATGAGGATAAAGTGAAATACGATGTAATTGGGCATTTGAGAAAGCTTTCATCCCTTCTAATTATCTATGATGCCCTCCTGCTGTCTAAGGACTTTCGTATGGCTTTGATCCAAGTTATTTCTAACCCAGATGTGTACGAGACTGAAGTGGGGCCCATAAAGCTTGACCCTGCCATTCTAAGTGGATGCTTGACAATCTCCTTTTCCAAAGAAGACCTTCAATTGGGAGGTAAATTTCACAATCACCCCCTCTTTGTGAATGATGAGCTTCACGCCTGCGCTATCAACAGATCATACTAGATGTAGGATCAGTAGTTAACCTGATTCCAAGAAGGATCCTCACCTGATTGGGAATAGGGTCTGACGACCTCACTCCTACCCACATCACTGTGCAACAACCAATCAGGAGAAAAGCAAGCCGGCACAGTGCACCTTCTTTTAAAGATCGGTGACCTCAATGATTATGCCCAGTTCCATGTAATCGACATCGATACCTCTTACAACCTCTTGCTTAGTCACCCTTGGCTTCACGATCAAGGGTTGGTTCCTTCCAAGCTCTCCCAATGCTTCAACTACAGTCGAGATGGAATATAGCACAGGGTCTACGCTGATAAGAAACCGTTTCTTATAGCTGAGACTCACTATGCCGACACCAAGTATTATTTCCCCGACCTTTCAGCACAAGAAAAATCAAAAGAAGATGATTGGAAGCCTATAGTGAGACAAGACCTCTGTCTCATGATGACATTGAAGATCTGGGGCGAACAATCATGGAGATGTTCAAAGAAGAGGAAAGATAGGGCAAGATCCTCCCTTTGACTTCGATCCACCTGAGTATACCTTGTCACCTCTCCGAGGTCATGGTGTCCTCTTCCGAAGATGAGGCTTCCCTCTCTACTTCTAACTTGCTAAAACAAAAAGGCGTGCTAGAAAAAACTCCTGAACTTGAGGAAGCCCTAGAGGTAGACCTTCCAGCACCAAGGTTCACCTATACTCGGACTAGCAGAAGGTCCTGCATGTCCTCGTCGCTCTCCTAGAAGCAGAACTCGCATACCAACCACCAAGAAAGGTACTCCAAATTCCATCCTCCTTGAACAAGGGGATCGCTGGCAGCCAGAAAGTCTTACACTTCTCAAGGGTTATCGAAGAAGTACAAGCGGACAAGAGTCAGCCCTCTGGCTCTCAAGAATAAGGCCCCTTGGCAGAGCTAAGAAGCGAGGTGCGTAGCCTCCTTAATCTGTTGAAGGTTATGCGTGTCGCTTCAAAGAACTTAAAGGAGTCTATTTCTGAGATTAAGACTTATGACGAGCTCAAATCTAATGAATCTCGAATTGAAGCCAAAGTTTCCCCGGACTGGAGCATTTACAGCCAACAGGCTCATCAGATCATGAGAACCATGAATTATGAGCCCCTGTCTAATCGACACTAAGGGGTGAGGAAGCAATTTCTCCCCCATTCGAGGTCATTGGAGCCACAACAGGCTGCACAAAACGAAGCAAGGAGTGGGGCTATTCTTTCTTGTCTCAAACTATGAAAGGGCGAAAGCAATATAATAGAAAGAAAAATGATGCCTTCCCTCATGCCATGTCATAGGTTGTGTAGAAAGTGTCGAGACGAATGACGTCTGCTCCTCCCAGTAGGAAAAATTTGCATAGAAAGAGTACCAAATAAGCCGCCAAGAAGATATGGTTGTTCTCTTTCCGCAACTTGAAGACTAGTGGGGTTTCTTTCTCTCCTTTTCTCAGTGATGGACCAGCTTCATCTACATAGTTGCCATAGAAGAACATGACCAATTTGGCGAAGGTTAGTCGCTCACTTTTGGGCTCATCATAGAGTCGCTGGTAGATCAAAAACAACTCTTGAAGCCCAGCGGCGGGACTACTTTACTTATCTTCTCCCCTCCAAAAATGACATAGTTTGGGGGAACAAACGCGTCATACATAATATCGAGGAGCGGCAGCTCACCGATGAAGTGCAAGTCCATCAATGATATCCTTGCCTCCCCATGACCAAGTACCCATGTGTTACTAACATGGCTCCAAGTTTCCTACAAAACTTTGACCGTGTTGGAGCAACTGTCGTAGTAGCCCGTCGAGCACTGAAGGGTAGCCGGCAAAGAGGCTTGTCTTAATGTATTCCTGAAACGCCTCAGCACCTTTATGGTCCATGAGCAGTACCCCTTTAGGTATCGGTGCTCTCCTTGTACTCGCAGGCCAGAAGAAGACCATTTCATGCTCGGGGTTTCTTCCATCTGCTTGCCAAGAGTTGGTAAGATCGCATTAGAGGCTATGTTTCGGTGCAAGCAATGCAGAAAGCCTACCCCTTCTTCCACACTCACATTGCCATCATTATCGTCCCTTGTCAGTAACAGGATGGGGTCGCTCACGAAGGTGATGCTCAAGGGCCACCTTGGTTCACATAACGCCTTGGTAAGCCAGATTGGCTCACCTCTCACCAAACATTTCCCTGTGAACTCATCAGTACCAAACTCCCCTTCTCGTGGGAGATTCCTCACATCCGGAATGGCACCAAAAGACTCGGTCATTAGATCAAAAGCCTTACTGACAGAAGATGTTAGGCGGTGACAAAGAGACTGCGCTCACAAATGGCATATCACTAGCTGGGCCCTCTGGGTGTAATGACTGGCAAGGTACCGCTGTCTAACAGCCAAGGAGAGAACTATCATCATTCGCCCACTGAGATGGTATCACCGTCTCGTAGCTAAGGGCAGGACTATTGCCATCTGGCCACTGAAAGGATGTTGCAGTCTCGTAGCCAACGGAAGGCTATAGTCGCCCCATGATTAAGGCATATTAATGCTTTTGGTTCAGCTATCAACATGCGCCACACTTGCGTCCTCCGAAATGTGGGCATGTCGCCTGACACTTGCAGCGTGGCATGTCACCGAGCATGAGGAGGGCTACTGTTTGCCGTTATCATCTCTTCGACCGTTACGGTCCCACAACCCTTCAGGTTCTCACCGGTGTTTCCCTCTTCGTCGGGAATTCACTCCTGTCCCATCAAAAATAAACCCTGCCCCACCTTTCACTCATTACTGAAATATCGTTGAAACAACCGAAAATCCCCAGAAGACTTCTCTGTAGCCTTGCAGGTTTTCCGTCCTCCCTGGTTTTCCCACTCCAGCAAAGCACCACAAAACTCATCGGAATTCCATTGATTTTCTGGTTACCTCAATGCAGATCCTTCTTCTTCACCCTCGATAGCCAGAAGACTAACAAGAGCCCCTATGCTCTCTGCAACCTCCTCTTCAGCAGTGGAGTGATCAGAGGAGCACTCGAACTCTGGCAGGGCACCTCTGCCAAAACCTGCTAAGGCCCTGAGAAGCCCTGCTTTCCCCACAGAGAGCCTCGGCACTCCCCAAAAATGTTTGCAATCACAACATGAAGCTTTGCGACCTCCTGAAGCTCACCAAAAAATCCCCTAATCACCTGTCTCTGCAAATTCTGGCTGGAAAGTTCTTGTCGAAAATCCCTTGCCAGAAGCTTTGGCTCTCTCTCTCTCTCAAAAACTCTTCAACTATTTAGCCTTCGATAGAACAGTGAATGGGGTTTTCCACCTTTTATACCTAGCAATGTCGTAAACCATCCTCCACAAACATGAAATGACGCTCCAGTTCCCAGCTCTTGAAGGTAATAGGACCAGGTCGGGGCAGGTCAAGCTTGAGACCAGAAAGAGTCATCAATGCGTGCTTCACCCCATCGTGACATGCTTCTCAAGAGGCTATCACCGCACACCTCGTCAAGACCATCACCGAGCCCTTCATCAGGAGACTATCGCCACGGACCTCATCAAGAGATCTTCGTCACACGTTTCACCAAGGGCTATTGCCATGCGCTTCACCAAGGGCCTTAACGCCATTAACACATCACCTAGGCCTAATTCCGTGTGCATTATCCAACACTTAGTGTCACGTGCATGCCATGTCACTTCCACCCGGACCATCATCCTGCACCCTCAGGAAGCTCATGCCTTACATCACAACCCGAGAGTCCAGTATCCGATAATGACTCTATTCCCCATGGAGTTACATTCCCTCACCACGACAAATGGTCCAGATGCACGACCCTAAACTGCATGGTCCAAACTCTATGACCTTAAACTGTAGTGGTGGTCCAGATGCATGACCCTAAAATGCATGGTCCAAACTATATGACCTTAAACTATAGTAATGGGCCAGATGCGTGACCCTAAATTGCATGGTCCAAACTATATGACCTTAAATTGTAGTGGTAGTCCGGATTCATGACCTTAAACGGTATGGCCTAAACTATACGACCTTAAAATGTAGCAGTGGTCCAGATGCACGACCCTAAACTGCATGGTCCAAACTATATGACCTTAAACTGTAGTGGTGGTCCAGATGCACAACCCTAAACTGCATTGTTCAAACTATATAACCTTAAACTGTAGCGGTGGTCTAGTTGCACGATTTTAAACTGCATATTCCTTATCTCACGACTCCAAACTGTACGACCATGGTCCAGCTGTGTGACCTTAGACCATAGTGCACGTCTTGACCACATGGCCTTAAAAGGCTTAGCACCATGGTCCAAACTTCATGACCTTAAACTGTAGAGAAGGTCTAGTAGGATGACCTTAAACTGCATGGTCTTATCCGCATGACTATAAACTGTGTAGCCACGGTCTGAGCTACAAGCTAAAATTGTAACGCACCGCGTGATAAATGGTCCATACGCACGACTCCAACCGAGAGATGGACAACCTCTTCTCTAAAAGGGTATTTCATCAACATCCCCAGTGGTGTTAGATGTATGCAAGAGTTGTACCTACCCCTTTAACCCCCAATGGGTTTGTTTCGCACCAACACTCTAGTGAGAGTCACATCCTACTGCAACCCACTATCCCCAAGGAGTTAGGGCTTTTTTTAGCCCTTCCCGCATGAGGTTCATCTATTCTCTAGCCTGTCATTCTTACCAGAGTTACATATGCACCATTACTCATTATCCCCGTGAAGTTACACTGGCCCTCCAAATTCCCAGTGAAGTCTCTTCCATCAGCCACTCCTCCAATGCCACCATCTCTATCTAAACCTCTCTGCTTGTGTATAAGCCTTAACTATATTTATCCTTAGGGCGTCAGATCGCTATCCACAACCTATCCCTCATGTAGCTTTACCTACATGATGACCCACACATTGGTCCATGCTACATGACCTTAAAACTGTATAGCCTTGGTCCATGCTGCATGACCTTAAACTGGACAACCACGTTTCGAACTATATGACTTAAAACTATAGCGGAGGTCTATTGCATGACCTTAAACTACACGGTCCTAGTTGCATGACTTTAAACTTCGTAACCACGGTCGAAGCTATATGACCTTAAACCATAGTGAACGTCCTGACCGCATGATGTTAAACTGTTTTGCCTAGGTTCAGGAGGCATGACCTTAAAGACACCCTCCCAAACACGCACACTCCCTTTACGTGCAACTTCATGCATGTCTTCCCTAACCAAACCAACCATGTGCACACACCACCTCCATTCCCTACTCATTGAGTCCACATATGTGCACTCGTCCTTTACGTGCATCCTCCTGCACGCCTTCCCTAGCCAGCCCATTCGTGTGTGTGCACCACCTTCACCATCATTACCATCTTTCAGCATTCCTCAGTGAGTCTTACCCATGCTCACAAAACAACAAGCCATCTTGCAAATCATACTCGTCGCCAGTTAGTGGGTCTCCACTTTTCACCCAACATTCCTACATCATTCAACTCTTCACAGGACTGCATGCCATATTCCCAAGTGAGTCAAAGTCATCACCAAGTCCACTCTACGGCCTCTACAAATTGTCATTCATCACCACTATGGTCCAGCTGTATGACCCTAAACTATAGCGACCACATGACGTTAAAGGCTTCACATAGGTCTCGAAGGCACGACCCTAAACACGCCTTCTTGAAAAAAAATGGGCATGGTGTACACCCGGACATGGGAATGCCATGAGTAAAAATGACGGGCAGGCATGGTCATTAAAGAGTAAAAGAGTTATGTGGAAAACGAAACCCAGGAATGGTGAAAACCCCAAAAGGGCACCATGGGCAAAAACGGATGAAAAGGTGGACATGACTGCAAGGTCATGGGTAAAAGAGCCCAAGAATGACAGAAGTTAGTTAAAATTGTCTTTACGATGCCACTTCCCCAATTCAAGTGAAAACCCATGAAAGGGTGCTTGGACTGACACGTTGGCGCACTTCCAAAACCTCAGCCGACACTCAATTTTCAAACGACATGGCTCGCCAGGGAATGAGAGTGGTAAAGATCTCCCAAACATCAAATTGGCTCATCAGGGAGTGAGAGCCTCATAAGATCTCTCAAGTTTCAACATCAATACTAACAAGAGTCCTTGAGGGTGAGGGTGAGGACGATGACCAAAAGATCCCTCCAAAATTCTAAAGACCATCATAAAGGCACGAAACTGACGAAGTTAGGGTCTAACCTGCCACAGGCTTCAGGGTATGCATTGCCAAAATCCCCTAACCTACATGGGCCCAAAGTTTTGGGCAGGTCAGAAGCCCCCTAATTGACCTCACTAGATGGGATCCCCTAGTCTACATGGGCCTAGAGTTTTGGTCAAGTTAGAAGCCCCCTACTGGACCCCACTAGATGGGACCTAAAGAGATACCCAGAGCATCAAAATTAAACTTAGTGTAGCAGCGAACAATGCCGACCAAAGGTTCATAGCATTGGCCTTCAGGTTCTTTTCAAGGAGGTCCCTAAAAAGGCCTCACACTTCAAAATCACAAATAGTCCCTAGAGCGTGAGGACTTCAACAAGATCCTTAAAACTTCCTGAATGATTGCACTTCTTGATTCTCTCAAAGCACAACATTTGATGGGGCATGCTGTTGGAAGATATTTTTCATCAACATGGGCCCGCGCTCAATGAAGGCCTAGCAAATAGTGGAAGTTCCGTCAGTCTCATAATAGATCTTCATGAGGTCTCTCAAAAGTCTCCTGCCAAGTTTTATCTCATTCTGATATGTCTAAGGCAATGCAGACTGAGAAACAGTTCTACAGAATCGGCCTCTAATAGCTTGAAACAAACCCTATAACTAAAGCTATAGTATTGGTGCCTCAACTTGCTATGGACCACCACCATTGCATCCGGCATTGTTGAAAACCCCTAGGGGGTCAAATTTCAGCTTAAACAGATGCTCTAGAAAAACTTTATAGGTAAAAGAATGAAACAAGAGGTGTCGCACACTATTCTTATGCAGCCCCTGCAACTCCACACCATTGAAGGGACAGTCACGAATAGTTATTTTTGATGCTCATATCTCACCCGTCTCAATTTGGATCATGTTCCAATTTGGTGAGCATGTTCATCGCATCAAGACGATCGATTCGATATGTGGCACGCCCCGTGACGATTCCCGAGCACGAAGAAAAACTAGAGAAAAGTTGTTGATCCGTGAAGAAAGTGCAGCAAATTCAGCAGCGTCATGCCTCGCTCGAGTGACAGAATCTCGCCGTTCGCGATCCCAATCGATGCGAGACTTATTCCATTGCATGCATAAGGTCTCGAGCCATCTCTGACAAGAACCCCGTACATGATGAACGGTCAGATTCTGCACATGAAGTCAACGAATCTTCAACAAATTCCATCGTTGAAATTTCAGATTCTGGCCAAAACTCCAAAGTTGCAAAACCTTCGTTTGCGCACAAAATTGAGCTGTGTTTATTGTCCTGCAATCGTAATGTCATGCTTAGTGTGATCCATCGAAGAAATCATAGAAAAACTTCAAAGAACGAGCACATTATCTATCCGAAGTTTCAAGAACCATTCAAATTTCAAGTAACATGATCGTGCATTAAAAACACGATCCATGGCTCGAAGGTGGTATCAAATTGATCGCCATGCCGATCCCTACAATAAAACAGTCATCTTTCGATCCACCGGGCATCAAAATGACCCTGGATCATCCATGCAAGATGACACAAGTTCTAGGGCAACACAGGGACTGTTCTGGAATTCCACAAATTATTAGGAAGGGGCAAATCTGTCATTTTTCCCCATATTTTCTAATTTATTTTAATTCAATTTAATCATACTTTCCAGCAATTAGGGTTGCTTTTGATCATCCACCCATGTTTGGGGGCACTTCTATATATACGTACCATCATTGTACTCACCAGATGACTCAACCTATCACAAAAGAGAGAGTTTTTACTTAATACAGTTTCTCTTTCTTCTTACTGTTGGGTCACGTTTGGAGACAGAGTAGGTGAGAGAAAATTTTAGACTGGTACCCTTAGGCTCAAGGTAAACCTTCTCTCTCTTCTTTTTCCTTTCTTTCCTCTCCCCTTCTCTCTCTTTCTCTCTTTCTTCTTCCACTTCTCTGTCTGAGCTCTCTTCAGAGGTCATGCATGACAGTGGCAATGTCGTGCATACCTCTCTCGTAGTCTCACAAGTCATGCATGGCGATGCCAGCCCCATGCGTGAACCTCTTTCTCTTTTGTTCTCTCTCTCTAGCGAGGCCTACAGACGGCGTTGCTCATCGTCATACACAAGCGTATCCTCGGCATCTCAGCAAGGAACACGGGTAGCGATGCCTATTTCTGTATGCTAGGGCTTCACCCCATCGCGTGACTATTGCAAGTAGTGATGTCTATCGTCATCTGTAAAAGGTCGCAACAATCCTTGTCGCCATGTGCAGGCTCCTTCCACACCTCTCTTCATTCATCGTCATCCGTAAATGGGTCGAAGCAATACTCATCACCGAGCGCAGGCTCCTTCCATGCCTCTTTGCGCCCATCGTCACACTCATCATGAGATATAATTGCCACATGACCTACGAGAGGTAATCGTTGTGTACCTCGTCCGGAGTTATCGCCATCCGCAAGGGACGTGTTGCCTCCTTGTGTTGCCAACGGCGATGCCCTTTGTCATTTGAGTTCTTCCTCCCACTACCGTCTCACTATCTTCTTTTCATTCTTTCCTCTTCTCACTTGGCTGAGGGTAGACTTAGCCAAGCACTGCCATATCGACCTCGGTTTCGAGTAATAGTATCGCCGTGTTGGTCTTGTGAACCATGCCTGTCTTGCTACCACTCTGAGTCGGTAACTTTCCCGTCGTCATGCTAGTCTCTCCTCTCCGTTAAGTTCTCTTCTCTTTTCTATCTCTAATTGAACTTTGCACTTCATCACTTTCTCATATGAACGTGCATTGGCCTAAGACAAGGGTGGGTCTCTTTGACCCACTAGTCTTGCAAATTAACCATATAAGTGTTGTGCAGAAAACAAGAGGATTGTAGGTCAAGGGAGGCAATTCCGAACTAGCTCAAACAACTGAGGGGATTTCTTCGTGATCTAAGAGGGCACGCACGCAAGACAATCTGAGTAAGTCGCGAACCCACTCTAAATTCCTCTCTTATTGCTTGGTATACCCGTCCTTGCTCTTGAGCAAGGTTCCGAGAGAGCAATCTCAAATCCTAGGTTCATTAGAAACCCGAGATACGCACTACCAGATCATCCAGATCAGGAAGCCGAGATCGAGGCACCTAACCAGTCGCCTGTGTTTTCATCCGTGTTCTTCTGTCACAATGGTGGAAGCCTATCGCCTTTTGTGTTCCTTCTCTCGCTTCCTTTCTGTCACACTGGCGGAAGCCTATCGCCTTTTGTGTTCCTTCTCTCGCTTCCTTTCTGTCACACTGGCGGAAGCACATTGCCGCATGTGTTCTTTCTTTCTCGTCTCTCTTTATGTCATAGCTAACACAAGCCTATTGCTCTCTGTGTTCTTGAGGAGCCTACTGTAGCCCTTGAAGGAAGCCACTTCATGAAGCTTGAGGAGATTTGTGAGTGGAGTTTGGAGAAACCATGAAGAACCAGGTAAGTGGGTTTAGTACCATGTATCACTTAAATTAATAGGGATCAAACTTGAGTAAATATAACGGGTGGAATGATAGAATGGTGTGTATGGGCATTGATGAGTTAAAATGAGCATTTGAATATTGTTAATGAACTTAATAAATGTATAGAATAATTTCTTTGTAAAACTTGCTTAATATTAATAAGGTATCGCACTGGACTTTACATTGGCTTGTGATATGGTACATCTTATGTGGAAGCATGCTAAAATTTGAAAAGGGGACAATTTCCCAGAACTGTGGGAGATTTTGCAATATACTTTCCAGTGACTAAACAGGGTCCAAATGGGCTAAAATCAATCTTAAATTAATATATACATGTCTAGTCTATGTTTTCTTTGTACATCATGTTCAAATTTCTTGTGGACCAAAATATATGCCCCAAAATGTCGGGGTATGTCATTGTTTACAGTCACTGAAATTTTCAGCGACTGTAACGTATTTTGTGCCGAGCTTTTGACCTATCAAACCATGTCCAAATACTTTAAAACTACCAGCATTTGAAAAATATATGAATGAGATTAAAACTACATGTTTGGAATATTTTGAAATTTCCCATAGATTAAAAGTTATGCCTCAAAATACGTGGGAAGGTCATTGTTCAGTGTTGCAGGAAAATTCCAGCAACTATCTCTCGCTTTATGCCAAGCTACCTATCAAATGATGCCCAAATCCCTTCAAATCACCACCATTTTAAATTTACGTGTGTAAACTTAAAGTCGTACGTCCAAGGAATTTTGAAATTCTCCTTAGATTGGGGGTTATGCCCCCGAGAAGAGGGATACATCACTGTCGCACGCCACAGAAAATTTGTGTTAGGCTTGTCTTCTGTTACCCTTTTTTTTGATTACTCACTAAGCAATTCAAGTGGCAATGTATCTCCTTTGATAAGTGATGAGTGTGAGTGCTATGTGTTAATTTTCATGTGATGAATATTGAATGTCATAGTGTTACGTGGATGATGTTATGCAGCTGTGAATTATGTGAAAATCGATAAATGTCATGTGATAGCTCTCACTTAATGGATGCCTTATGCTAAATTGTCATAATGGTACGTGACTGCTGGATTGTTCTGAATAAGACTCAACTTTTGCATAATGGAAATTTGGATTATTTGTCATAAGGCACTGATTCAGTATGAGTAAATTCAATGCTTGAGGATGTTATGACACTGTGATAATGCTTGCTACGCGATGGGACACCCATCGGTAGTGGGGACTACTATATTGAGAAAAGTGACGCCGGCTATGTCCCCTAACTTGTAAAATGATAGGATGGAGTTAGGAGAAAGTGAAATGGGAGGGTCGCACCCCTCAAGATTCATGAGATGAGACTAGTTACTTTTGCCTTGTAAGGTAAGTGCCTATCAAAATCCCCAACACGCGTTGGGGACCGTGTGCGTGTGAGTGTGAGGTCATTACGAAGTGGATTTCCCCACTTGTCATGGCTCTCCCTCTTGAGAGATGGCAGAGGTCTTAAGCAATGGGATTGGCTTAGCCTGATGGATAGGGCCTCTACTTCAGGAGTAGGTGGTAATATTTGAATGGTGAATCTGCATGCTGATGGTTGTGATAATCGATTGATAACTGACATTTGGATATGATGCTTGTAATTGATCTATTGGCCTGATTAATGATTTACATGATTGCTACACTATGACTCACTATAATTGAATGAACTGCTTATAATGCATTGGTAGACTCATTAATGATGCATAGTACTTAGATCCACTTACTGGGAGTTAGAGCTCATCTCACTATTTTCCCCTCCTAGTAGACTAATAGCGACAGATCTAGAGTCGGAAGCTCCGGCTTGCAGCTAGGGGTCGAAGCCAGTTACTTTTAAGAAGAAGTCCATATCTTGTATGTGGTCGGGCGGTTAGCCCTAAATTTTATTTTATTTAATATGTACCTTTGGGCTCTGGTGCCCCAGACTCAATTGTAATTTTTGGAAGGATTGTTATGAAGTGCCTTTTTGGATGAATGGGCTTCCCAATTGTTTTAATTATTCACATGTACTTGTATTTTTCAATTTAGTTGTTTCTATAGTTTCTATAGTTTGTTTTGATTACCAAGATAAAGGCGCTGAGCCCGGTCCGACCTGAGTGACATATGCTACCTCTGAGTCACGGACCCGCACTCGGCCACCCTCCGTCGCGTACGATAAGGGGTCTGGGGCAGAGTCATGACAGTTATGTTATCAAAGCAGCCAGGATAGGATTCTTGACCTAGGGAGTGTTAGATGAGTCTTGGAATAGTTTCAGAAAAGATTGGTGATTGGGTGCTCCAGTGACTAGGTTGAAGGTGCCGAGGGCTCGTACCCACAATGTGAGTTCCAGCAATGAGAATACCGAGGCGCTTGGTGAGTTCTATAGAACTCTGGGGGTGATGACCCAGGTGATGAAGGAGTCAATGCCAACCCAGTCTACCATTACCCCAGAGAAAAATGGCAATGGCTTAATCGAGAGGTATAGAAGGCTAACGCTCTCAACCTTTTTGGGGCAAGGAGGAGTGGAAAAGGCCGAAAGGTGGAAGAGACAAAAAATATCCTAGAAGTGTTTCACTGCTCGAATGAGTAGAAAGTTAGCTTAGGAGCTTTCATGCTAGAAGGAGAAGCCGAGCACCGGTGGGATTCAGTGAAAAAATCTTGGAGGGAGTCAGGGATCGAGACCACATGGGAAAATTTCCTAGCAGCCTTTGATGAGAAGTACTTCCCAAATTTTGTCAGGGAGAGAGAAGAAGTAGAATTTATTGAAATCCAGCAAGGAGGTACGACAGTGAAGCAATACGCCACCAGATTTGCAGAACTCTCTAGGTACACTCCCCAAATTATTAACACCGAGGCACAAAAGGCGGCTAAATTCGATAGGGGCATGCGGCCGGATATTAGAGGAAGAGTATTGTCGCCCAATTTGAAGTCGTACGCCCCATTGGTAGACCTCACCCTAAAGATTAAAAGGGACTACGAGGACAATAGATCAAGGAAGGAAGGAAAGATGAAGGTCGTATCATCGGGGAAGATTGGGAAGAAACCCCGACAATTCCCAAGAAGAGATCTTAGGGGAAGGCCTTACCAGCATAACCAGAGGGCTCAGAAGATTCTCCTGAGCAACATGGAGAATGATCGATGCCCGGTTTGTACTCATTGTGAGAAGGATAACCACACAACTGACGAGTGTTACAGGAAGCGAAACGTATGCCTCCTGTGTGGCAAGCCTGGTCACTGGGTTAGGGATTGCCCTATGCCAAAGGTAGAGGATCAATCGAAGACACAAGGGCTAGTGTTTGCCCTCACCGAAAAAGAAGCTAAGGGGCTCGAAGGCATTGCTCCGAGGCAGCCCCGGTTCCTCAAGTGAAATGGAAGCTGAACCAACTGAGGGCGCTGGCCATGCCCCATTTGTGGTGGAGAGTTTGATCCATGAAGAGACAGGTTCCCTTCCCATAATGCAAGAGAATGATCCATCATCTCCCCTAAAATTTTTCCTTGACATCCCAACTTCCCAAGATGAAGCTTAATAGAAAACAGATACTGTTGAGCCGCTGCAAGAGCTCGAGAAACCCATTGTCAAGATCGACCTTCAGAATAAGAAGGGGACCCTGCCATTGGCCACTTTCCTTTTGTCTTTCCCGGGATTCATCACTAAATCTTGGACACATGATGAACAACCATCTACTTGCGTTGGTCCTAATGATGCTACTTCCCTTGCTTGCTTCCCCCCAGGCATTGTTACCTCTGATGAGAACTCGTCACTCTCATATAAGGAAATCTGCTCCCCAGTACAGGATGAAACAAGCTTCACTTCCCAAGATGCTAGCCCTATTCATGTGGCCACTCCATGCCCTGAGAATGCCATGACTCCCTGCAAAGCTAATTGTCTGCTCTCCTCATGTCATGAATGCCGCATGTATCCTCTCAAGGATGATGATGGAGGCTTTCCATCCTATGAGAAGTTCAGGTTCTCTCTTAATTGTAAAGAGCCCTCAAGTATGGCTAGTGTTGAAACCGTTGTGATTGGTGAAGTATCAAAAGCTTATGAAGATGAGATTGTGTAGCTTAAGGTTACACTAACACAGTTACAAGCCGAGATGAGGTCGGAAGGTACTAAAGTCTCATAAAATTGAGTGTACCTCCTCGTCGCACCAAGCCCTATTTACCACCTTTCAAGCGCCGCTCTCGAACATTGAATCAATGCCATCACGTGATGAACTACTCCCACCCTCACGTCCTTCACTGACAGTCGCTTCACCATCTTTTCTTCAGAATGGGAACAGAGGACTAATAAAAGGTATGGTGGCTAAAGCATCGAAGAGATGCGATGCCTCAGTGACAGGATAGCTGAATCACTACCAGAAACCTCCCCCAACTTATGTTGATCGGACTCTATTGCCACAAGGAGATCAAAGACTCAATGTCCCCAAGAACAAAATCAAGCATTTCTCAGTAAAAATTCGTCACAAGAATTATTCCTTTAGCAAGCCCATGATCCCCAAGTTGTTTGAAACTCTCTTATCAAAGGGAGTGATCGAATTACAGACATGACAAAAACCCGCAAGGGCATCATGGGTAAAAATGTCAAAAAGAAAAAATGACGGACACGGTGTGCATCCCAAAGGCCATCATGGGTAAAATGTGTTAGGAAAAAGAAGACAAAGAAAAAGACGGGCATAGTGAAAACCCGCAAGGGCACTATGGGCAAAAGTTTCAAAATAAATAGGATGTGGTGAAACCCTTCGGGGCACTCACTCTCAAATGACAGGCGTGCTGACCTTGCCTTATGGGACAACACGAGTAAAAATGTCCCACATCCCTGTAGTAAGACATTAAACTACATGACATATAGTCCATTTGTACGACTATAAACTGCTTCCTGCTCCTACATGTCTCAATGGGGTTACCACATGACAGCCTCCTACACATCCCCTACTACATCCTTCTTCTCAAGCCCCCATTGAAAGGACACCACCTCTTCAAGGTGTCCTCCCTAATTAAGGTGTACCTCGATTGCAATTGTGAGGCTTCGAAGCAGAGCATGCAAGCATGCGCCTGCCTCTTGAAAAGGCAGATCGCAGTTCCAACTGTGAGGCTTCAAAGAGTAGCATGTAACCGTCAAAGCATGCCCCGCCTATATAGAGCCATATATCAAAGAGGTGTACCACAGTTCCAGCTGTGTGACTTCGAAGCAGAGCATGTAAACCATCAAAGGCATGCGATCACCTCTACAAAGCCATATCACAAAGAGGTGTACCACAGTTTCGATTGTGAGGCTTCAAAGCAAAGCATGCAAGTCATGCGCCCGCCTCTACAAAGCCAATATCCTAAAGAGGCATACCGCGGTCTCCACCGTGCTCCCCCATACCTAATCGGGCGCTTTCACCATCCATTACCTCAAGACTCTCCCGGCCTCCATTTTCCCAGTTGAGTCACACCACTCATAGCTCCCTTAAGCATCCATCATACACCTTAATTTCCCATGATCCCACTCCTTGTCATGCGTTCCCCTACCTCTACAACAGTCAAAAGTGGGTGAAGACCTTAAACTTTCCCCCAACACGTCCAACATGGGAGAGGACTTTTAAAACACCCCTTGGCAGCCTGTTCGGGGCACAAGACCTTAAAAGACTTTTCCCCATGAAGCCGGGTTGATTGGGGCAGCAGCTCCTAAGTCCAAGCCTAAGGTCCTTCGCAAGTCATCACTCGCATGCATCTCTCGTGCGCACGTCCCCGCAACCGCTGCTCGTGTTCCTTCTTCACCTCCATGTGTGTTCCTTACTGCCACGCATGTTCCTTCTTCACTACCACATGTATTCCTTATCGTTGCGCGTGCTCCTTCTTCACCACTGCGCATGCCCCACCATCGTGCATGCCTCACCGCCGAGCATGCTACCGTCAAGCATGTCACTGCCGAGCATGTCAACACCAAGCTTGGTATTATCGTGCATGCTTCATCATCGAGCATGCTACCACCGTGTGTCCCTCATCACCGAGCATGCTACCACCGTGTGTCCCTCATCACCGAGCATGCTATTGTCGTGCGCGTTCTCAAGACATGCTCTTCTACTGTTGAGCATGTAATCGCCATGCATGTCCCATCATTATCCCTAGTGGAGCTACATGCATGCCATTGCCTTTCACCCCCAGGAAGTCACACTCACCCCCTAATCCCCAGTGAAGTCTGCTTTCATTCGCCAACCCTCGTCAGGCCACCATCTCCATCTAAGCCCTCTGCTTCTATATGGCCTGAACCATTTTATCCCCAGGGAGTCGGATTGTCATCCATGCTTTTGTTCCTCGTGGAGCTTCACCTATATGGCAACCCACACAATGGTCTAGATGCACGACCCTAAACTGCATGATCCAAACTACACGACCTTAAATTGTAGCAAAGGTTTAGTTGCACGACCTTAAACTCCATGGTCCATGTTGCACGACTTTAAATTGCAAAAACATGGTCCAAGCTGTATGACCTTAAACTATAGTGCACATCATGACCGCATGATGTTAAACTGCTTTACCCAGGTCCAGGAGGCATGACCTTAAACACATCCCCCCTCATACGTGCACACCCCTTCTGCGTGTATCATTTTCATAACTCTCCAGTACATCCATTTTCCTTCATCACTAGCCATTATTCCTCAGTGAGTCTTACCCATGCTCACAAAATAACGACGAGCAATCCCATCATCCATACTCGTCGTTAGCTAGTGGGTCACCACTTTCCACCTTCCATACCAGTATCATCAATCCTTTGTAGGATCTTCATGCCACATCCCCAAAGTGAGGCAAACCACCATCATACTCACTCCATGGCCTCCATAGACTGTCATTTATCGCCGCCACGATCCAGCTGTATGACCTTAAACTATAGTATACATCCTGGTCGTATGGCGTTAAAAGGGCTTTGCACAGGTCTCGGAGGCATGACCATAAAATGCCTTCACAAAAAAGAAGAATAACGAGCGTGGAGTGTACCTAAACAAGGGAACATCATGAGTAAAAATGGCAGACTGGCATGGTCATGAAACTGTGAGTAAAAGAGTTCCATAAAATAAATATCCGGGGCACGGTGAAACTTAGAAAGGACATCATGCGTAAAAATGGAAGAGTAAGGATGCACATGGCCATAAGGTCATGAGTAAAAGAGCCCCAAAAAAAAAGGGGGTTGGTGAAATCCGTCTCTACGACGTCACTTCCCAAGTCCAAGTGAAAACCTGCAAAGGGCGCTTAGACAAAGAGAGCAGGTTGATACAACACTTCACCTCCATAGGCAGCTTTAGTCAACACTCCAGAGGAAAAAATCCCCGATACCAAAATCCCCCAATGTTGGGACCCAAAAATATCGTTCAACTGGGTGAGTAGACTTAAAAATCATCCCTGAACACCTCTCTTTCTTTCTCTTCTTCTCCCTCTTGGCATGTGTGACAGTGGCAGTGCCATACATGCCCCTCTTTCTCTCTTTCCTTCTTTGTTTCTCTCTATCTCTTTCTTTCCCTATCTCTCTTTCTCTTCTCTCTCTTGACATGCATGGGAGTGGCAGTGCCGTACATGGCCCTCTTTCTCTCTTTCCTTCTCTATTTCTCTCTATCTGTTTCTTTCCCTGCCTCTCTTTATCTTCTCTCTCTTAACGTGCATGGCAGTGGCAGTGCCATACATGCCCCTCTTTCTCTCTTTCCTTCTCTGTTTCTCTCTATCTCTTTCTTTCCCTGCCTCTCTTTCTCTTATCTCTCTTGACATGCGCGGCAGTTGCAGTACCATACATGCCCCTTTTTCTCTCTTTCCTTCTCTTCTCTCTCTTGACATGCGCGACAATGGTAGTTCCGTACATGCCGCCCTTCTCTCTTTCCTTCTCTGCCTCTCTTTCTCTTCTCTCTCTTGACATGTGCAGCAGTGGCAGTACCGTACATGCCCCTCTTTCTCTCTTTCCTTCTTTGCCTCTCTTTTTCTTTTCTCTCTTAATATGCGCGGTAGTGGCAACACCATACATGCCTCTCTTTCTCTAAACTTCTCTTCTTCTCTCTCTCGACATGTATGGAAGTCTTGCCTCTCTTTCTCTGTTCCCCTCTTCTTTTCTCTCTCGACATGCACGTTAGTGGCAGCGCCATGCATGCCTATCTATCTTCTTCTCTTCTTCTCTTTCTTGACATGCACGATAGTGGTAGGACCATGCATGCCTATCTTTCTCTCTACTTTCTCACTCCTCATCTCGTCCTATCTTCTCTTCTCCTTCGTCTCTTTCTCCCTTCTTCGGTGCTGGGTCAACATGTAGCCTAGTCATCATCCCTCTTCGGTGCTGGGTGAACACGTAGTCTAGTCATCATCCCTCGTCGGTACTAGGGGAACACGTAGCTCAGTCATCATTCTTCTTCGGTATTAGGTGAACACATAGCCCAGTCATCATTCTTCTTTAGTGCTGGGTGACACGTAGCCTAGTGATCATCACAAGGCCATCATAGGTATCGTTCGACAGGGTGAGGACTTAAAATACTAATCCCTCCAAACACGAAACAGTCCACGCGAGGGTGAGGATTTTGATAGGATCCCTCAAAAGTCGTTTCTCCCACAAAGTCTCCATGGATGGATCTACGAAAAATTCATCCATATGTCTGACCATTCTAGTTACAACATTACGTGGATATCTCCTCGGAGTTCACGTGGTCCTATGGCTAGGAAGAAAAAAGTAATAAAGCAGAAGGAAACTTTCCATATGTTGTCCTTCTCGCTTCTCTCAAAGCACAACATTCGACGGGGCAAGTTGTTTGAAGACATTTTTTAACACCGTGGGTCCCTGATACAGAATAAAAGTGGAGCCGATTAATAAAGCCCTAACTTACAGTGAAATTTTTTGTAGTCTCAGAATTGCCCCAAAGAGGGTTAGAATCTTCCTAAACTCTTCAAAAAGCTATCTGTCAAGTTTAGTCAGAATTTGACATGTCTAAGGCAGTGCAAACAGAGAAATCGTTTCGAAAAAATCAACATCTAGCACCCTGAAACGGACCCATAACTAGAACTCTATTTTTGATTTCTCAAATAGCTGTGAGATCACTACCATTAGATCCGGATTAGTCGAAAATTCTTATGGGTCAAGGTTCAGCTCAAACAAATGATCTAGGACAAAGTTATGGGTAAAAGACTGAAAAGGGTAGGCCACACACTATTCGCGTGTGCCCTCCCTGCACCAAGTCACAATTAATGGTAACTATTTTCAAATTTTCGGGAAGTGACTTATAGACGCTATATCTCCCTCGTCAGATGGTGCCCAAATTTTGGGAGCGTGTTCGTCTCGTCATGACAAGCATTTTGATATGTGGCACATCCCTTGATGATGCTTGAGTAAGGAGAAAAGCTAGAGAGAAGATGACGATTCACGGCAAAAATTGCAGCAAATTTAGCAACTACGCGTCTCGATCGAGCAACTATATCATGGCACTCGCGAAGTGGATTGACGTGAGACCAGTTCCATCGTGCTTAAGGTATGAGGCTACATCTGGACCGAACCTTGCCCTTGATGAATAGTCAGATTTCATGTACGAAGCCGATAAAGTTGCTGTAAATTCCAGCTGCCGGATTCCAGATTTCGGCAAAAAACCCAAAAGTACAAAATCTTCATTTGGGCACAAAATCGAACTGCATTTTGTGCAAAACAATCATGAAGACGTGCTCAGTATAATCCTAAAAAGAAATCATCAAGATACATCAAGAAACGGGCAGAATCTCAAATCGAAGATCGTAAGTTTCGTGCAAATTTTTCCATGATCATGGCCTAGAAAAGCATTTCGAGACTCGAAATGGGTATCAAATCGATTGCCATTCCAAGCTCAATGAGAAAACACTCAGCTTTTAGTCGGATGATCATCGGAGCAACCCCAAATAGTTCTAGGAAAATCACACACGTTCCATAGGTGCAGCAAGGACTGTTTTGGAATTTTGTGTATTATTGAGCTAGGGAAAAATCGTCATTTTGCCTAAATTTTAAAATTTCTTTTAATTTAGGTAAATTGTAATTTTCAGTAATTAGGGTTAATTTTGATCAATCCACCCATGTTTGAGCAAAAGTCCATATATATCACGTGATATCATTGTACAAGGACCCCACTATGCTAAATAAAATTTATATCTTTCTTTCTCTATCCTCTCTCTATCTGGCTCGACGATCTCAGCTCCAAGCACAGCATTTTTTTTCTCTCTACTCTTTCTCCCTTTCTCTTGTAGTCTAGCTTGTTCGGTGCCTCGATCTCACCTTCTTGATTTGGATGATCCGGTGGCACGCATCTCAGATTTTAAGGGAGCCCGAGACTTTGAGATCCCTCTCTCGGAAACCTCGCTCAAGAGCACGGGCAGTATACCAACCGATAAGAGAGGAATATAAGGTGGGTTCGAGACTTACTCGTGCTAGCTCATGTGGACGCCCTCTTAGATCACGAAGAAATCCTTTAGTCGTAGAACTGGTTCGAAATCGTCTCCCTTGGCCTATATTCTCTTGCTTCTACAATCACACACACATGGTTAATTTTACAAGACAAGTGGGCCGAAAGAGACCCCACCTTATCTTTGAGCTAATGTATATGCGCGTGCACATCCAAAAGAAGAAAGGGTAAGAGGATAAGTGAAAGAAGAAGAAAGGGGTAGATCAAAGAAAGAAAAAGAAACAATTTCAGCTTAATCAGTATCTAGCACTCTGAAATGGACCTTGTAACTAGAGCCATATTTTTGGTACGTCAAACAGCTGTGGGATATTTTTGGTATGTCAAACAGCTGTGGGACCATCGCTTTTAGATCTGGACGATCGAAAACCTTTGTGGGTCAAGTTTTGGCCTAATCCGACACTCCAAGACAAAGTTACAGTTAAGATACCCAAAAGGGGTAAGCCGACAATATTCCCATGTGACCACCCTATACTACAACACCATTAAAGGTGGCCATTTTTACAGTCACGGGTAGTCACTTTTCGGGCTTATATCTCAATCGTTTCAAGTCGAATCGTTTCCAAAGGCAGTCACGAACAATTTGATATGTGGTACTCCCCGTGATGATGCCCAAAATGAAAGAAAAACTAAATGAAAGTCGTTGATCCATGAAGGAAGTTGTAGAAAATTAAGCAGCAGCATGCCTCATTCAAGCAGCCAGATCACGACGCTCGCATACCCGATCGGCACGAAACCAATTGCATTTTGTGCGTGAGGTCCGAGGCTATCTCTGGTCCGAACCTCACGTAGGATGAAAAGTTGGATTTCACACACAAAGGAGTCAAAGTTGCTATAAATTTCCGTCGCTGGATGTCAAGATTTCGGCCAAAACCTCAAGACGACAAAATCTTCATGTTGACACGAAATCAAGCTACGTCTATTGCAACGTGATCGTCATGGCATGCTCAGTGTAATTCAGTGAAGAAGTCACGAAGAAACATTAAGGAACGAACACACAAATTATCTGATGTTTTCAAGATTCATCAAAGATTCAAGTCTCATGATCATAGCTAAAAAACATAATTCATGGCTCGAAGTTGGTATTAAAATGATCGTCATGCCGAGCCCTATAACAAAACAATAATGTTTCGACCAAACGAGCATCAGAACGACCCTAGGTCAGCCACGGAAGATCATACCAATTCTCTGACAGCAGCAAAGACTATTCTGAAATTCCACACATTGTTAGGCAGAGGAAAAATAATCATTTTGCACCCACTTTTAGAATTTCTTTAAATTCAATTAAATTGTAATTATCTTCATTTTTAGGTAGTTTTTAAGCGTACACCCACATTTAGCCCAATTCTAAATAAACAGGCAATGCCTCATTATAGAAAAGATGGATTCATTCTTCTTAGATCAATCAATAAAATTATAAGTTTTGCTTGAGCTTGTGGGTACGTCTTGGAGTTGAGAAAGGAGAGAGAAGAAAAGGTTCGGTACCCTTCGGGTAGGTAACTCTCTTTCCTCCCCTCTTTCTTTCTTGCTCTCTTTCTCTCTCCTCCCCCTTTCTTTCTCCTCCCCCTTTCTCTCTCCTCCCCTCTTCCTTATCTCTATCTTTTTCTCTCTCCTCCCTTCCTTCTCATCCCTATGTCTATCTCTTTCTCTCTCCTCCCTTCTTTCTCATCTCTATCTCTACCACTTTCTCTCTCTTTTTCTCATCTTTATCTCTCTCTCTTCTTCTAATCTATCTCTCCTCCTCTTTTTCTCTCTTCCCCTCTTTCTCTCTCCTCCCCTTTCTCTCTCCTCCCCTCTTTCTCATCTTTATCTCTTTCTCTCTCCTCTTCTCATCTTTATCTCCATCCATTCTCCTCTTTTAAAGCAGTCGGTGAAGCCTAGCACCTGCTGAATTTCTCTCTCCTCTTCTGTCACAATCGGTGAAGCCTAATGCTGGTTGGATTACTCTCTCTTATCTTCTGTCGTAGTAGATGAATCTTAACACCGGTTGAATTTCTCGCTCTTCTCTTCTGTCACAGTTGGTGAAGCCTAGCACCAGTTGGATTTCTCTCTCCTCTCTTCTGTCACAGTTGATGAAGCTTAACACTAGTTGAATTTCTCTCTCTTATTTTATCATAGTTAGTGAAGCCTAACGTCGGCTGAATTTCTCTCACCTCTTTTCTTATAGTTAGCAAAGCCTAGCACTGGCTCGATCTCTCTCTCTTGCTTCTCTCCCATCACAATCGGCATAAGCCTAGCACCGACTGGTTCTCTCCTTCTCTTCTCTTATGTCACAGTCGACGAAGCTTGGCACCGATTGGATTTCTCTCTCCTCTTCTGTTGCAATTGGTGAAGCCTAACATCGGCTCGATATCCTCTCTTGCTTCTCTCTCATCACAACCGGCACAAGCCTACGTCGGCTAGTTTTCTCCTTCTCTTCTCTTCTGTCATAATCGATGAAGCCTGACACTGGCTAGATTTCTCCCTCTTCTTTTGACACAGTTGGTGAAGCTTAGCACTGACTGCATTTTCTCTCTCTCCTCCTCTGTATAATATAACCGGTGAAGCCTAGCATCGATAATGTTTTCTCTCTCTTCCTTCTAACAAAATCAATGATGCCTAGTGTCGATTACATCTTCCTTCCCTCTCTTTCTTTTATCTTCTCGTCTTTCATACTCTTCTCTTCCTTTCTTCTCCCTCCTTCTTTATGTTCCCTTCTTCTCTTATTTCATCAAAACCATCGTTCTACTACACTTTCGTTCGACTAAGAGGGATTGAGGTAGCCTCTCATGGTAGTCCTGTCGTCTAGCCGTAATGTTATTCTGCCAGGATTACTTGGTCCTCTTCATTGCCACGACAGACTAACCATCGTGCCTAGGTAGTCGGTACTGGTAATGATGTCTAGTAGTAATCCTGTGAGCCGGTCTTCGTTATCGATCCCATTTTGCTACCAAGTGAGGCCAATTATTCACCAGCTCATTCACCGCTCTGATCCTCTTGCTCAGTCGAATTCTTCTCTCCCCCTGTCTTTCTTCTCTTCTTCTTTTTGAATGTGCATACTTGTGTACGTTCATCAAAGAGGAAAAGGGTGAGCTCTGACCCACTTATCTTAGAGCCTTTGCCATATGTGTGTGATTGCAGAAAAAAAGAAGAATACAAGCCAAGGGAGGCAATTCCGAACCTGTTTTATTACTGGGGGGCTTTCTTCATGATCTAAGAGGGCGCCCACAAGAGCCAGCTCAAGTAAGTCCCGAACCCACCTTTAAATTCATCTCACACTAATTAGTAACACCTGCCCCCATTCTCGAACAAGGTTCCCAAGAGAGCGATCTCAAAAACATCTCGGGTCTTCCCCCGAAACTAGAGATGTGTGCCGCCCGATCCCCAAAAGGATCCGAAGGGTGAGATCGAGGCACCTAACTAATGGGTGGAAATGAGCTTCCACCGTCCATGATAGAGGAGTGAGAAGAGAGAAGATATGGATGGCGACGAGCTTCCGCCGTCCATGACAAGGGAAGCAGAGAAGAGAGAGAACATGGACAATGATGTGCATCAGCCATCCATGACAGGGGAATGAAAGGGGAGAGGTAACATGAGCGACGATGAACCTCCACCGCTCATTATATAGGCTTAAGAAAAGCGAGAAAACATGGACAACGATGAGCATCCACAGCCCATGAAAGAAGGGAAGATAAGGAAACTTTGATAGAGGCTCGATCCCCCACTCAGGTTAAGGCCTGGCTCACTGTTCGTGTCCCTGAAGCAAGAAGACATCATGTCAGGCGATAGACTCTACCATGCATAAACAGGGAGGATTGAGTGAGAACAGAGAGAGTCGAAAAGAGAAGAAAGAGAAAAGAAAGATAAATAAAAAGAAGGAAAGTGGATAAAGAAGATTGGAGATGAAATAAAAAAGAAGATATAGACGATAGGAGAGAGAAAGAGAGAGATCAGGGGAGGAGAGAGAAAGAGAGAGATGAGAGGAAGAGAGAGAAAATTACTTTCACCAAAGGTACCAGACCTTCTTTTCTCTCTTCTCTCTCTCCCCAAGACGCGCCCACAATTTGAACATGAGCACTCTCAAATTTTATTGATGAGTATGGAAAAATCAAGGGTCTTGTAACAATTGTGTTTAACATGTACTTATAGAATTGGGCCCAAATATAGGTGGATGCCCAAAAACTACCTAAATTGATGATAATTACAATTTAATTGAATTAAAAGAAATCTTAAAATTAGGTTCAAAGTGACTGTTTTGCCCCTGCCTTACAATAGATGAAATTCTAAAACAGTCCCTGCTGCTGCCCTAGAACTTGTGTGATCTTTCATGGATGATTTGGGGTTGCTTTGATTCCTGTTTGTCCGAAAGACAAATTTTTTTTTGTTGGGCTTGCCATGGCGATCGATTTGATACCAAATTCGAATCACAGATCATGTTTTTAACCCACAATCATGCGACTTGAAATTTAGAAGAATCTTGAAGACTTCGGATCGATAGTGTGCTTGTTCCTTGATTATTTTTTTTTCATGATTTATTCACTATATCACACAAAGCATGCCGTCACGATCGTGTGGTAACAAACGTAGCTCAATTTCGAGCACGGATGAAGATTTCGTGACTTTAGAGTTTTGGCCAGAATCTGGAATTTCGGTGCAAAAATTTTCATTCACTTTGCTAGCTTTGTGTGTGAAATCCGGCCATTCATCATGTACGTGGTTTGGACCGGAAATAGCCCTAGACATTACGCACACGATGGAACTAGTCTTGCATCAATCCGATACGTGAGAGTCGTGGTTTGGCTGCTCGAGCGAGGCGTGTTGCTGCTGATTTTCCTGCAACTTTCTTCACGGATCAACAATTTCTCTCTAGCTTTTCTCCCTGCTTGGGGCTCCTCCTGAGATGTTCCATAAATCGAAACGCTCATCTTGATGAGACGAACATGCTCACAAAAATTGAGCGTGATCTGACTCGAGACGAATGAGATATGGACCCTTGGAAGTCACTGCCCAAGGCTGTAAAAGCAGCCACCTTTAATGGTGAATTGGTGCAGAGATGTCACAAGGGAATAGTGTACGGTCAACCCCTATTTTGTCTTTTAGCCTTAACTTTGTCTTAGAGTGCCCGATTAAGTCGAAAGTTGACCCATAAGGTTTTTCGACCTCGCTTGATCCAATGGCGATAGTCCCATAACAATTTGACACATCAAAAATATAGTTCTACTTCCGTGGTCAGTTTGAGGGTGTTAGAAACTGATTTTTTCGAAATTGTTTTTTCGTTTGCACCGCCTTAGACATGTCGAATTACGAAGAAACTTAGCAGGTAGCCTTTTGAAGTGCTTAAGAATATTTCTACCTGTACTGAGACAATTATGAGACTGCCAATAATTCCACTATATGTCAAAGCTTTATTGACCGGCTTCCTCTTTATTCCGCATCAGGGACCAAGGTGTTGAAAATCTCTTCAAACAGCTTGCCCTATCGAATGTTGTGGTTCGAGAGAAGAGAGAAGGACAACATTCGAAAAATTTCCTTCGGCTTTATTACTTTTTTCTTTCTAGCCACAAGACCACGTGAATACCGAGGAGATTCACGCAATGCTACAACTAGGATGCTCAAACGTTTGGATACAATGTATAGGTCCATCCGTGGAGACTTTAGGGGGAGAAGAGACTATTTTTTAAGGATCCTATCAAAGTCCTCACCCTCTTGTGGGCAGTTTGTGATTCTGATAGCTAAGGATTTTATACGGACCTCAATGGTCACAATCAGGCTCGTTTGGCAAGCGACTGCTATGCTGAAGGGCATTTTTCCCATTTAGTCTGGGTTTTTGTATCCTCTGGTGTTGGTCCACATTTTAATGATTTTGATTTGTTTGTTCTGGATGGTCTGTTGAAGGGCCTTCTATCGACGTCGTCTGCGTTGTGCACCAGATATTCCTTGGCAAGCAAGGTACCTCAGTTTATCGAGGTGACCAGCTTTTGGTATAACCCCTGCCTACTACTTTGTAGTTTCAACAATCAAGATACCTCTCTTCTTCTTCCAAGGCGACCCCTAAGGATTCAGTTCTAATTGCTACATCACAAGTCCAAAGTCATGGCTGACTTATCCTTCTTTAGAAACATTTAGCATTTTGAAGTGTTGGCGACCTTGTGGGAATGGTGCTCTTCTTCATGAGACTTGTCTTGTCTTTTTGGCGAGTTTTATGTACTTCGAGTCTTTTTTTTACGAATGGACTCAGGCTGTCGGAATATTTTCCTTGAAGTTCTTATTTTTGGATCCTGCTATTGTGACACCAGGAGTATTTTTTATTATGGGCTGAAGCCGCTTACGGAGATGAACATTGCATCAACTTTTTTTTTGGTCCAAGCGTCCTCTGCTTATATTCACTTGGACTTCGGAAGCGGCGCCTTGGAAATGGTTTTCGCCAACTTCCTTTTATTTGGGGCTCTTTTACCCATGACGTTTTGGTCATGTCCATCCTTATTCTTCCATTTTTACTCACGATGCCCTTTCGAGTTTTCACTTTGCCCGGGTTTTATTCTTACGGAACTCTTTGACTCATGGTTTCATGACCATGCCCGTCCATCATTTTTACTCATGGTGCTCCCTTATCCAAATGTACACCATGCCCATTTTTTTTTTTCTTTTTTTTTTTTTTTTGGTGATGGCGTGTTTAAGGTCATGCCTTCGGGACCTGTGTGAAGCCTTTTATCGTCATGTGGCCAAGACGTGCACTCTAGTTTAAGGTCATACAGCTGGACCATAGTGGAGATGGATGGCAGCCTGTTGAGGCAATGGAGTGAGTATGTTGGTGGTTTTGACTCACTTTGGGGAGATGGCACGAGGTGGCTACCTATAAAGGATGGATGGTGTATGAATGGAAGATGAAAAGTGGTGACCCATTATCTTATGACGAGTATGGATGGAGGGATGACTCGTCATTTTGTAAGAATGGTTGAGATTCACTGGGGAATGATGAATGGTAGTGAAGGGATAAGGATTTACTGAGGGGTTGAAGAAGGTGGTGTACGCACAAGGATGGGTCAGTTTGGGAAGACGTGCGTGAAAATGCACATAAAGGGCATGTGTGTGTGCATGGGGGCGAATTTAAGGTCTTGCCTCTAGGACCTGTGCAAAGCAGTTTATCTTCATGTGGCCAGGACATGCACCATGGTTTAAGGTCATATAGCTTGGACCATGATTATGCAGTTTTAAGTCATGCAACTAGGACCATGCAGTCTAAGTTCATGCAATTAGACCTCCGCTACAGTTTTAAGGTCATATAGTTTGGACCATGGTGTTAAGCCTTTTAACATCATGCGGTCAAAACTTGTACCATGGTTTAAGGTCATATAGCTTGGACCGTGGTTATGCAATTTAAAGTCATGAAACTAGGGCCATGCAGTTTAAGGTCATGCAACTAGACAGTCGCTATAGTTTAAGGTCATATAATTTGAACCATGCAGTTTAGGGTCGTGCATCGAGACCAAGGCTGTGCAGTGCAGTTTAAGGTCATGCAGCATAGTCCATGGCTGTATAGATTAAGGTCATGCAACACAAATCATTATGTGGGTTACCTAGTAGATTTATAGGGGATAGGTTTGTGGATAGTAATTTGACTCCCTAGGGATAAAATGATTAAGGCCATAGGGGTTTAGATGGAGAAGAAAACTTCACTGTGGATTAAGGGACAAGTATGACTTCCCCAAGGTGAAAGTTGGAACTCCATGGGGAATAGGCTCATGAAAGGTAATCTGACTCCAGGGGATAAGACAACTTGGTACGAGATTGACCCATAGGGGTTAAAGAGGTAAGCACGATCTTAACTCCACTGGGGCTTAATGGACTATAGTATGGGTGTAGCTCTTACTGGGAATGAAGGACAGTGGCTTGCTCCATTGGGGATGAACAATTGTGGCTTGGGTGCATCTCCACTAGGGAGTATGAGTCGCGGCCTGGGTGCAACTTAACTGGGAATAGTGGTAAGACACACACAGTAGTAACTAGGTTCTACACGCGTGGCATTAGAACATGTGCGACGATAGCATGAGCAGTGTAGCGTACATGGTAATAGTATTGACACGTATGATGTTTTAGCATGGGAGGCAACGCACGCTGTGCTAGCATGTGCAGTGGTAACACAAGTGGCGGTAATCTTGGGAACATAGTCGGAGCTTGGTCTCTGAGGATACAGCCGGTGCTGGGTTATTGAGAACACAATTGCCGCTGGATCATTAAGAACATAGCCGACGCTAAGTGAAGATTACACAGCCGACGATGACCTGTGTTCGGGTCTCTTCCCCGAGCCCGATCCGGCTCATCAACGTTTGGTCTTCAAGGACCTGCCTGGTATTCATGTTTTATGAGGGGTACTTGAAGGAAGCATCGCCTATATAAGGGGGTAAACCCCATTTTTACTGTTTTTAACGAAGGTAAATGACAAGCTTCATAGTGAGAGAGAGAAGAGACACCAGCGCGAATTTTTGGCGAGCACACAGGGTCTTTTCATGAAGTTTGTAGGAATTTTCAAGTAAGAGAATACCGTCAGAAGTACATAAGGAGCAAAGGTATTTTTTGTGCCTGGGTTTGAAATAAGGAAGCAGTTTTCCAGCTAGCTAAGGTTTCGGTCGTAGTTTTGGGGGTTTCGAAGAAGGAGAACAAGGGGGAAGTTGCAGCAGAGGGCTGCTTGGGGACTTCTGCTAGCTTCTGGTGGTCTTCCGATAGTGTGCAGGAAGGGGAAAGGCTTCGCAGTGGGTTTTCGGCAGAAGAGGGGAGTTTTCCAGTGGGGAGCCGAGAGGTCAAGGGGTAAACGGAGGGTCATCGGGAGGTGAAGAGTCGCTGGGAGGCGAAGGGTCATGTGGAGATGACCGGCTATCAGTCATACGTGCGAGGACACTATCAGGCCACATCGTGGCGACAGTTGTCAGGTGGCATAGCAGGGCTCAAGGTGACACATGTAGAATCTGTAACATGTGCAGGATATTTGAACACGAGCGCGATAGTCTTTTGAAACCACAGCCGACGCTGGGCATTAGCAAACACAGCCGGTGCTGGGAATTTAGCCAACACAGCCTGTGCTAAACATTGGTGAACATAACCGGTGCTAGGCATTGGTGAACATAGCCAGTGCTAGGCATAGGTGAACATAGTCGGTGCTAGGCATTGGTGAACACAGTCGGCGCTAAGCATTGGCGAACACAGTCAGCGCTGGGCATTGGCACACAGAGTGGGCACTATTCATTGACGAACATAGTCAGCACTAGGCATTGATGAACACAGACGGGGCTAGCCATCTGAGAAAGCAACCGGCAGTGGGTTTTTGGGAACACGGCCGGCACCAGCCTGTGCCTTAGTGATTTGTGTACAGGAGTGGGTCCTTAAACTTGATAAAATAGTCGGGCCTTCTCACAGGATCCCTAATGTGAAGAATCTTTTGAGGGGAGGAGAGGTCGGCACCAGTGAATTTACTGGTGAGAATTTAGTGAGGGGCAGGTCCATTTGGCTCATTGATGCATCGTCCAGGCCAGAGTGGCCCCTCAACGTCCCCTTTGTTACTGACCCCGTTCACCTTGAAGTCCGAGAGGATGATGACAGAAATGTCCGTATCGAAGAGGGAGTAGCCCTTCTTCATTTACCCACTTTGGGGAGGAGAATGATGAAGACCAAAGGGATGATGTGGCCTTTTTCTGGTCTCCATGTGCATGGGAAGGACCAACATTTGAAAGGATATTCTTCTTGGAAGTGCTAGGGTCACACAAAAGCGTTCTTGAGCGTGCTTCTTTGCTATCAGTAGTTCAATGCTCAATTAGCTATTATGATCGGTGTTCCAATACTTTTAAAGAATTGTTGGAGACATGGAGTCATGTTAGCAACACATGGCTTCTTGGGCAAGGGGAGGCAGGAATCTCCTTATTGGATCTTCATTTCATTGGCTGCCTTCTACTGATCGAGGAAATGTATGACGAGATCGTGCCTCAGAACTCGATCATTTTTGGTAATGCTCGGTTAGGGGTGGAGGAACCACCTGCCAGTCTTCAAAAATTTTTGAGATATACCAGTTGCTTCATTCCAAGTCTAGCAACAATCGAGTAACTTTCATCGAATGCGTGAAATTCTTTTGCGGAGATTACCTTGAAGATGGTCGAGCTACTTTCAGAAAGAAAGGGAAGGCAACTGTAAAGGGGATGCCTCCCATCTATGAACCTGAGGCCAGTGATGATTCCGTCTTCTAGGCAGCTTACCTGGCCTTATTCTTTATACAAATTCGTTATTCCTGAAGGGGCAGATGACATCCGACCAAGCACTATCTATGTAGCTTGCGATATGGTGAGGGGATGCCAGTATGCTCTCGCTCAACCAATCCTATGCAACATCTACCACGGTGGTCTGGGAGCAATCTCCAGGGGGAAAGCATACAAAGGAAAAGAGGGGGGGAATGGCATTGTCATGGGAGAAGCCTTTCCTGGAAATTTTAAGACTCCATTTCCCATCCATTATGTGTACAGGTGGCTAGGGGCCTAGTTCCCTTGCACCTATGTCAGGAGTCAGGGCTAGGGGGAGAACATATGCCCCTTCTTGATGAGAATTTCTCGTCAAAAGGCTATCTTTCATATCCCAGGGGAAGCTCGGAACATGTTTGGGAATGACTCCTCAAATATGCAGTGGGTCCCATTTTCAGATGGGGGCTTTACCGACCGTGCTTTTATTGATGAACTGGGGAAGGAGTTGGACTGTTCTTCGATGACTATCAGGGAGCTCATGTTCTTGTTAAGCATTAGAGGGGGGTTTTGCCTTATCGCACCCCGAACTGTGCTAGACTAGAAGCGGACTTCCCTCATCACGTTGCCTGTCAACATGGGACTCTTCGAGAATAGACAGCTTTGATCAAGCCCATGTTGATCTCCCGCACTGTGCTTGACTGAAGGAAGAGCTTGGGACTCTTCGAGAATGTTGGTTACTAGAGCATGTACGGGCCGCATGGTCCACATGTTTGGAGATGACAGAGATTCGCAAGTATGTGCTTCCCCACTTTGGCAGAAGTGTCCAGGTGATTGAGTCCTATGCATGCTGGTGGAGATCATTGTCCATGTTCTTTCTCTCTCGTCTTCCCTCTGTCATGGGCAGTGCCATTCGTATTCTTTCTCTCTCCTCTTTCCTTTATCTTTCTCCCTTTTCTCTTCTTCTTCTCTCATCTTTCTCCTTTCTCCTTTCTCTCTCTTATCTTCTCTCCTTTCTGTCTCTTATCTTCTCTCCTTTCCTTCCTTTCATCTGTCTCCTTTCTCTCTTTTATCTTCTCACCTTTCCCTTTCTCTCTCTTATCTTCTCTCCTTTCCCTCTCTTCTCTTCTCTTCTCTCCTTTCCCTCTCTTCTCTTCTCTCCTTTCCCTCTCTTCTCTTCTTTGTCTCTTCTTCTTCTCCTTTGTCTCTTTCTCATCTCTCTCCTTTGTCTCTTCTTTTTCTCTCTCTTTTGTCTCTCTTCTTCTCTCACCTCTCTTTTTTCTCTCTATTTTCTTCTCTCTCCTATCTCTTTTCTTCTCTCACTCGTTCTCTCTCTGCTTTTCTTATCTCCCTCTTTCTTTTTCTTCTTCCTCTCTCATTTGACCAAGGGACAAGTCTAACACTGTCATGGTAGTCTCGTCGTCGAGCAGTATTGTTGTTGTGCCGGTCTAAGTTACCGTGCTTGTCTTGATGCTACGTCGAACTCACCGTTGTGTCAGGTTGGTTGGTGTTGGGGTTTTTTCGTCGAGTAGTATTGCCACTGTGCCAGTCTATATTATCATGTCCGTCTTGCTACCATGACAAGTCAAACATCTTCCCAATCTAGCCATTGTGCTAGGCTAGTCACCCGGTCGAGTGTCTCTTTCTTTTCTTTTATTTTATTTTCTTTTATTTTCTTTTCTTCTCTCTTCTTCCTTCTTCCAACCCTCATTACATCATTTCTTCTCTTTTCTTCTTTTGAATGTGCACACCTGTGTGCATTCACTCAAAGACAAGGTGGGGTCTCTTGGCCCACTTGTCCTATAAAATTAACCATGTGTGTGTGATCGCTGAAACAAGAGAAAACAGGCCAAGGGAGGCGATTCCGAACCAGTTGTATGACTGGGGAGCTTTCCGACTTGATCTAAGTGGGCGCCCACGATTGTCAGCCTGAGTAAGTCCCGAACCCACCTTAAATTCCTCTCTCGTCGATTGGTATACCTTCCTCTGAGCAAGGTTCTCGAGAGAGCGATCTCAAGTCCTGAGTTCCCTTCGAGACCCAATACGCGTGTCACCAGATTATTCAGATCTAGAGGCGAGATCAAGGCACTTAACCATCAACCTACGGTAGTGAGAGACGAATAGGTTGAACATTTCATCTGGAGTGATATGTAGTTGAGCTAACATTGTTTTCTGATGCCAGTTTAAGGCCTCGCCGGTCAATGTTTGTGAAAATATGGCCTTCATCTGGTTATGCCTATCTCGCAAAGATCGAATGAAGAGGAGGTACACGTTGACGTGAGTATCTGGATCGATCTTCCCATTGAACTTGTTTCTAAATTCTGGGACGACAAATCCCAAGGGAAGGTCTTTCATGCCTCTAAGGGTCTCATGAACATAAGCCTTCCGGGGTATAAATTCATGCATGCCCATTACAAGAATATCCTGCATAGCATTTATGGTGCCTTCGTGTTGATTATTTAGCATGACTGTAGGCCCACCTGTCGGTGGGTTCCCAAGCACAGACTAGTGACTCGAAACTTGGGGTACATGTTGGTCTGCATAGACCTGAGCTTGATGAGCCAAAGTCACCGGGGCGGTTTGATACATTTGTGATTGAGGGGCGTACTGACCCATAGGTATCACCACCGACTTCGAAAATTGCACGGTTTGTTAAACCGAATGAACTAGAGGGACCGATTGAAGAATCGGCTGACTTGGTTGTGCTAAGGGTTGACCTCTTTCACTGACTTGGTTTGGGATGGACCCGTAAGCTAGGGCATGAATGGTGTAACCTTGGTCAACTAGACTTTTAAGGGTAGCTTGGATGCTCATCTCCGCTAAAAGTCTAGTTGACCTATGGCTCGAGGTTGAGTTAGATCCCCTAGACTTAGGTGGGTTTTGGTTTTGAGATCACTGTACCTCAGGGTTATCTTGGTTCGAGTTACGGGAATTGTCGTTTGATACTGCATGAACATCTTCCCTCACTCGACTCCTACTTTGGTTGCCTAAGAGCCCTTATAGGACTACTCCAGGTCGGGCCCCCTTGACTACTTAGAGTCTTTTGGGCTGAACTAGATTTTCAGACCACACAGATCTCAGGATTAGGAGTGAACCCCTGGGACTCTGCCTCTAATTGGAGACCTGGGCACTAAATAATGGATTTACCTGAGTTCTGTCCATAATCCCAAGGGATCGAGACATACTGGCTTTTAGGTTTAGGCAAGTTAAGCTTAAAGTCGGGCATGGAGCGATCATCATAGTCGTCTTGATTGACTGACATGGTGATTGCTTTAGGTGGGGTTCTAGAATCTAGACTTAGGTAAGAGGTAGACTCGACAGCTTAGGGCAAACCTAACCTGACTCTAGGGGCAAAACCTTAACTAGGACCTAGGCTAGGACTAGACTAGAACCTAGACTTGCTAGACTCAACGGGTTTTGGTGTAGACCCTGAACTAAGGTAAGCCTAGTTTAGCTCTAGAGGCGAATCTATGCTTAGACTTGTGCTAAAACCTAGACTAAGATCCAGACTAGATGGTCTCGGCTCAGACCAAGAGTGGGTCTAGGTTTGGACCTGGGTGTGAGACTGGTTCAAACCTGGACTGAGCTGAGTGCAAGCTTGGGCTTGGACGAAGAGGGATTTTAAGATCAGACCGGGTATGGACTCGGACTGGATCAAGGTTGGTTTAGGCATGAGCCCCTGGATCGGATAAAAAGGGCGCCTAGTTCGGACCAGGGTGTGAACCTGGTTTAAACCTAGGCTAAGCTGGGTATAAGCCTGAACTTGGACCCAGAGGGTTCAGCTAGGATCAAAAGTGGGTCAGACTAAGATCTAAGATTAACCAACAGAAATAAACATACACAACACACGAAAACTTTTGACGTAGATTACAGGTAGGCTTGGCTTGAGAGTGGGTTCCTAACTATTGAAATACGGCTAGGCTGATATAGGTCCCCACATAGGTCCTGACCTCCTGGAATAGGATGTTCACCAGGTCCTACTGTACGTGGAGTTTCTTTGAGGCAAAGGATTACGGAGGAGCACTCACAGTTAAAGTTGCGCGAATCCCAATCGCCTCGACTCTAAAAGCTAGGTTCCCCTCACGCCGTTAACGCAGATTTTGGGGGTTTTCCAAATATTTGTTTGTTGGTTTCCCAAGCATTCCCTGTCTGGTGCGTGCTGGAGTGTGTAAATAAGCACGCAATAAAAAATAATTGTCAAGCACACAATGCAATGAAGAAATAAAGTGAGCGCTTGGCACTAGTCGTGCCTAATGATGCGCGCTTCAAGGTGCAGCTCACGTGAAGCACAATATAGATGGAGGGATAAGCAACCCCTAAGAAGGTCCAGCCAAAACAGTGAGACCAGGAATAGTCCGTGCTAAGGTGAGCGCGGCCCAAGTCAAGGATGACTCGAATGGTACACGGCTCAGAGAGGATGCAAGCAACCCTCTAAGTATATTTTTTTTATTTTTTTAAATTTTTTATGTTTTTAATTTTGACGAGGCACATTTAACTAAGCATGGTGAAAGCAGGGAAAACATGATTTCAATTCAAATTAACAAACTAAAATAAAATCAGAAAACTAGAAACAAAACAGACCTATCTGAGGCAAAATATTGTTTTATTTTTTAAAAATTTTAACTTAAGCCAAAAATAAGTGAACAGGAAGCCAACAACCCCTGGAAGGGTCTATGGGGTCCAAGAATTTTTCTGGGACCATTGCAACTAGGCTACATGACTGGTGTCATCCTTGCAGGCTGGGGACACTACTAGTGTCGCCCAAAACATTATTATTATTTATTTATTTTTATTCTTTATTATGATTTTTGATGAAATAAGGTTATATTAAACTTTTAGAAGTAGGGAAAATAATGGTTTCAATGAAATAAATTAAAATAAAGTAAAACAGAAAAGTGTAGATAGAACATACCTATACTAAGTAAAATATATTTTTTTTTATTTTTAAAATTTTATTTTGATCTGAATTTTTTTTTGCGCAGTCACAAGGGAGTCTCTGAAACAAGACTGCAAAGTTTCAGAATGTATTGAAACTTCTAAATTTGGGCGACACGTGGACCTAGGCTGCACTGGTGGTGTCACCCGGGCGACACTGCTAGTGTCGCCCAGACCAAATGCGGTTTCACAGCACCGAAACTTGGGTCCTGATCACAGTCAACTTTTGGGACCTTTTGTGACTGAAATCAGTGAAAAATAGTACTTAAAACTCGTGTTTTGACACTTGGATCAAGCTCGAAAAGCCCCACAGTGGGCGCCAAATTGTTTACGATGCAAAATCAAACAAATCTTCTGACTAATATATCTCGGATCTTTACACCTTAAAATGATGAATAATATGTGGTAGAGAAAGTGGGACAAATCGAATTTAGATTTGAGGCCAGATCTGCCTCGTAAAGGGCAGATCCACTCTCAGATCAAAATAAATCAAAATAAAATGAAAACAATAAGAAGAAGAAGAAAAAAGAAAGAGGAAGAAACGATACCAAACCTGATCGGATAGCCTGGGATTCTCGAGCCTTTGAGTGCTCGCCTGTATCAATACCAGTGTCCTCTTTGCCTCTCTGATTCGGATGTTGACCAGCAGATCTCTGGTTTAAAAGGGTTGTTTTGCCCTGGAGATGGTTTTAAAACTTGGGTTGTTGTGCCCTGGATCTAGGTTTTCGGGCTTAGGGTTAGGGTTTCACCTCTGTACTAATTCTTTTGTAACCTAATTCCAAAAGAGTCCCTCCTCCTGAATGACCACAAAAAATGGTTTATAAAGGCCAAAGATCTATTGGGAAGGGCATATTTCCATAACCAGCAGATTCTCCAGCCGAAAATTCCACTTTTGGGGAACCGGATTTTGGCAACACCAGCGGTGTCGCTCGGGTGACATGCCTAATGTCGCCCAAATAAAAGTAGAAAAAATCTTCAAAAAAGGTAAGAAAATCACCCCGAAAGGAAATTTCCAACTTTCGGCCTGTGAGGGTTAGGAGACACTAGTGGTGTCACCGGGGCGACATTGGTAGTGTCGCCCAAGTCTGGGCAACACCACTCCTGTCGCCTAGTCTAGGCTGGGCAACACTGCTAGTGTCGACCAAACCAAAATTGGTCCAAATTTATATTTTTCACTTCAAGTGTGTTCCTCAGCCTCTTGTGAAGCTCTCAGAGAAAATTTGAGCAACAAATAAGTCTTTTACTTTTTTAAATTAGTTTTTTATAAAACAGGGCATTTGCAGAATTATGGGTCAAAACAAGGTATCTGCAGGGTTCTGGGTAGGCAGATTGGTTCTGGGGCATAGGGTAGGCTATGTGAACTACAGATTTTGGGTTTACTAGGATAATGTGGTCCTAAGGGTTCAAGAAATCATAGAATTTGCTAGAGTTAAAATGGGGTGTCTACACATTCTAAGCAACACCACACAGAAACTTTTAAGATTTCGAGTGCTTAGTAAGGGAAGCCTTACCTTCTGTGAACATTGGGAGACGACGTGCCTTAAGAGAATCCCCCTTTTTGCCACCAATAATTACTGAAGATCCTTTCATTTGAGAATGGGTTATAGGTTTATTCAACCCCTCCTTAGGAGTAAGATATTGCACAGGCTTACTAGGGCCATTCACCTTATCCACTCCATCTAGCACATGTAGTGTAAGATTTATTTATTTAGGAGGCAATGATCCCTCATCATTCTGCTTAATTCCTTCATCAACCCTGATTGCACAATCAATTGAACCTTTTCCATGCAAAGAAAAAACTTCACTTGTAAGATTGATCAGTTCGAACTCCCCATGAACCTCTTCCTTCACACTAATGTGCTCGTCAGAGGATGGGGTACCCGAAGCTGGAAGTTCATCATCACCATTGATAGAAGACAACATCTCAAAGACCTCCCCTCCTACATCACAACCACCCGACTCCTGGACTTCTATCACATCTATGAGTCATGCAAGCTATTAACTCCAGTGCTTATCGCTCCCTCTGCTTCATTAGGAAAATCATCAAAATTATTAATAGCCTCATCCACACATATAGTATCAGGTGCTACATCATTCAAATCTTCATCCCTTTGCACCTGACCCTATTGATCTTGTACTGCGTGATCCCCCAACTTTGAGGCATTTACATCCTCGGATAGCACTTGAAAAGTGTTAGGAACAGACAACACTTCTTTTTATAAATCATTTGGGTTCTTCCCTTGATGACTTTCCATCCTTCCTCTCCCGATGGTAACATAATAACTGAGCCAATGTCATTTCCTGCCATTCTTTGAAAGCCTTTGATCTTTAATGTATCTTTCGAAATGAAAGATGAACAACATAAGTACGACATGTGACCAGTTCTATTACACTCCAAAGAAGTGGTTGCTATAAACTCGTATACAATCTTTTGTAAGTACTCTTTCCCCCAAGATATCGAAGCACACCTCCGTTAAGCATGGGTTATTGACATCCATTGCAACAAAAATCCTTCGCTCTGCCCGTGTTTGCAATTTTCTAGGTTTGTCCATAAAAATGGGCTTTCCTACACTCGACACTATATGAAATAGAATCCCTAGCTCCTAGAAAATAAGAGGAAGATTTGGCAATTTAATCCATATCGGAACATTCTGACGAGTCTATTTGGAAGGTTGAATTGAGGGGTCCCATCCTTGTAAAACCAAGAACCTCTTATTTACAAACCAAGGGACACCAGTGCATGCTATTTCCAATTCCTCCTTTGATTTGAATCGAAAAATCAAGAACCCATCTCCAATAGAAAAAATTTCAAGTTCGCTCTTCAGCCTCCACATATTTTGTAACATCCCTTTCATGCACATCCATTCCCATCTATGTCCCAGAAAATAGCCTAGAAGATAGTTCTCCCACTTTTCAAAGCAAGACCTCACTAGCTCCTGTTCAATTCTTACATAACATTTGCCATTGATTCTATCAGTTGGTATAATGTCCATATTGTAATAGTAACATTCAAAGTTTTGAATCCCTTTTTCACCGAAAAGAAGATCAGTGGATTTACTAGAATCCTAACAATTAGTGGTTACAAGTGACGCCTCTGTTCTTTGACCCAGAAGACAAAGGGGGAAAATCCTCCTTATATCCATTATTAATGCCCTTAACATTATCAAATATGATGTTTAAAGAACCAAAAAGTCAGTACCCTTACCTTTTTCTTTCAAAGATGCACTAGGAGATAAAAGAATATCTTTGCCTCGAAGTCTTTGAAGATTCACTCAAGAGCATGGCCCTATGGGCTACCATATCACCATCAAGATGGCCGAATCTCATATCCGTAGTAACACATTCAGAATGCTCATGTAAATTGTGAGCACCCATTGATATAGTTTCTTTACCATGCACCACATCACCGTTTCCAGCCGTAATTCTGTTATGGATTTGCTCTTTAGTTGCAGTAGCTGAAGCCTCTCTACTAAGAGTATCGACATTGACCTCTTTACTCTTATGACTATCATCATCATGTAACAAATTCGTAGAACTTTCTCGGAGGAAAACATTTACATCATCATGAACAGAAAATTGATTCAAACTAACATTAGCATCCCAATAAAGATCATGATGAGCCGCCACTCCCTCATCGTGATCACCCAACTCCCAACCCATATGAGACTCGTACTCACAAGAAGCACCAAAGGTACTGTTGGAAAAGGAGTCCAACATCTTATGGGTTACATAGGAGCCTTCTACCATGTTCAACAAGATGTTGATGTTGTAACAACAGTAGCATCCCTAGCTAAAGAACCCGTTAAAGCCCCACTAGGTTGAATGATCACTCCACCAAAACTAGACACTGCATGCACAGCCTAAGGCTGCGATCCACCACTAGAATCCAACAGGCATTGGACGCTATAGCAGCAGCAGGGTCCATAGATAAACGTGGCTGATCCTTAGCTCGAAAAGTAGCCACATCGAGCCCATCTGTGGCCATTATGTGCATAGCCTGATGACGCGAACCACCACCTGAACTCAATGAGATATTGGATGCAGAACCCAAGGAGATATGAATTCTAGTACAAGATTTTCATATAACTAAGGAGAATTCAAAAGGATCAGCTCGCGAATCCAAAATTACAAAAGATCAAGATAAGCATAAGATCAGTGAGCAGGTTGAAGTACACATGAGTCCCAGTTTAAGTTCATATGAGCATAGTTACACTGATTCAAATTCACAAAGAACAACTTGCAAATTCAAAATTACGCATAGATGAAGAAAAGCATAAAGCCTGGTTCGTGGATTCAAACAAGAAAATTATACAAGAAATTGTTGGGTCTACTTTTAGTTTTGTAGAAGGCTAGATAAATTCCAAGGAACACCTGATAGAGATTGGGGTCCGAATGACCACTGGATAAGTTATCAATAAGCTTTGCCTTGAAGATATATTGCTTAATCCCCAAATTAGACTAAGTACATTTTAAACGAATGCATGATTGAAGACATTCAATGAAGATGTTAACACATGCTGGATGACTGTCCTTAACGGATGGTCGGAAATGAGCATGGTTCTTAATGACACCACTCAAACAATCCCTTGAAGCTATCTGGGCTTGGCTTATGTATCTATTGTTTGATGGAATATGCATTTGTGTTCTAGTATCAAGTTGTGACTCTCGAGGATTCGTGTTCTAGGCATTATAACCCTCCCCCATGAAATCTCACATCAATCCGTTGTCTAAAGCTGCCCAAAGATGGCTTAACCCATCACCACGATAATCAACACTTTAAAGCTACTCGGCGATGGCTTAAACCATCATCCTCAAGGGCAGTCTAAAGCTTCCCGGAGATGGTTTAACAAATCATCCTCAACGACACTCTAACATTGCCTGGAGATGGCTTAACCCATCATCCTCAACGATAGTCTAAAGCTGTCAGAGATGGCTTAACCCATCACCACATCAATTGGAAATCTCAAGCTATCTGGAGATGGCTTAATCCATCATCCTCAACATCAGTCTTAAGCTGCTTGAGGTTGGCTTAACCCATCATCCTCAACGATAGTTTAAATCTGCATGGAGATGGCTTAACCCATCATCCTCAACGATAGTTTAAATCTGCATGGAGATGGCTTAACCCATCATCCTCAACGACAATCTAAAGCTTCCCTGAGATGGCTTAACCCATTATCCTCATTTCACAACAGTCTAAATCCACCCAGAGATGGCTTAACCCATCCCCGTCATTTCACGACAGTCTAAACCTGCTCGAAGATGGCTTAACCCATCACCACATCAATCGGCAGTCTAAAGCTGCTTGGAGATGGCTTAACCCATCATCCTCAACGGTAGTATACAGCTATCCAAAGTTGATTTAATCCATCATCCTCATTGGTAGTCTCAAGTTACCGGGAGATATCTTAACCCATCATTCCCAATGACAGTCTCAAGCTACCCGGAGATGGCTTAACCCATCATCCTCAACGGCAGTCTAAAGCTTCTCAGAGATGACTTAACCCATCATCCTCAGTTCACAACAGCCTAAAGCTGCTCAGAGGTGGCTTAACCCATCATCTTCATTTCACGAAAATCTAAAGCTGCTCGGAGATGCTTTAACCCATCATCCATATCGCCAAGTAGTTAAGACCTTAAAAGCTTTATGCATCGTGCGACATTTGGTTACCGAAGGGGGACTCCTTCGTTAATATAAGGAGTTCTCTCATGAAATCACCTCCATTGGATTCTTAACTCATTGCTTTATCACCCTTAAAAGGTGTAGCATGCATTGACTTGAACAATGAAAGTCGTTGCAGTCCACTAACAACAGTAACGAATCCCTAATTTTGTTCCCACGAGATCATGAGGTTCGAGTGTTTGAAATTGAAGACAAGCGTCAATGATTATACCTACATGAACAACCCAACAACGAGATTAGCAGCATGAAAGGATAAACACAAGACGTAAACAACATTACGAAGATAAGGATTACACCCTACAGATTTCTCTGATTCAAATGAAAGGATAAGTCCAAGATGAAGATGGAGGGTGAAGATTCAAATATGAGAAATGCATGGTTGTCCCTTGAGAAAAACCAAAATTTAACAATATAAAATGGGGATCTCCCGATTGAAGAGGGGTCACACATTTTTTACAGACACAATTCAGTAAAGATAAGTATTCTTGCGGGGGTTTTTTTACCTTAGTAAGAATTAAATAGTGGGAAAAGAGAGTGAAATACTCAGGACAAAAAGAGAGAGATAATCGTCTCCTACGATTCACTTAAAACTCGTTCTCTTAAGAAGACCAAACCTAACGGATAATATCACTGCCTACATCCCCAGGTATATATGCTAATATGACCCTGATATTATATTTTCTCTTTTGATATGACTATATATGTTTTTCCTTAGAAACGAATGTATAGGTTTCAAGGCCAGAATCAAAGGTGTTCGGCTTATATTTTCTCTCTTTAGCCAATATAAATTGTAACAGGAGATTAAACATCTGAAATTATTCAGTGCCTAGTATAATATAAAGCTTGTGTTTCTGACCTGGAATACACGAGTGAATTTGGCCCCGAATGTGATGTCCTCTGATTTTCAATTTGGAGTCTAATGTTTGTTTAAACATTACCTTTTAAGCATTCACATTTCGACATGTCCAGGAATCAACGTAGAAGTCAAAGAAAGGACAAACATTGCCAGGAGATCAACAATGCAGATTGAAAGATCATATCCTTATGGTTATCAGCTGGAGATTAAAGCTTATCGCTTCATGAAAATTGAATAAACCTTGATGTTAATCAAGAGGGGGGTTCGCATTTCATTTTGGGCACATATTTTATTTATACACTCTAGGTGCTAGACATTTATTAGTGAGAGTGGGTAAGAGAGAGAGAGAGAGAGAGAGAGAGAGAGAGAGAGAACAATGATTGTAATCCGTAGAAGACAGAGATTTGTTCCATGCTCCAAGTGCCCACTTGAGGTCGGTTCTTAAAGAAGGAAACACACAGAAGAGTAATGGTGGAACTATAGGCTAGGTCTCGATACCTAGTATGATAGACTAGGTCTCAATACCTAGTGTGGTAGGCTAGGTAACAATATCTAATATGATAAGCTAGGTCTTAATACTTAGGCTTGGTAGACTATGTCTCAATACCTAATATGGTGGGTTAGGTCCCAATACCTGGTATGATAGGCTAGGTCTCAATACCTAGGCTTGGGGCGTGCCCCTTTCTTAAACTCTGAGGTTTTGGGGCGTGGCCCTCTTCTCTGTTTTCAAAGAGAACTATATTTTAGGGAGGCTTAAAGAGGCAAGCGATCAAGAGAGAGAAATAGAGAGAGGGTTATGTGTCACCTTGTGAGGGAGAGAGAGAGAGCTCACGGTGTGTAGAGAAACCATCCTCCATTAAGAGCTATTTATATATTTTCTCTAGGGTTAGGTTTACTTAGGGTTAGCCATTTTTTTGGAGAATAGATTCAGACTATTGATCATAGGAGACTTGTGAGGTGTGAGATCTTGGAGGTACAATCATTAAATCAGCCATCATGATTAAAAAAGAAGGTGGTAAGATATTATCCTTTAGCTTCTTTAACCAAATTCTATCAAATAAAAATAATATGAAAAATACGTTATATTTTCCTATCTCTTTCATCCGTCTCTTACACGTACTTTAATTTGACAATCATCACTTTTAATTTTCAAAACTTTTCTATTAACACTCGATTGAGTGGCTTGATATGGTGGTCACAAAATAGGAAACAAGCATAAAATTGGTTGTGCTCCTCATGGGGCCTTTAATAGGCCCTGTGCACCACTCACATGTGTAAATTATGGTGGGCCCCATAGCTCATGGTGGGAGCCCATATATTTTATGATCTATAAAATATAGAAATAACTTTTAAAAAATGTTATCAATTTTATTTTTCTCTCTGAATATTTAAATTATTGAAAATTCAGTCTCTTTTTATTTATAAATCCATTTTGTAAAATATTTAGAGGCTTCTAAATATTTATTCTATCAATCTAAAAATCATTTGAAGTTAAAATAATTGAGGGAAAATATCTCCTTATCCCCGATTTTTAACTTATGTATCTCATGAGACCCATGAATTGAAAATATTACTTGTAAAAAAAAAGTCTCCATCTTTTCTATCTTACAACCCCGTGGACTCCTTTAACCATAAAATTTTGACCCAAACAAATACTAAAATGACACCCTATTCAAACTCCATCTCTCTCTCCCTAAAACTCCATCTCTCTCTCTTCACTTCTCGATGAGTTTACCAGCCAAGGGGTTTAGCTTGAGCTCGAACATGAGCACACCTTCTTATGTGTGAGAGAAAGATAGAGTTTTAGAGAGAGAGATGGAGTTTGGGTTTTAGAGACAGATGGAGTTTTGAGAGAGAGAGAGGATAATGTGAGAGATAGAGATGGAGTTTTAGAGAGAGAGAGAGATAGAGTCATTTCATAAGTTGTTGAGGTCATTAATAAATGGTCAAAAGGGTTTAGGAGGTTGGAAGATAGAAAAGATGAAATCATTTTGCTTACAAGTAATATTTTCAATTCTTGGGTCTGTTGAGATATAAAAGTTAAAAATAGGGGATAATCGGATATTTTCCCAATAATTTATTGTAAATTATTTTGGATTTGGATCCAACTAAGTTAAGAAAATATTAATTTTGTTGAAATACTATATCTTTTATTATGGACTATAATCCACAATCACTTTCTCAGACTGATCCAACAATTCTCATGACCCACATACTATTGCACACACAACTCTGTGGTGCATATTGGTGTAATCTCTCGCACATGTATATATATCACCATAAATGGTAATTTTCCCAACATACATACCTTGTGATGATTCAAGATGAAGCTTTGGCCCTAGTTCCTACATGCCTACCATCTCACACAAAAGTCATACAATCCCTTGGCTCTACCTTGAGCAACTCTGACGTCATCAAGGGATAACCTTGCTAACACTCATCAATTATACTCCATACTTGGGTATTTAGGGTTTTGGAACTTGACTGACCTAACTTGTTTAGCCTAGTCTGAGTCTTGACAGACATCATTTGCCAAACTTGATCACATAGGACCATACTCCTACTGGAGTTCTGTTTTTCATTATATCAAGATAGTGATTACATGCTCTCATAAGGTTTTTAATGGCCACAAATACCCAATAATTTTTTATGAAAGAGAGAGAGAGGAATGATTTCCTTACCTGCTAGAGAGAGAGAGGGAAGAGAGATGAAAGAAAGAACATAGGCGAGATAGAGGAGAGCACATATGTGAGAGAGAGAGGAGATGAGAGAGTGAGAGAGGAGAGAGAGAAGGGAATAATGGGTTTGGAGAAGAAGGGCTAGCAATCCTGGGCGAGATTGGGGCAGCGAAAGAGTTTTAACCCGAGGCCCATCGAAATAGAGATTCCCTTTTGAAAAGAACTTCTCAAAGGTTTGTCTTCCATTGATTTTGGCAGAAGTGAAACCTTACCATTTTGAGGATGAAAGTGGCTATTATCTTCCACAAAAATTATCTGCCATATAGCACTTTCATGCGTCAAACGTGGAAGTGCTACAGTGACGGGGAGATTTGTTTTCCTAATCAAACACACCCTGAGAGAGAGTGAAATATCTGGTGGCTGAACGGAGACGTAAGCAAAGAAATGTGGGGTGGTTAAAAAAGTCAAATCCATCCATCCATCTTCCATTTTCACGGCTCTTAAAAGCGATGTGGATGTGCCAACTGCAACCAATCAAATTCCGGACCCTCATTGGACAAGTTGTCCTTCCCTGTCCACCTCATATCTTCCGTCCCTGACCCACCAAAAATCACAATGGGGAAAGCGTTCACAAAGACAGACCACACAACCATGAAAAAGCCAAAACATTTGAGAGAGAGAGAGAGAGGAAGATTTCTCGTCTCCAACAAAAAGAGATTTTACTCTCTCCAATCCAATCGACTACTGAAAATTGTTACGACACGTACTTGAGCCCTGGCCACATACCACCTGATTTCATGTGGGCAGCGTTATCCCACATACTATATACATTCATTCACACCCCCATCCTCTCACTTACTAAGCATACTTGATTTTTTATGATTAGTGAGTGCTTCATACCCCAAAGCTAGAGAGAAAAACACCACAGCGCTTATGTCTAGAACAAGCCTGGTTCGAAGACGGAAACCCGCGCATTGTAGGCGGAGTGCCCCATCTGTGACGACTAGGAAATCAACAAAACCCAAGTGGATCATGGAAAATGTAGGCAAAGAGAGAGATTGTAGAGAGAGATTGCAGGAGAGAGAGTTCTCAGATGATGCGGCAGAAGGTGGGGAAGAAAGAATTGAAGGAAGAGAGAGATTGCAGAAACACAGAATGATGGTTGCGGGGAAGGTGTGGATACCAGAGACATGGGGTCAAGAAGAGCTGCTCAAAGAGTGGGTCGATTGTGGTGCCATTGACCGTTCGCTCATGCCAAACGGCCTGGTGTCCGCCCGCAACGCCCTTGTGGAGGAGTGCCGGAGGGCAGGCTCCAGCAGCTTGGAAATTGATCTCACGGCATCGTGAAAATTAGTTAAGTTTTGATTTCTGTTTGTTTTTTTGTTGTTATATCAATAAGATTTTTCTATATTCCTTGCCGACTATACTTTTACATTTATGCTTGCATAAGTAATTTTGTTACATGAATTGGTGTTCCCGATTAGAGGATGGAACACTTATGAGAAAGTGAAGTTAAGGAAAGTTAATTGTGCATCAATCTTATCATCACTTTGGCCCTATGGGCTCAAGTCTTTGGCTTCACCCCGTTAACCGAAGTGAAGCGAATCATGATCCCAATAAATTTCTATGTAACTTTATTAACATTCTTCGATCATTTAAAAATCCTCTATAACAATATATATCCATGTTACATTATTAAGTTAGCATTAAGGCGTGGATACATATCATGAAAATAAGAATGGGACATAATTTTAAAGAGATTTTGAGGTACTAAGACACATTCATTCCTTTAAGGGAAGAGGGAGAGATAGAATATCTACCTATTTTGGGAGAACTAAATTTGAGAGAGAGCACAACTTAAAAGATAAGAGAGACGCTTATCATATCATATTTTTTACTTTCATATTGTAATTTTAGAGAGAGTGAGAGAGTGGACACAATTTGAGAGAGAGAAATTAAGAGGTACATGGAGATGAGAAGGGAAATTATGGTTTCTTAGAATTTTGGAGTTATAGCCCAAAAGAGATTTTTACCAGATATCATTTCCAAAAAAATGATGGAGAGATAGAAAGGTAAGTAGTTGAAGAGATTCACACAATTGTTTCCTAGATTTGGAGTGATAAACCAAAATAGATATATTTACAAAATATCATTTGCTAAAGAGATGATGGAGGGAGATAGAGAGGTACGTGGAGATGGAGAGATAGATAAAAAATATTTCCTAGATTTTTGTTGAGTAATAAACCTATATACATTGATAAAAGGACATCTACTAAAAAGGATATAGGGAAAGATAAGAAAATACTTGATAAATACAACAATACATAATCCCTTAATAAAAAATTCTTATCTGTCCAATATTCGTTCATGATACCCAACAAAAATTTGTAAAATCCTCCCACGTCTCTCATCTCTCTCCTCTAAGTCTCTCAAAATTATAGGAAAGATAATTTTTGAAAAGAAATTTGGTTATTCACAAAGAAAGCCAACATGAGTCCCTTTTTTTTTTCTCTCTACAAGTTACTAAACCAAAATTACGTGAAAGATAATCTTTAGAGAGAGAATTTGGTGAGTCATAAAGAAAATTAAAATTAAAGAAGAAAGCATGGAACTCTCTCTCTCTCAACATGTTACGAGGTGTCCTCCTTACTCGAAGAGGCATGCATGGCATGCTTTCCATGTAACTATTATTTTTACTCTTATTTTCTTTCACATTGTTTTGCACCCAACTCTCTATATTGTCTTATCTCAAGCTCAAGTTCAAGCTCCTATGCTATTTTTTCATTTAATGGATTTATAGTGCATCAAAGTATAACTTTTGCGCTTTTCTTGGCCTCACTTAATTCTTTATTCAACTTCAAGCAAATCATGCAAACTTAATAGAGGGGTTGAGGGTCCTTTTGTGGTTTTTTCACTATTACTTTTGCTTAGAAGTTTGTTTAGGGTTCAATGTAAGAACCATATAATTTTTAATTATTCCTCTGTATGTTAAGTATATGCAAATATTGGTAAAATATTCGATTTTAATTATTGGCCGGATTTTTATATAGAGAACATGAAGTTACACTAGATGCTTGCATAGATAAAAAACTACACCCTAATAAAATATATTATGTCTGGACCTATGTAAAATTTCGTTTTTTTGTGAAATTCATTGTTTAATTAAATCTATTTAACTTTTTGAAATATGCCTAATATATGCATAATTATTATTATTAATAACCTCATGATAATAAATATATTTAATATTATAATTATCACTCTTTAGTGATAAATATTAACATATATTAAAGTAGTTTTATTGTAATTTTTAATAATGATTATCACTACTATAAACTACTATATACTAATATAACTATTGCATTACTGTCACATAAATTCGTATATTTGCGTATTATAAACTATATACCAATATAATATTTATTAGTTAAAACATTGACACCTAAATTTGTTAAGACCTCTTTTTAATATTTTTTTAATATATTCCATTCTAATAGGCCATTCTTTAACTCTCTCTAATGAAACATATCATCTTTAGTCAAATTAGAAGTAAGTTCACATTAAATTTGTTTTGTGAACAATTGGTTTAATTATTACTGTATTTATTTTTCAAAAATATTTTCTAAACTTTTCAAAAATTAAAATTGTGTAGTGCTTATTAAATTTATATGTTAATATTGCTATATTTTTGTTGAAAATGTATTTGTTTCAAAATAGTTTGTAGTCGTAAAGTACGGATCTTCACCTCTGATTCAGTCTTTACTACTACGTACTTCCATATTGTTTTAGCGAGAGACATTGATAAGAGAAAGAAAATTTGTATATAGAACGAGAAAATTTTATGATTTCTCATTTGTTGGTATTACTTTTGACTGAAAGAAAGGCACATGTGATCTAGCTGGAGTATATAATAATTTTTTTCTTTCTTTTTCAATTCTTTTATCTTCTTCACAGCTTAGATCACTCACAAATGCTCCTTTTACAACATAATCATTTTAAATAAAATAAAATAAAATAATACAATAGGATCTCAAGAACTTGAAGCACTCAAACCTCACTTTTCATTAACAAAAGAAAAGACACAACCTACACTTAGAAATAAAAGACAAAATAAATATAATATGAAAGATACAAAAGAGGGCGCCGGAGATTACCTTAACCGGACTTCTCACACTCCACACCGAGTTGCCACCTTTCGATGGCACGGGATCCAATGGTCAATTTTCAATCTCAACTGTGAAAGCAAGTTTGGACAAGCCACACCAATAGAATATGAACCCTTGAGATCATAAACTCAAACCCTAGGTGAATCTCCATAGCAACCTAGTTTAAGATAGAGATGCTTCTTTTCTACCACAACCCTATAGTCTAAAACCCCAAAGAGAGATAAGAGATCAAGAGAGACACCATGAGAAAAAACATGAGATGAGAGAGAGAGTGGGGCATGCCTCCCTTGGGTCTTTCAATCGAGAGAGAAAACATTCTCAAAGAGACAGAGAGAGATTCTAAGTGGGGCGTGCCCCCTGGTTTATCAAGAGAGAGAGAGATGGAAAGTACATGGTGTAGAAATTTTGATAGGGTGTAACCCCTTTTTATGGTGTTTGAACAATATTAAGGTTCCTTAGGATTTTCCTTGGTTTGCCACTCATGTGCGATTTGAATATGCACCATTGATCTTGGGTGACTAGTGGAGTGAGAAATATGAGTTCTCTATTCCATAGATGGGCCATCAATATCCTATGGAAGGTGCTAAACTATTGTCCCCCACTTTCTAAATCATTTTCCCATCAATTAAGTTAAATAAGAAATTAATATATCATAATATTACCCTTTCTTATTTTTTGTGTATGCCTTCTCATACGTTTCAAAATATCATTCAAAGTTTCCTCAAGGCTTAAACTTTCTAGAAAAACACAAACTTATCATTCAAGCTTCAAAGCTTAATAACACAAAATAGAAGGTTTCTCAAGGTGGGGGGCGTGCCACCTATTTTGACACATAATGGGCCTCCCATGCAATTATATTATTTTTATAATTTTAGAAAAACACAAAATCCTTATTTGACTAGTTAAAACTTTATAAAATCAATATCTCTGTTTTTATAAATTCAAATTTGATAAATAAAATATCTCGACATTCAAAAAAATTCAAATAAATATTTTAAAAATAATATATTATTAAAATAAAAAAATTAAATACTTTGACATGAAAATGAACCATATGGTCAAGGAATAAATATCCACTAGGGTACTCGATATGCAACTGCGAACTACGAACCACACATGCTTTCTCAAATCGACCCAAAGTTACGCATGACCCATAGCTTAAGCAGAGGCTCATTAGTGGGTCACCAAAGTTTAGTCAATGGACAAGGGGTTGTAGTCCCAGTATATGAATTTCAAATCCCTCCTGGAGATGAAACCTAGGTCATCTTGACCTGATGCAATCCATAGCTCGATGGTGCACAAGGGGTATCTCTCGCACATGTGCACACTTTACCCCGAAAGGTGGTACATTGTCCCAAAAACATATATCGATGTGTATAACATGTGATGGTATAAATGATGAGGCTTTGACCTTATCTCTGAAGGCCTTCATCATACACAAGGGTTACACAATCCCTCGCCTCACTCATTCGGACATACTTCGACCTCATCAAGGGATAACCCATAGAACCCTTATCAGTTTGTTACTCTTAACCCAAGTAAAATGGGTTTTCCACAATCGGACCGACCTAGCACGTCAAGCATATTCTGGTATCAGCAAACATGGTTTGCCTAGTATAGTCCATATGGGACCACACTCCCACTGAGCTCGTGTTCCACTATATAATTTAATTTTACAAGCACTTATAAGGCCCTTCATAGGAACACTCACCGGATATCTCTGACTTGGCTTTTGAAGGCATTACAGTCTCTCTTCCTTATTTTCTCTCATCCCTATCTTTCTTATATGTCTCACAAACACATTAGGGGCAACTCCGTTTGTCAGAAGGTCTGTTATCATTACCTTTATAGGTATATAGCTAATCTCGATCTCTCCCAATTATAATATCTCTCTCAAGATCTTTTTACTTATTCTCTATCAATACATCAATCATGGCTTTCATCATCAATCCTTTTACAAAAGGATTTATGGAGACAATGACTCTTTCTTTTTGTTGCTCGCATCTCATCCCGAACGTGGTCGTATTCCATATTTCATATCGCACCATGAATCATGAACTTGTTATCACAGAAGATCATCACGTACCCTCATCGCATGGGGCCGTCTCTCCATGGACTCAAAGGAGTTCTTCAATCAAGCTGCTCCCTTTTATAGTTATACAACTAGTACCACACATTCGGGTTCCATGGGTGAACATCATTATAGTCTAATGTTCCAGCAGGCTTGTTAAACACTAGCAGGTGTCCCCATTGGAATATTTAGTTTATCTTGATCTTTCATGATAGGATATATATATATTTGAATATCCAAGTAGCTAAAACGAATCGTATGACTGTAGCAGCTCCCACTTAATTACTGCACATATAACATGTACATTCTCAACATTCTTATGCATATATCATGAAGTAACATAGGAAGTCTCTTGCAATAAGTAATTCAATACCCGTTGGTTTCACAATAAGTAAAACCTTCCTGAGCCATAAGGGTTCAACCACACTACACTTCTTGATAGTAAATCTATACAAACCAAGTTATCCAATCAACACAACATGTGTCAAGGAAACTTAGCAAGACAACCTTCCTACAGTATTTCCCTATGGTTCAAGGTCTTAGATAATTGAGGATTCAAAACAGGTTACATAATCAGTACAATGAAAACATAAGTAAAGACATGTGGGTATTTAAAAAGAACAATGCATAGATAAATGACATTTTCTCACATGTACATCAAATACTTTCAAGACTCATATATATATATATATATATATATATATATATATACAAGTAGTAGCTAGATAATAGTAGGGCAGTTTAGATTGATTTTTCATAAAGGCTTAACGGACCTAGCCAGACTATGGGATTTTCTCAAAACCATATTAATTGACTTAGGTTTTTCATTAATGATCCAATTTAATACATGTTTAGTCTTCATAAATTATTTTAACATCTTTAATTACATACCAAGTCAAGTTTATGGCAACAAAAACAAATAATAAAGACCCATCTTATAATTTCATCCAAACTATAATATGACTAAAGAATGGTTATCAAAATTTGACAAAATACTTCCTTTTGGAAAATATGGAGACTTTATCAAAAGATCATCATTACATGCAACACATCATATAACTGGACATTATTGGGAAGATAGTCACTAAGACTGAGTTCCATCATAACACTCCATTCATACATACATATATGAATGAACCAAACCCATCTCTCGTGTTTCATATTTAGGATCATAGTCCTTGATCAAACCACTTCTCTATGTGTATCAGTACCTTAAGTAGTTCATACTCAAGCACAAAGAGGCCCAAAACTAGAGGATATTCATAAATTTCCTCTTTCAAATTTATTAGCACCCATCACCTATTGTCCATATACTCCATATATAATCGTAAACAAATAGCTAAAATATAACCAAAGAAGTATATAAGATATAAAATAAAAAGTTATTGAATCATCTTTCCCTATATAACTTTACCATGTAATGGAGATCGATTTCATAGCTCAAAACCATACAATGTAGCACCTGGGCTTCTCTTGATTTTTTACTTTTACTTGTTGAAAAGCTTTTGTTATCGTGGAAGAGAACACAACATTGAAGAAGAAGCTTTTGATCACCATTTCTTATATATCAATGAAGCATCCATCTTTTCGACCTTTGGATTCTCCCAAATATATACAGAGAAATACTCTTCTTCATCTCATTAATCCAAGGATCGTAAAATTTAATCCTTCCACTTATCTTTAGAGTTTCTATACTGCCATCAAATCTATCTACATATCCCCTTCATTGCAAGGAAACCAAGATGTTTTTACATGCATTGTTTTTCTTTTATATTCTGCAATTCCCAAATTGAGCAGTCTTCACACAAAATGTCTTATCTCGCTAACTTTGTATAACCTATCTCTGAAGTTTTATTATTATAAATCATACTCATGACATATTGTAAAATTTTTAAATGAGCTCTAAAAAGACTATAAAGAGTCCAAAGTATGCTTTAACATGTCACATCTTTCAATTTTTTGCAGAATAGAATATGAGCATCCTATAATAAAAATATGATATCTCCCAACTCATAAAGAGTTTATTTTTTAATTCATTTGAGTATTGAAATAGATAAAAAATAGAATATATTGCTCAGTTCGATCCTTAAATCACACCATTTAGTGGATCGACATTAGTGGCATTCACGTCACAATACAATTTTCTCAGCAGAAAATCAAATTGCGCACCTCTCCATAAAATATTTATTTCTCTCAATTCACAAAGGATTTCTTCTGGAAATATTTTTTGTTTAAAACTAGACTCAAAATAAAATAAAAAACTATAGTGTGAATCCCAAATAATAGTTTTCTTTAGTTTCTTTAGATAAATAAATAAGTGATATTTACGTCATAAAATATATCATACTACAAAATTCCTAGATGAACAATATCGAGTAAAATTACCTTTACTCTCTACCCTCATGGAGTTTCATTTTTATGCTAATTTTATTTGAAAGTAGACACAAAATGATAATACATATATTTCCACAAGCCTCATATCGTTCTATTAAGTAGGCTTGATAAATATAGATATTCATGTCGCACAAAACTGTAGAAAATTCAAGATCACATCTTTTCAATCCAAAATTTTATTCCTTACTTCCCATGATATTTTTCTCTCAAATAAATTTTACTAGGGACTAGACTCAGAATGGAATTCTAAACAATTATTTTGGGCCACAAAAAAAATCTGTTAAGAATAGAAATAAAATCATGACTTTCAAGTCATTTAAATAGTTTTGTTTGCAGAAAATATGCTTGCGTACCCTTCAATAAATTGACCATATCTTTCAAACCACAAGGAATTTCTTAACGAAACTAGTTTTTTTGAAAGTATACTCCATTTGATGAGTTGAGGTCAAATTTAACTAAAAATAAAATAATAAGATTGGTGAAAAAATTCATGAAACATAATGTTCAGTTTCTAGATTTGCAGGGTCAGAACTGACACCTTTCAATGATGAGTCCATAACTCTAAATTCCCTTAGGATCTCCCACTAAAATTTTACAGGTAGATCCTACTCTCAAATGTAAATAATATCATTAAAGTATGCAAGAAAAATACTTCATTATCATCTTCATATCACTGCTCCAAAATAGCACTGAATACCCATTCTACATAGTGCTTTTTTCGGTGTTTGAATATTCCAGTAAATCTCAATCGGAGGTGTATTACTTGACCACAAAGGTCATTAGATTTCTTATATCTCATTTCCAAGCTAGATCTAGATTCAAAAAGACAACTAATAGAAATAATTATCAATAGCTCTGATACCATTAAAAGACAGACACATGTGATCTAGCAGGAGTATATAATAATTTATTTTTCTTTCTTTTTCAACTTTTTTCTTTTCTTCACAGCCTAGATCACTCAAAATAGCCATTTTACTATAATCACTTCAAATAAAATAAAATAAAAGAATGCAATGGGATCTCAAGAACTTGAAGTCATTCAAGCATCACTTTTCATTAACAAAAAAAAAGATACAACCTATGCTTGGAAATAAAAAACACTATAAATATAATATGGAAGAAACAAAATAGGGTGCCGGAGATTACCTAAACCAGGCATCGTAAACCCCACACTAAGTCACCACCTTCTGATGATGCGGGATCTAATGATCAATGTTCAATCTCAATCCGGAAAACATGTTTGGATAAGTACGCCAAAGGAACATGAGACCCTTAGATCATAAACTCAAACCTTAGGTGAATCCCCTTAGCGACCTAGTTCGGAAGAGATATGCTTCTCTTTTCTACTACAACCCTGTAGTCTAAAACCCCAAAGAGAGATGAAAGATCAAGAGAGATACCTTAAGAGAAAACATGAGATGAGAGAGAGTGGGGCTTGCTCCCACTTGGGCCTTTCAATAGAAAGAGAAAACATTCTTAAAGAGAGAGAGAGAGAAAAAAAAATTCTATGTACATGGTGTAGAGATTTTGGTTGGGTGTAACCCTTTTTTATAGTGCTTGAAAAATATTAGGGTTTTCCTTGGTTTGTCACTCATGTGAGATTGAAAATACACCGTTGATCTTGGGTGATTTGTGGGGCGAGAGATATGAGCTCTCTATTCCACAGATGAGCCATCAACATCCTATGGAAGGTATTAGACCATTATCCCCTACTTCCTAAATCATTTTCTCATCAATTAACTCAAATAAGAAATTAATATATCATAATATTATCCTTTCTTATTTTATACATAAACCTTCTCATACATTTCAAGATATCATTCAAAATTTTCTCTAGGCCTAAACTTTTCGGAAAAACACAAACATATATGTCAAGCTTCAAAGATTGATAACACAAAATAGAAGGTTTCTCTAGGTGGGGTATGCCACCTATTTAGATACATAATGGGTCGCACCCAATATGCAATGGTGGGCCCAAAAGATCTCTTGAGCCTCCCATGCAATTATATTATTTTTATAATTTTATAAAGACGTAAAATCATTATATGATTATTTAAAACTTTATAGAATCAATTTCTCTACCTTTATAAATTCAAATTTGATAAATAAAATACCTTGAGATTCAAAAAAATTCAAATAACAATTCTAAAAATAATATATTATTAAAATAAATTCAATTAAATACTTTGATAAGAAAATGATCCATATGGTCTAGGAATAAATATCCACTGGGGTACTATCTATCCAACTGCAAACTATGAACCACACAAGCTTTCTCAAACCGACCCTGCATTGCCCACGACCCAAGGTCTACGTAGGGGATCATCAGTGGATCATCAAAGTCTAGCTATTAGGCAATGGGTCATAGTCCCAGTATATGGATTTCAACTCCCCTCGGAGATGAAACTGAGGTCATCTTGACCAGATGCAATCTATATCTCGATGACGCACGGGGGGTATCTCTCGAACATGCACAAGCTTTACTTGAAAGGTGGTACGCTCTCCTGAAAGTGAATATCAATGTGCATGCCGTGTGATGGTACAAATGATGAGGCTTTAACTCTGTCTCTGAAAACTTTCATCTCACACAAGGTTTACACAGTCCCTCGGCTCACTCATCCGGGCATACTCCGACCTCATCAAGGGATAACCCATATAACCCTCATCGGTTTTGTAACGACCCAAATTTCGTGAACTTGGTGAGCTCGTGCGGCCGGGCGAAGATGAGGGAGTAACACCACACGAAGAAGAGGGAGTAACGACTCATGAAGAAGAGGGAGTAACGCCATGTAAAGAAGAGGGAGTAATGTCGCGCGAAGAAAAGGGAGTAATGTTGCACGAAGAAGATGGAGTAACACCGCGCAAAGAAGAGGGAGTAACAACCACGTGAAGAAGAAGGGATCAGCGCCGTGCATGTAGAGGACCATCGCCGCATGTGAAGGGAGAAAGAAATAGCAGCGCCGTGAGAGGGTAATGTTGTGCGTACGATGGGTTATCGTCGTGCATGATCAAGGATGCCACCTGCCTGTGCATACTGCCATGTGTGCCATTTGTCAACTTGCATGCCTTTGAAAAAGCCACCTGGCAAGCCCAGAATGCCACCTCCTCACTTTTGGAGTATAAAGTCTCTCTTTCTCACTCTACACCTCAAGTTTTTGAGCCCAAGTTCAGCCCTTTTGTGCCAATGTTGGAGAGCTTGAAAAGCTTGGTAATGTGGACTGTGGAAGGATATTGGGATCACCTTTGTGATACGTAGGTAAGTGGATCTTTACCTTGCAGATCTATGAGCATGATAAGATGAATGAAGTATGGTTTTGATCAAAGTTTGAATATAAACATGTGAAAAAAAATGATGACTGCATTTTTTAGAAAGTTTGCCTTCTTTTGCATGATGAAAATAAATACTAAAATCCTTTTGATGACCATGAAATTTTGAGGGGTGATACTATTGTGGGTCTAGTTTAAGATGTAATTGGCTTAATGTCGTTACCTTGCATAGACTAAGAGTTAGGAGATGATTTTGGGAGTATGTCATGATTGGACTTATGTCACTATTGACAGCATTCAGCAAGATTCAGAACGATATACTGAACCCTTAATTGACCAAGTAATGCTCAGTTAACGAATTGGAATCGGAATTTAGTTAAATTCCTCACATAATTTTGGTGTTTTGCCTCATCTCTGTATGTGCCCATGATTGAAAAGAACAACAATGAATTTCATGTTGTATATGAATGTATGCGTATGTCATGCAACGATGTTTTTAAACATAGCTTAAGCCTTTTGCAAGGTGATTGAAATTTTCTGTTATAAGATACCAAATGGTATGATTGTGATCCTACAAATGTTGAATGTTCCTAATCTCTTGAAAAGACTACGGTATGAATGAATGAATGTTATCATGCTTATACACGGTGAAACTGATATATGTGATTTTTGGCCACAATGTAATGGGTCGTCCATTGTTAGTGGATATTCTGATTTTGTTATATGAAACTGATAGTTGTTATCTCTGGCCACTACGCAATGGGTCCTCCATTAGTAGTGGATACTGTGATTCTGTTATACAAGCCTGATACATGTGAATTCTGACCCCTATGCAATAGGTTCTCCATTGGTAGTGGATACTGTACTGCCAACAAGTTCTGACTTTGCCCCGACCCCAATAATAGGAGTGGAGTCGGGAGATAACTATAAATAACAGGGTGGGTTGAGCGAAATTGTTATAGGCATTACGCATTGAGTCCTCAAATGGTGATGTAACGCCCTATCGCCTGAAGGTGCAAGGAGAGGGTCGTGTCTTGCAAGGCCTCCCCAAAGTGTGCTAAGGATGTGTGCGTGAGTAAGGATATTACGAAGTGGGACCTCCACTTGTCATTATCCTCCCTCCTGAATGAGATAGAAGTCCCAAGTTACAAGACTGGCCTAGTCTGATCGATGAGGCTTCTACTTCATGAGTTAGACGCTGCTAGCTTCTGTCCATATGAACTATATGCTTTAGCTGAGTTTCTCACTGTGTGATTTTAAGAAACGTTCATGAAACTATTAGCTCATGTAAATGTGAGAAGTTTTAAAACTTGAACTACTCTGTTTATTTCGCTAGTATACTTTAATGCATGACTTTGTTCCTTGACACCGCATGAACTGTAATAATCTGTGGGCCTATTATCCCTTATGTATGCATTTAAGTAGGAATGCAAGGGTATTGATTTACTTATTGGGCTATTAGCTCATATCTCTCTTTTTTCGTTCTATGTAGAGTGAGAACTGTTTGCTCGTACATGGATAGCTGGTCGGTGGTAGCAGGATTTTGAAGCTCGAGTCTATCCAAGAATCTCTTGATTATAGGTGTTTGGTGGCGGTGCCACAATGTCTTCCTGATGAACATTGTAATTTTGCTGTCAGGCCTGTAGCGGCTTGAACATTATTGTAAAATAATTTTTGGAGACTGTGTATGGAATGGTTTTATTTTGTTCAGTTTGTGGCCCTTTTGTTGTTTGAGTTTATTTTGTTTCATAGTTTGCTTTGATTCCGTGCTCTTAACACATGATGCCACTCTCACTTGAGTGACGTACACGACCTCTGGTAGTGATCCCGCACTCTGTCGCCCTCCAGTTTGGTACGGCAGGGGTCAGGGGGCAGGGTCGTGATAGTTATGGTATCAGAGCATCCAGGTTATGATTCTTAGCCTAAAATGTTGTAGAGGTGTCTCTTGAATAGTTTTGAATAGACTGGTGATTGGGGTGCCCCTATTGTAGGACAAGATGTCAAGGACTCATGCTAATAATACGAGTTCCAGTAACGAGAACACAGAAGCCCTTAGAGAATTCTTCAGGACCTTGGGAGCCATGAATTAGATGATGAAAGATAGTATGCAGGCCCCGGAGTAGACTGACAATGGACTAATAGAAAGGTTCAAGAGGCTAGCACCTCCGGTGTTTTTAGGACATGAGGGAATAAAAAAATCAAAATGGCGGATAAGGCATGTGGTAAGATATTTGAAGTGTTGCATTGCAGTGATGAACAGAAGGTTAAGTTAGGGGCCTTCATGTTAGAGGGAGACGCTAAGCACTGGTGTGGCTCAGTAAAACAGTCATGGGAAAGGTCAGGGACAAAAGTAGCCTGGGAGAACTTCTTGGAAGCCTTTAATGAGAAGTACTTCCCTGATGCAGTACGAAAAAGGAAGGAAGTGGAGTTTAGTGAGCTGCAACAAGGGGGTTCGTTTATGGAGAAATATGTAGCCAAGTTTGTTGAATTGTCAAGATATGCGCTGCACATTATTAACACCGAGACGTGGAAGGCTAGTAAGTTTGAAAGAGGCCTCAGGCCAGAAATAAGGGGGAGGGTAAATCAACCAATTTAAAGACCTTCTTTCCTTTGGTGGATCTGGCCATGAAAATAGAAAGGGACGGCGCAGAGTCCCAGTTCAGAAAAGATGAAAGGATGGGACCAGCTCAGTTTAGAGGTTTTTGGAGAAAGACTCGACCACCCCCAAAGAGAAGCTTTAGGGTAAATAAATATCAAGGGAGCAAGAAGATCTAGAAAAACTTCTCGGACGACATAAGAGAGACCCAGTGCCCGACATGTCCATACTGCGGAAAGGATAATTACTTCGCAGCTGAGTACCGAAGGAGGATAGGAACACACTTCAGATGTGGCAATCTTGGCCACATGATCAACATCTGCCCAGTGAAGGGACCAGGAGACCGACCTAAGACTCAAGGTTGGGTGTTTTCCCTTACAGAACGAGAGGCCAAGGCCTCCACGTTTGTGATTCGAGGTACACTTTCTGTTTGCAGCATGATAGCTAAAGTTTTCATTGACCCTGGATCCACACACTCTTTTATTGCACCTTACTTTGCATGCGACATAAATGTTAAACCTGCACTTCTTGACTGAACAATGGTTGTAGGCACACTTATGGAGGAATCTATAGAAACTGATATTGTTTATAAACACTGTGGGGTTTTTCTTAAAGAGTGTGTTCTACCTATAGATTTGATACTGTTAGACATCTGGGACTTTGATGTGATTTTGGGGATGGACTGGTTGTTTGCACACTATGCGACAGTAAATAGTTATGAGAAAACTGCAAGTTTTAGACGCCCTAATCAGCTTGAATTGAATTTTGTTGGCATTAAGGATGTTTCCCTTATACACTTTATCTCAGCCCTTTGGGCTTCCCGTTTGTTGGCCAAAGAATGTGTTGGGTATTTGGCTTAGGTAGTGGAGAATCGGGATACCCAGTCAAAGTTAGGTGAGATATTACTAGTGAGGGAGTATCCAGAGGTATTTTTTGAAGAATTAACCACTCTGCCTCTAGTTAGGGAGATAGAATTTGAAATAGAAGTGGTTCCTGACACTACTCCCATTTCTAAAGCCCCTTATAGGATGACCCCAGCCGAATTGAAAGAACTGAAGAGCAATTGCAAGAATTATTGGAGAGGTGATTCGTCCGACCTAGTGTGTCACCATGGGGTGCATTGGTTTTATTTGTGAAAAAGAAAGATGGGTCCTTAAGACTTTGTATAGATAATAGACAACTGAACCAGATCATTGTGAAGAATACATACCCCTTGCCTAGAATTGAGAACCTCTTTGATTAGTTTCAAGGGGCTCAAGTGTTTTCTAAAATTGACTGTTGGTCGGGTTATCATCAACTGCGGGTCAAAGACTAGGACCACATTCAGAACCCGATATGGGCACTATGAGTTCTTCATAATGCCGTTTGGGTTAACTAATGCCCTGACCTTCTTTATGGATTTGATGAATAGGGTGTTTAGACCCTTTCTGGATGATTTTGTGGGGGTTTTTATAGATGACATTCTGGTATATTCAAGAAATCTAGAAGAGCAAGAACAACAATTGAGGATGGTCCTCTAGGCCATAATGACAGAGAAGTTATATGCTACAATGCAAAAAAGTGAGTTTTGGTTTTCAAGTGTGGCCTTCCTTGGGCATGTTATCTCGAAGGACGGGCTCACAGTTGACCCCTTGTAAAATTGAAGTTGTTCTAAAGTGGGGAAGGCCGACAACTGTGTCCGAGATTTGTAGTTTTCTGAGACTGGCGGGTTATTACAAACGCTTTATAGAGGGGTTCTCGAAAATAGATCTCCCCTGACTCTCCTAACTCAGAAAGAAGTAAAGTTTGTATGGTCAGATAATTGTGAGACAAGCTTTCATGAGCTGAAGAAGAGACTGACCACGGCCCCAAAACAACCTTACCAGAAGGGACCGAAGACTTTGCGGTTTATATTGACGCTTCCCATAAAGAGCTTGGTTGTGTACTGATGCAGCAAGGGAAGGTTATAGCGCCTCCAAATAGCGGAAGCCGTTCGAAAAAAATTACCCAACCCATGACTTAGAACTTGTGGCTGTAGTGTTTGCCTTAAAAATTTGGAGACATTATATTTGTGGTGCCCTATTTAAGATATTTACATATCATGAAAGCGTCAAGTACATGTTTTCTCAGAAAGAGTTAAATATGAGACAAAGAAGATTGATGAACCTAATGAATGACTATGACTGTACCATGAATTACCAACTAGACAAGACTACTGTGATAGCCTACGCTTTGAGTTGGAAGCCGTTAGTGTCAGTACCATACCTGATGACTCGAGAGATGAGACTGATAGAAGATGCAGTGGAGCGGAACCCAACTCTGCCCCTTAATGTTGGGGCAGAAATGACTGGTAGTATGAGGGTGGAGCCCCAGCTCTTTCAACATATTCGTAAAGTGCAGAAAGATGATCCCCAACTTATGAAGATTCTCGAAGAAATAAAGCTGGGAAGAAAAGAAGATTTCTCTATTAGTGGAGACAGTCTGTTAAGATTTAAAGATCGGGTTTGTATCCCAAATATTGAGGGTGTGAAACGAGTTATCTTAGAAGAAGCACACCACTCTCGTTATACTGTGCACCCGGGGAGTACTAAGATGTACCAGGACTTGAAGAGAAATTTCTAGTGGAATGATATGAAAAAAGAAGTAGCACAGTTTATTCCAGGTGCTTACATGTCAGCAAGTGAAAGCTGAATATCAAAAACCCACTGGACTGTTGCAACCCTTGCCCAAGCCCAGAATGAAAGTGGGAGCACATTACCATGGATTTTATCTCTAGTTTACTCAGGATAGGTACTGAATTCGATAATATTTGGGTCATTGTGCACCGACTAACAAAAATAGCTCATTTCTTATCGGTCCGCACAACTTATAATTTGGAACAATTAGCCCAACTATACATTAAAGAGATTGTAAGATTACATGAAACACCTGTCAGTATCGTGTCCGACATGGACACTAGATTTACTTCAAGATTTTGGGACACTCTACAGTTCACTATGGGGACAAAACTCACTTTTAGCACTGCTTTTCACCCCCAGACAAATGGGCAATCAAAAAGAGCTATTTAGACTCTAGAAGACATGTGAAGAGCCTGTGTTACTGATTTCAAGGGAAGTTGAGAGGATCATCTACCTCTGATAGAATTTGCTTATAATAATAGTTTCCAGGCTAGTATCTAGATGGCACCTTTTGAAGCCTTGTATGGAAGGAAGTGTCGATCACCTATCTGTTGGGATGAGGTCAGTGAAAGAAGGTTGTTAGGTCCCGAAATTTTTCAAATGACCTCAGAAAAGATTGCCTTGATTCGGGAGAGGATCAAAACTGCTCAGAGTCGACAAAAGAGTTATGCCGACAATCGAAGGACAAGCCTTGAATTTGAGGTGGGTGACAAAGTTTTCTTGAAAGTATCGCTGACCAAGGGTATTATGAGATTCAGCAAGAGGGGAAAATTGAGCGCATGTTTGTTTGGACCATTTGAAATTCTGGAAAGAGTAGGAAGTATGGCATATCGACTTGCCCTACACTTGAGTTGGTAAACATTCATGATGTGTTTCATGTGTCATTGTTGAGGAAATATCAGCCAGACCCATCCCATGTTTTGAAGTATGAGTCATTGACAATCAACGAAGACCTAACTTATATCGAGAAGTCGATCGAGATTCCAGACAAGGAAGTGCAAGTTTTGCGTAAAAAAGAAATCCCCCTGGTTTGTGTTCTATGTAAGTACCACTCAAAAGAAGAATCAACATGGGAACGAGAATATCATATCTGGAATAAGTACTCCTAGTTGTTTAATTAATCGAGATGCGATTTTTGGGACAAAATCCTTTTTTAGGGGGGGATGTTCATGAACATGGTGAGCTCATGCAGCTTCATGAAGAAGAGGTAATAACGCCGCGCGAAGAAGAGGGAGTAACGTCGCGTGAAGAAGAGGGAGTAACACCGCGTAAAGAGGAGGAAGTAACGCCGCATGAAGAGTAGGGAGTAACGGCGCCTAAAGAAGTAGGAGTAATGCCACACGAAGAAGAGGGGGTAACGTTGCACGATGAAGAGGGAGTAATGACGTGCAAAAAATATGGGACCAGCATCGGGCGTGTAGAGGACCATTGCCGCCCGTGAAGAGAAAAAGAAAGAGCAGCACTGCGAGAGGGTAATTTCACGCGTGCGATGGGCTATCGTCATGCATGATCAAGGATGCCACCTGCCTGTGCATTCTTCCATGTGTGCCATTTATCAAACTTGCATGGCTTGGAAAGAGCCACCTGGCAAGCTAAGAGTGCCACCTCCCCACTTCTAGAGTATAAAGTTTTTCTTTCTCTCTCTACACCTCACGTTTTAGAGCCCAAGTTCAGCCCTTTTGTGCCATTGTTTGAGAGCTTGAGAAGCTTCGTGAAGTTGACCGTGGATGAAGTTTGGGATCACTTTTGGGACACGTAGTTAAGATCACGACGCTCGCAGACCTGATCGGTACAAAACTAATTGCATTATGTGCGTGAGGTTCGAGGCTATCTCCGGTCAGAACCTTGTGTACAATGAACAGTTGGATTTCACTCACAAAGGCGTCAAAGCTGCTGTAAATTTCGCCATCGGATTTCAAGATTCTAACAAAAAACTCAAGACGACAAAATCTTCATTTAGACACAAAATCAAGCTACGTTTGTTGGAACATGATCGTGACGGCATGCTCAATGTGATTCAATGAAGAAATCATGAAGAAAAAGCAAGGAACGAGCACACAATCGATCTAAAGTTTTCAAGATTCATCCAAAATTCAAGTCTCATGATCATGACTCAAAATCATGATTCATGGCTCGAAGTTGGTATCAAAATGATCGTCATGCCGAGCTCTACAAGAAAACAATAATCTTTCGATAAAACAGGCATCAAAACGACCTCGAGTCAGCCACGGAAGTTCACGCAAGTTCTTGGGCAGCAGTAGTGAGTGTTTCGAAATTCCACACATTGTTAGGTAGGGGCAAAACAGTCCATTTGCACCCATTTTTGGAATTTCTTTTAATTCAATTAAATTGTAATTATATGCAATTCTAGCTAATTTTTGGGCGTACACCCACATTTTAGCCCAACTTTATATAAACATGCAAAGCTAAATTGTAAAAGGCTTCAGTTCATTTTTTGATTGATTCAATAAAATTTCCATTCTTGTTGAAGTTCTTGGGTACGTCTTGGGGAGAGAGAGGAGAGAGAAGAAAAGGGTCAGCACCCTTTTGGCAGGTAACATTCTCTCTCCTTCTCTCTTTCTCTCTCCTTCTCTCTTTCTCTCCTTCCCTCTTTCTCTCTCCTCCCCTTTTTCTCTCTCTTCTTCTCATCTTTATCTCTTTCACTCTCTTCTTCTCATCTCTATCTCTTTTTCTCTCTTCTTTTCATCTTTATCTCTTTCTCTCTCATTCTCTCTTCTCATCTCTATCTTTCTCTCTCATCTTCTCTTCTCATATCTATCTCTTTCTCTCTCTTCTTCTCAGCTGTATCTCTTTCTCTCTCTTCTTCTCATCTCTATCCCTTTCTCTCTCTTCTTCTTACCTTTATCTCTTTCTCTCTCATCCTCTCTTCTCTCCTTTATCCATTTTCTCTCTTCTCTTCTATCAGTCGGTGAGACGCAGCACTGACTGGTTTTCTTTCTCTTCGTCTTTCAGTCGGTGAGACCAAGCGCTGACTGGTTTTCTCTCTCTTCATTATCAATTGAAGGGACCAATCATTGATTAGTTTCCCTCTCTCTTCGTTTGTCAGTCAGTAAGACCTATCGTCGATTGGTTTTCCTCTCTCTTAGTTTGTCAGTATGTGAGACCTAGCACCGACTGGTTTTCCTCTCTCTTCATCTGTCAGTCAGTAAGACTTAGCATAGATTGGTTTTCTCTCTCTTCATTTGTCAGTCGGTGGAATCTAACACCGACTTGTTTTCCTCTCTCTTCACTTGTCAGTCGGTGAGACCTAGCACCGACTGGTTTTCTCTCTCTTCATCTGTCAGTCGGTGAGACCTAGCACCGACCGGTTTTCTCTCTCTTCATCTAGCAGTCGGTGAGACCTAGCATTGACTGGTCTTTCTCTTTCTTCATTTGTCAGTTGGTGAGACCTAACACTGACTGGTTTTTCTCTCTCCTCTTTTATCAGTTAATGAAACCTAGCGTTGACTGGATTTCTCTCACCTCTTCTATCACAGTCGGCGAAGCTTAGCGCCGACTGCCTCTCCTCTTTTTTTCTTCTAACATAGTCGATAATTCTTAGCCCTGACTGCATCTTAGTTCCATCTCTCTTTTATCCTCTCGTCTTTCATACTCTTCTCTTCCTTTCTTCCCCCACCTTCTTTCTTCCCCTTCTTCTCCTCTTATTATTTCCTCATAGTCTCAATCCTGTCACCCCTTCGTTCGACTAAGAGGGATTGGGGTTAGCCTCTCATGGTAGTTTTATTGTCTAGTAGTAATGTTGTTGTGCCAGGATTATATGGCGTGCTTTATTGCCACGATAGACTGACCATCGTGCCTAGCTAGTAGGTATTGATAATAATGTCTAGTAGTAATCCTGTGAGCCGGTCTTAGATACCGAGCCCATTTTGCTACCATGTCAAGCCAATTATCCACCAGCCTAGTCACCGCTCTGATCCTCTCGCTTAGTCGAATTCTTTCCCCCCACCCCGTCTTTCCTTCTTCTTTTTGTACGTTCATCGAAGAGGAAAAGGGTTAAGTCTGACCAACCTATCTTATAACCTTTACCATATATGTGTGTGATTACAGAAAAGTAGAAAACAAATATAATATAAGCCAAGAGAGGTGATTCCGAACCTGTTTTATTACTAGGGGGCTTTCTTCGTAACCTAAGAGGGCGCCCATGCAAGTTAGCCCGAGTAAGTCCTGAACCCACCTTTACACTTCTCTCTCACTGGTTAATAATACCTACCCCCATTCTCAAACGAGGTTCCCAAGAGAGAGATCTCAAAAATGTCCCAGGTCTTCCCTCGAAACCCAAGACACGTGCCGCCCGATCCCCAAATGATCCGGAGGGTGAGATCGAGGAACCTAACCATCTCTCTCTGTATAAACATGCACGGAGATGGCAACACCGTGCATGAATCTCTTTTTTCTTTTTCCTCTCTCTCTGACACCTACAGCGGTGGCAACGTCGTGTGTACGTCTTTCCTTACTCTTCTTTTCTCTTTTCTAATCTCTTTCTCTCTCTTTCCTTTCTAATCTCTTTCTCTCTCTTTCCTTCTTTCTCCTTCGGCTCTTTCCCAATTTCTCTCCTCATTTTCCTTTTCCCTCTCTTCTTTCCTTTCTTCTCTCTCTACTTTCCTTTCCTCTTCCTCTTTCCTAAAATCCTCTTTCCTCCTCCGTGTCTTTCTTGCCTTCACTCTGATTTCTCTTCTCTCTCCTCATTAGTTGTGCACGATGATACTCAACCCCAAGTATGACGTTCTCAGTCTCCCTTTATCTTTTGGAAATATACGTTGTGAGTCGGGGCTTAACCCGAATGAAAGGTCGGGCCTCTATCCAAATTTCCCCTTTCTCATGTGGTGCACAGAGGTGCTTTTTACTGCGCAAGACATTCATTTCTCACTCTTGTCTGTTTCTTTTATCCCTTATCTCCCTCTTTCTTCTTCTTCTTCTTCTTTTCTCATTTGACCAAGTGACAAGTATGGCACTTTCATGGTAGTCTTATCGTCGTGTCAGTCTAAGTTACCGTGCCCGTCTTGCTGCCACATCGAACTAGCCATTGTGTCAGGCTGGTCGGTGTTGGTGTTTTGTGATCGACTAGTATTACCACTGTGCCGGTCTGCATTATCGTGCCCATCTTGTTACCACATCAGGTCAATCATCATGCCATTCTAGCCACCGTGTTAGGCTAGTCACCTAGTCAAATGTCTCTTTCTTTTCTTTTTCTTCTCTCTTCTTCCTTCTCCCAACCCTCATGCAATCATTTCTTCTCTTTTCTCCTTTGAATGTGCACGCCTTGTGTACATTGACCCAAAGACAACGTAGGTTCCTTCGGCCCACTTGTCTTGTAAAATTAACCATGTGTGTGTGATTGTAGAAACAGGAGAATACAGGCCAAGGGAGCCGATTCCAAACCAGTTGTAGGACGAGGGTCCTTTCTTCGTGATCTAAGATGGCACCCACGCGAGCCAGCCCCAGTAAGTCCCGAACCCACCTTAAATTCCTCTCTCATCGGTTGATATACTTGCCCTAGGTCCTGAGCAAGGTTTTTGAGTGAGCGATGGGAAAGTCCCAGGGTCCCACGAAACTCGAGACACGTGTCATTAGATCATCATGATTCGAAGGGCGAGATCGAGGCACCTAGCCACTTACACCTTGGATAAAATGACCTAATTATACATCAAGGAGATAGTGAGGTTACATGGGATACGAGTTAGCAACGTGTTCGACCGGGACACTAAATTTACCTTAAGTATCGCAAAATAAGGGCATTACGAGGTTCCACAAGAAAGGGAAATTGAGCCCACGTTTTATTGGACCTTTGGAAATTCAGGAAAGAGTTAGAAGCATGACATATCGACTTGCCCTGCCACTCGAGTTGGAAAACATCGGTAATGTTTTTCTTGTACCTCTGTTAAAGAAGTACCAGCCTGACCTGTCCCATGTTCTGAGATACAAACCAGTTTTGATTAAAGAAGACTTGAACTACATCAAGCAACAAATTGAGATAATGGATAAAAGAGTGCAGGTATTACGCAATAAAGAAATTCCTCTGATCCGTGTTTTGTGGCAATAACATTCCCAAGAATAATCGACTTGGGAATGGGAGGATGAGATCCAGAATAAGTACCCCCATTATTCAATTAGCAAAAACATGATTTTGCGAACAAAATCCTCTTTAAGGGGGGATGTTGTAAGGACCGATATTTTTACGGCTTGAGGAGGCACGCGACAGTAAGAAGAGAGCGCGTGTGGTAGTAAGAAGGGAACGCGAGTGACAGAAAGGAGAGAATTCGTGTGGCAGAAAGAAGAGAAGTCACCGTGAGTGACAAGGAGAGAGAAGCTGTTGTGCACGATGAGAAGAGAGAATGCCACTGTGCACTATGAGGAGAGAGAAGGTCGTTGTGCACAATAAGGAGAGAGAAGGCCACTGTGCACTATAAGGAGGGAGAAGGCCACCGTGCGTGAAGAGGAGAAAGGAGGCCACCATGTGCGATGAGGAGAGAGAAGGTTACCGTACGAGATGAGGAGAGAAGACACTGTACATGACGAAGAGAGAGCATGCTGCCATGTGTGCAAGGCGCGAGGCCGTCATGCGCGCGAGGACAAAAGCAATAATACACACGTTAGTAAGAAGAAGAGTGTTGCCATGCACGATGCCACCGTGCATGACGGTCTTAGCCATCGTGCATGATAGTCTCAACTACCGTGCACAACACTGTCGAGCCCATGCATGCCCCTAGGTGCCACTTGTCAGCTACATGTTGTCTAGCATGCCACTTGTTCAATTTCATGACACTGTGAGTGCCACTTGGCAAATTTGAGCTGCCTCCTCCTCCTCCTGGCATACTTAAACCCCTTCTCTCCTCTCCCAAGCCTTGTTTTTCCTCTCACTCTTGAGAACCCATTCTCAACACTTAGAGTTGCCACCCCTTGGAGCCATTTTTGAAGAGCTTGGGACTTGACTAGTAGTGGGGGATTTTGGGACACATTTGAGCACAAGTAAGTGGACCTAACACTCATGTTTACATTTTTTAATTAAAGCATGAAAATTAAGCAAAGTATAAGTGTGATTTTGATGGGAATATGTGCATGTTAGAGAAATTGTCTGTGTTCGTGCACTGTTTTTACAGAATTTTTGTTCTCATTGGCATGATGAATTTAGTACTAAAAAAAACTCTGTTCGTCATGAAAATCTGTGGAAGATTACCCTTGTATGTTTAAATTAAGATGAAAAAGGTTTTTTGTTGATATCCATTTTAGGTTGGAAGTCATTGATTATTCTATAACGTGTGTCAATTACAGCAGTTTCCAAGACTGTTGCTCAATTTGTAATGAATATTTTACTAATCAAATGGTGTCCAAATGACTTCAAACCACTCTTAAATGAATGATGGATGTGTCCAAATTCAAATTTGGTTTTGAAACCATGTCGAAATTCCTCATAATTTGGATGTTATGCCTTTCTTTGTGTAAACATGTCATTGTTATTAGTTGCAGCCGTTTCCAAGACTGTTGCTCATTTTATAATGAACGTTTGACCTAACAAAAGGTGTCCAAATAACTTCAAACCACTTTTAAATGAAATGTGGATGTGTCTAATTCAAGTTTTGTTTTGTAAACCGGTTGAAATTTATGATGATTTGAGAATTATACCCCTGTTTGCATGTATAAGTCATTATTGTAAATTGTAATAAAATTTCAAAACTATTACACGTTTGTGTTTGAAGACATTTTTTAGCACCTTGTATCCTCGATGCGGAACTAAAAGAGAAGCCGATCAATAAAGCCTTGACATACAGTGAAATTCTCGATAGTCTCAGAATTGCTCCAGAACGGGTAGAAATCTTCCTAAGCACTTCAAAAGGCCACTTGCCAAATTTTATTGCAATCCAACATGTTTAAGGCAGTGCAGACAAAGAAACAATTTCAAAAAAATTAGTCTCATGCACCTTGAAATGGACCCCGTAACTAGAGCTCTATTTTGGATGACTAAAATTGTTGTGGGAGGACCACCATTGGATTTGAAACGGTCGAAAACCCCTTAGTCAAGTTTCGGCTTAATCGGGCGCTCCAGGGCAAAGTTATGTGTAAAATACCAAAAAGGAGTAGGCCACACACTATTCCCGTGAGCCCTCCTTGCACCAAATCACCTTTAAAGGTGGCCGTTTTTTTCTCTTGGGCAGTAACTTTCAGGAGCCATATCTCATTCGTCTCGAGTCACACCACTCTCAAATTTTGTGAGCATGTCCATCTCGTGAAGATAAGCATTTTGATTTGTGACACGCCCCGTGACGACACCTGAGCAAGGAGAAATGCTAGAGAGAAGTTGCTGATCTATGAATAAAGTTGCAGGAAAATCAGCAGCGACATTCCTCGCTCGAGCAGCCAAATCATGATGCTTGTGCATCGGATTGACGTGAGACCAGTTCCATCGTGTGCATAAGGTCTAGGATTATATCTGGTCCAAAACCTGTACATGATGAACAGTCAGATTTTGCACACAAAAGTTCTTACACTGGAATTCTAGATTCCGGCCATTACCCAAAAATTGCAAAATCTTTGGGGCATGAAATTGAGTTGTGTTTCTTGCCACGCGACCGTGAAATCATGCTTAGTGTGATCCAACAAAGAAATCACGAACAAACATCAAGGAACGAGCACACTATCGATCTGAAGTTTTCAAGATTCATTTAAATTTCAAGTCACATGATCGTGGCTTAAAAACACGATTCGTGGCTTGAAGTTGGTATCAAATCGATCGCCATGCTGAGCCCTATAAGAAAAAAATCATATTTTTGACAAACGGGCATCAGAGCAACCCCGAATCATCCACGAAAGATCATGTATGTTCCAAGGAAGTAGCAGGGACTGTTTTAGAATTTCATGAATTGTTAGGCAGGGCAAAAACAGTCATTTTGAACCCATTTTTAGAATATAATTTAATTCAATTAAATTGTAATTGTCATCAATCGAGATAGTTTTTTGGTATCCACCCCATGTTTGGGCCCAATTCTATAAATACATGCTAAACCTAATTGTGAAGGGGTTCCCTGATTCGCCTCCAGCATTCAATTGATTAATAACGTTTGTGTTTCTTCTTTGAATTTGTTGGTGCGCTTTGGAGAGAGAGAGAGGAGAGAGAAAAAAGGGTCGATACCCTTTGTTAAGGTAATTTTCTCTCTCCTCCTCCCGTCTCTATCTCTTTCTCTGTCTTCCTCTTGTCTTTATCTCTTTCTCTCTCCTTCTCTCCTCTCTTTCTTCCTCTTTCTTTTCTTTCTTCTTTTTTTCTCGGCTTCTCTATCTTCTTCTCTGTGAACACGCACGGCTGTGGCAGAGCTGTGCATGTTATCTTCTTCCTTCTCTTTCTCTAACCCACACAACTATGGCAGCGCTATGTGTGTCTCATTCTCTCTCTTTCTTCTTCGTTTATTTCTCCTTCTTTTATTTCTTCTTCTTCTCGATCTTTCTCTCTGTGTCTCTTTGACTGAATGTGAATGGCGATGGTAGCCCCATACACCAACCTCTCTATTTTATTTTCTTTATCTCGTCTACACGATGATGGCAACGCCGTGTGCATTTTATTCTCTCCCTCCTTCTCACTGCTCTATATTTCTCTTTGTCTGAACATGCACGACGATGGCAATGCCGTGCACGAAACCCTTTCTTCTCTCTTCTTCTCTCTGCTCTATCTTTCTCTCAATCTAAACATGCATGACGATGGCAGCGTCGTGTATGAATCTCTCTTCTTGTTTTCTTCTCTCTTTGACACCCACGGTGGTGGCAACACTGTGTGTACCTCTTTCCTCTCTGCTTTCCTTATTCTTCTTTTCTCTTCCCTAATCTCTTTCTCTATCTTTCTTTCTTTCTCTTCCGGCTCTTTCCCAATTTCTCTCCTCACTTTCCTTCTCCCTCTATTCTTTTTCCTTCTTCCCTTTTTACTTTTCTTTCATCCTCTTTCCTAAAATCCTCTTTCCTCCTCCCTATCTTTCTTGCCTACAGTGTGATTTCTTTTCTCTTTCCCCTCCAGTCATGCAAGGCGATGCTCATCACCGGGTATGACGTTCTAAGCCTTCCTTTATCTTCTTAAAATATGCGCAGTGAGTGGAGGCTTAAACCGAGTGGCAGGCTGAGCCTCTGGCAAATTTTCCCTTCCTCATGTGGTGGACGACGATGCTCATCGCCATGCATGACATTCATTTCTCATTCCTGTCACATTCCTCTGTCATGGACAGTGAAATTCCATCGCTATCCATGTTCTTTCTCTCTCCTCTTTTCTCTGTCATGGACGACAAAAGTCCATCGTCGTTTGTGTTCTTTCTCTCTCCTCTTTCCTCTATCATGGACGGTGGAAATCCATCATCGTCTATATTATTTTTCTCTCATCGTCTCTCAATCTTGGAAGGCAAAAGTCCATCGTCGTCCATGTTCTTTTCCCTCTTCTTTTCTATATCACGGTTGGTGAAAGTTTGTCGTCGTTCATGTTCTTTCTCTCTCGTCTTTTCTCTGTTATGGATGATGGAAGTCCATCATTGACTATGTACTTTCTCTCTCCTCTTTCTCTATCATGGATGGTGGAATTCCATCGCCATCCATGTTCTTTCGCTCTCCTCTTTCCTCTGTCATAGACGACAAAAATCTGTCGTCATCTATGTTCTTTCTCTCTCATCTTCTCTCTATCATGGATGGTAGAAGTACATCACCATCCATGCCTTTCTCTCTCTTCTTTCTCTATCTTCTTTCTCTATCTTCTTTCTCTCTTCTCTCTCTTCTTTTCTCTCGCCTTTCTCTTTCTTTTCTTCTCTCTTCTTTTCTCCCTCTTTTCTTCTCTTTCTTTTTTCTCTTCTCCTTTCTTTCTCTTCTCTCCTATTTCTCTCTTCTTTCTCTTTCTCTCTCTACTTTTCTTATCCCTTATCTACCTCTTTCTTCTTCTTCTTCCTCTCTCATTTGACTAAGGGACAAATCTAGTACTGTCATGGTAGTCTCGTCGTCGAGCAATATTACCGCCATGCTGGTTTAAGTTATCTTGCCCATCTTACTGCCAAGTCAAACTAGCTGTTGTACTAGGCTGGTCAGTGTTGGTGTTCTGTCGTCAAGTAGTATTGCCACCACGTCGATCTGCGTTGTCGTGCCCGTCTTGCTACCATGTCAGGTCAATCATCATGCCAATCTAGCCACTGTGCATGGCTAGTCTCCCAGTCAAATGTTTTTTTTTTCTTCTTCTTCTCTCTTCTTCCTTCTCCCAACCCTCATCTCATCATTTCTTCTCTTTTCTCCCTTGAATGTGCACGCCTGTGTACATTTGCCCAAAGACAAGGTGGCGTTGTTCAACCCACTTGTCTTGTCAAATTAACCATGTGTGTGTGTGATTGCAGAGACAGAAGAATACATGTCAAGGGAGGTGATTCTTAACTAGTTGTGGAACTGAGGGGCTTTCTTCGTAATCTAAGAGGTCGCCCACGCGAGCCAGCCCGAGTAAGTCCCAAACCCACCTTAAATTCCTCACTTATCGGTTGGTATACCTGCCCTTGATCCTGAGCAAGGTTCCCAAGAAAACCATCTCAGTTTCTTGTGTTCCTCGAAACTCGAGACACGAGCCGCCAGATCATCCAGATCCAAAGGGTGACATCGATGCACCTAACTAGCTTCGTGACTCCACTAGTTTCTCCCTAGATTGTCTGTTTTCACACACCACATATGGCTTCTAGGTTCTCTAACCTATTTATCTGAATTGGGGATTTTCTAATCCCTACATTCGTGAACTTCCCCTGAGAACAAGTTCCTCGAACTTTATTCCCAACCTTCCTTTTAAGCAAAGACCCAGTGTCTGGCTTCCAAGTCTTAACCGAGATAGGTGTGAGGAGGGACTTAAAGGTCCTTAACTCCCCATCTCTTCACCCTGGTAGAACTTACACCGAGGCGCCCTGCATTGGTAGCACGTCTGCTGCCACTCACAGCATGCACCCTGTCACCGGCAAGTCACTTGTTAGTCGTATTGCCGAGGTACGATAGAAGGCTACCCAATCCATTTCTGCAAAAGGCGAGGAAGTTTGCATTGCTTCTGTGGGAAGTCAAAAGGCTTCCCCCCACATTCCTGCACCACTTCGAGTCTCTATGATTAGAGGCTCAACAAATCGAGGAGGAGACCCTGTGGCCTCCACCTAAGGCTCGTGAGTCATCCACTCGAGTCACACCTTGGGGCAGCCCTTCTGCTACTTAGGGTAAGAATTCAGGATCAAGCCTCCTTGGGCCGAAATCTGTGCGCATGCATATGCATCTCAATGCTCGGGGCAACACCATTGCTGTGCCAACCCAAGCACATGGGAGATGACCCCTTAGTCCTCTCAATCAACACACACTCGCGCACCCTATAAGGGGCAGGCCTCCATATGTTCCCTTACAGAAACGTGCTTGTAGTTCTCAGCCTCCTAACGCCAAACCACCTGTTCGAGCCCGGGCTGACCCCCAAGTCATTCGGAATGCTACTTCAAGGGGCGTACAGGTGCGACCTTCCCAAGCCACTGCTTGCTCCCAACCAAGACATCATCAATTGCTGCTTCCCACTTTTTCTGCCCTTTCTCCTCCCGATGAAAACCTCAAGACCTGGTACTTGAAGGTTTTCCCTAAGAGTACCATCCTCAACCAGCCTCATTAAGTTCGTTACGCCTCTGGAGCCCACAAAGGAGCTCGGGGCAAAGGCTTGATGATTGATGAAGTTCTTCAACATCCGAGGCAGCAGCCCAAGCTGGTCCCCCGTTCAAGGGCCACATTCGTTGCCCCACCTTATGGATACCGCCCTCTCATGATCTAAGAAGATAGGTCCACCTCAACCCCAGTCTCAGTTCTAGAGCGATGTTCATCCCAGTATAAAGCTCAAGCAAGATAGAGGATTGCAGATTTTGATTAAGGAGCTAACCAAAAAATCCGGGGCCCCACTCTAAGGGTCTCCTCCCTCAAAATCCCTTCTATCCTCTTCGAATTAGGGAGACTAAGGAAGAAGTGTGGGACTCCTGCATCATGGTTATCATCATAGAAGACGACTTGACCACCCAGCAGCCACGGTCCTAAGACTGTTAAGAACAAGTTCTCCCAGGGTCACATATAAGACTCGAGTCCAGTCAGTGCTTGCTGACCCCTTGCTGATCGATCTGCCACGTCAGACCGCCAAGCTCGAAAACCCTCAACTGCAACTAAGGCTGACCTCCCTCAAGAAATGGTCAGCGTCATAAACAAGCCTGATGACTCCCAGGCAGATCACATGAAAAGGTTTGAATAGATGGCGCAAGCAATGATGGAGAAGATTGATCGCATGGAGGTCGCGCATCACTAAGCTAACCATGAGATCAATTTCCATCATTCATATGATATAGCTCCAAGGCAGCCTCCTCTTCCTGCATCACTAGACAATTCTATCCCTCACCCCGTCTCAGGGGCAGACATCGATGCTATGTGACTCACAGCCTAAAGAACAGAAAAATCCCAAGAATACAGGGTGCAACACTTTATCAAAAGCCGTACCTTTCATACATTGACCAGGTGTCGTTTCCCTCAGACTACAAGAAAGGGAAGTTTCCCTTGTTTAATGTTAACACATCCCCGCACCAGCCTATTTCCCACTTCCAAGTGGCATGTCGAGAGACAGCAGCTGACGGGAGACTCCTACTCTGTCAGTTCATTGAAACCCTTGATGGCCCAGCTTTTCAGTGGTATGCTCGGCTTCCCCCAAACTCAGTACATACTTGGGAGGAAATGGAGAAACTATTCGACCAACGCTTCTATGAGGTTGAGAGAGTGGTTCAAACCATCGAGCTTCTCTTCTTGAACCAAGATCCAGATGAACCCGTAGATCAATTCATATCAAGATGAAGAGATTTGACCACTCGTCATCCCATTCCCTTGCCTGAGAGGGCAGCAGTTCAAACCTGTGTGTGAAAACAGCGACCTGAGATCGCTCTGCATGTCGAGGCCTCCAACCCGTCCTCCATGTCAAAGCTGATCTTTAAGTCAATTCACATAAAGAGTCTGTCACGCCACCATGGTGGGTCATGACAACAGTCCTCATGCTCAAAAAATAGCTGGGGCCATGGTAGTTTTATGGCCAACGCTCGGGGCAACCAACAAAAAGGGGTAATTAGTGCAGTTGTTACCGTCAGTGATCCAAAGAAGGATGCCTCTCAGACTTTTGACCTCTCCAAATGGGTAAGCATAACAAAGACAACACCTCAGATAGGGAAACAATAGCCGTCATACAACAGGGTACCCCCACTTGCAAACCTTAATTGAGATGACTATTGGACCAGACATCAGAACAAGGTTTATCCTTTTGAAAAGGAATGGGTTCCTGTGCTGCTCCGACTATTACAAGAATAGAATATGATTGAGTTGCCCAAGATCAAGTTTCCCGATCAAGCTAGTCTCGATACGCATGCAAGATACAGTGCTTATCATCAAATGGTAACCACGCCACGAAAGAATGCTACACACTTAAAGATCTCATTGAGGCTTTGATCCAAAATGGTCAGATCAAGCTCGAATAACTCAAGAAAGCATTTGGGGTAGGAGAAGCATCCCACGCAGTGACAGTTCAGGATGAAGATGAGACACCTAGCATCCTTCGCTCCTTGTTTGCCATGATGCTTCAAGAAGGCCTCATCACGCCAAAACCAACAAGACAACCCAAGCGTCGACTCGAGGAGCCGAGGGTCTGTAGTGTCCATCCCATCAGATATCGAGGGATGACCTGAGCGAATGCTCTCACTTCCATGAGCTATTAGTGAAGAAATTGCAGAGAGACCAAGAAGTTGGTGACATTCCAGAAAGATGTCCCCAAATCCCTCCTCCACTGATACAAGAGGACCCCTTAACTCAAGCTCCGGGAAATGATAATTTGGACCCTCTTCTAGCCTTCTTTGAGGTGATGCTTCAACAAGGGCTAGTCACTCTTAAGCCAGCAAGGAAAAGCAAAAATCTTGACCAAGGGACCGAGAATCACTGGTGCTCATACCATCAGATATGGGGCCATGAGCTGAACGAATGTTATAGGTTCGAAGCTGTGGTTGCAAAAAAAGTCCAGGCAGGTAACATTGCTTATGTTGAATGCTCACAAGTCGATACTTCCACTTAGGAGAGTGTCTCAGTACAAGACTCCTTAAAGGATGCCTCTAATCCTTCTGAGCCCTTGACTTCCCAGCCATGGAAAATCCATCACGGGCAGAGAAGGCTCAAGTCTTTAAAGCAAGAAGTGATTCGTCAATCTAGGGTTGTTCGCAAAGCTAGCAAGAAGGACATGGCACCTCCAAAAGTGACTAGAAGAAGACAAGCACCAAGGGCTTCTCACCAGAAGATCGAGGTTCCTCAGCCACCGGTCGAGCCAGAATTCCTCAACCCTCTTCCAACTTTAAAAGACTTCATCCTCGTCGCCACCGATCTCATTCTTTCGTCTCATCAAGAGGATACCCCTGAGTCATCTCTTACTCAGGGCACTTCCAACGAGGGTGACAATGTTAAAAGCACTCTTCAATGGTCTAAGCAAGGGAAAGACCTAAAAGACCCCATGCACACGTTCAATTCTGGTGATGATGTAAAACGTTACCCAGATCGATCCGAGGGGAACTTCTCCTTCTTCCTCTTTTTCTTCTTCTTCTTCTTGTCCTTCCTCTTCTATGTCTCCTGCAGGTACAACCTTGTACCTTGAAATGTCCAGACTTTGAGGCTCTTGATAGAGAGCTCGAAGGAACAAATATATGCAGGACGCATAGGAGACGGTTGAAAAAGATGTTAGCCCAGGCGGCTGGATTCTTAACAGTTGTTGACGCTTTGAAACCTTGTATGAGTCAGAGCCATCCTCTTCTATCGGGAAGCACAAGAAGTCAAAGTCAAAGAATCCCCAGTGGCCTCCTGAGCCTGACTTTGAAAAAGACGAAGAAAATCAAGAGGGCGGAGCTTCTATTCTCATGAGGCTTGCCGCATGGTACATGTCTATGAAGTATTAGCTCGCACAGGGCAAACACTATAGACACCCGTGCAAAGACCAAGCAATTCATATGAGGGTGCCTCTATTCCCACAATTGTTGAATCTCAACTTCCCAGTAAATTTCAAATCAAACTCCTATAGCTTGACATGCTGTCCATGTTTGAGGTCGACCCTTCTATGCCCCAATTTTAGAGGAAGGTGTGGAAATCATGACCTATGTCAAAGCTCCATTGGAAGCAGAGATGTCAAGATCATGGGTCTCTGCACTTGAGGTTAATGAGAAAACCTCCAAAGATGATGACGGGTTGCAAGAGGCCCCATAAGAGTGGGAAGAAGGCGGTCAAGCCATAGCAGATGAACTTACCAGATAAATCTAGGGGATGAGGCTGACCCTAGACCCATTTTCATCTCGACGAATATGTCTCCAGAAGAGAAAGAAAATTTCACTGTCTTCTTGCAAGAAAACCGAGACGTCTTTGCTTGGCATTACCATGAGATGCCTGGTTTAGATCCCCTCAAGTCGCGGTTCACCATCTTGGCATCGATCCAACTGTCAAACCTGTCAAGTAGAAATCAAGGACGTTCAGGCCTTACCTCGAAATGCAGATAGATGCCGAGGTGACCTAACTCAGACAAGAAGGATTCATTTGTGAAGTTAAAGAAGAAGGACAGCCAAATCAGGGTTTGCATCGACTCCGCCACCTGAATACTGCCTGCCCAAAGGATGACTTCCTATTGTCATTCACGAAGATGCTCATTGATTCTATGACTCACTGTCAGATCTTCTCCTTCATGTATGGATACTCCGGGTATAATCTGATACGGATGGCACTAGAAGATGAGGAAGCCACCGCATTGTTAACTCCAAAAGGGGTCTTCCGTTACAAAATGATGCCATTTGGATTGAGGAATGCTGATGCCACATATCAGAGAGCAATGACAACCATCTTCAAGGATATGATGCATAAGGAGGTTGAATGTTATGTAGATGACTTGGTGGTAAAATTCGAAGAGAAAGACGCTCAAGTGAGAGACCTTGAAAAGGTGTTCGAGTGGTTACGCTTGATCAACTTAAAATGAACCCGTTGAAATGCGCTTTTGGCGTACGTTTAGGAAAGTTCTTGGGGTTCATTGTTAGACACCGAGGGCAGGAAGTTGAGCCAATCAAGATCAAGGCAATCCAAGAAATGTCGTTACTAACTACACTGCGAGAGCTGCACTCTCTTCAAGGGCTGCTGGCTTACATCCGCAGGTTCATCTCAAACCTCTCAGGTCGTTGTTACGCACCTATTAAAGAAAGATACCACATTCATCTGGGATGAAGCATGTTAGATAGCCCTTGATGACATCAAGCATTATTTACTCAATCCTCTAGTGCTCTCTACACCAATACTGGAAAGACCTCTCATCCTGTAAGTGACTGCTCTAAACGAGGACTCGGGGCATTGTTGGTGCAGAACAATGACGAAGGGAAAGAAACCGCACTGTATTTTCTTGCAGCACACCTCATACCAGCAGAATCTCCTTTATCAAGTGACCTTCATGATGAAGAAGTATTTTGTGCAGAACTTGCTCATGCGCGGAAGATGTATTTCGATGGAGCCTTCCAATCAAATCGAGGAGGCACCAAAGTGGTATTTAGGACTCCAAAAGGAGGAGTATTGCCTCTCTCTTTCTCTCTCACCAAAGCCAGTTCCCATAACGAGGCAGAATATCAGGCTCTTATATTTGGGTTGGAGATAGCCTTTGATCTAGATTTCAAGTAGCTCAAGATCTATGGCGACTCTGAGTTGGTTATTCAACAGCTTAAGGGAATATATGACGTGAGAAAAGACACTCTCAAGCCTTACCACGATACTGCAAAGTCATATATGGCTAAGCTTCAGGATGTTTCTCTAAGTCACATCCTCAGGAGATTAAACTCGCAGGCTGATGAACTCGCAAAGCTCGACGCTATAATTAAACTGTCTTCTCCAGGGCTTATGCCTGTTTGGGTCACAGAGTGGAGGCACATTGAATTGAGAACCGAAGTGGATGCTGATGATGAGAGAATTCTCTTTCCCGACTGTCCACCTTATCCATTCGGAGCACTCATATCAGCCAAATAAGTTATTAAGACTGAACACGAAATGGCACGGAGTTAAGGAGCTAAGGTTAAAAAACGGGAATTGGAAATCTCTGACCCAATATGCACAGAAGTCGAGTAGGTAGAAGATTGGAGAGAGCCTATCATTAATTTTATAAAACATGTCAGACTCTCGGAGGATCGTGCCGAGCACAACAGTGTGCATCGAATATCTACCAAGTACACCCTCCTTGAAGGAGATGCTCTCTTCAGATAGTTATTCGACAGTATTCTTCTTAGATGTGTGGATGCGCAAGAAGTAAACAAGTTGCTGGAAGAAGTACACTCAGGCATCTGTGGACCACACCCTTAAGCTCTATGAACGATTATGCAGATTGGGGTATTATTAGCCTTCTATGATTACCAACTCCTTAAACTATGCCAAGAAGTGCCAAGTGTGCCAAATACACTCAAGCCTTGTTCATCAGCCTCTAGAGCCCTTGCACCCTATAGTGGCATCATGGCCCTTCTCACAATAGGGTATGGACATTGTAGGGCCTATTCACCGTCCTTCGGTAATGGGTCATGTCTTTATTCTAGCTGCAACTGATTACTTCTCCAAGTGGGCTAAAGCGGTCCCCCTTAAGCAAGTTCCTGAAACCACAGTGGCTAATTTCATCCGACATCACATCATATAGTTCGCAGTGCCTGACCGGATTATATCTGACAATGGCCCTCAGTTCAAAAGTTGTCACATCGATTGCTTGGTTAACCAGTTTGGTTTTGAGTGAAAGTACTCAACTATGTACCACCCTTGGGGTAACAGATTAGCTAAGGCTTTCAATAAGACCCTATGCAACGTTTTAAGGAAATTCGTAT